>NC_035446.2:128998898-129337898 GCF_002127325.2 Helianthus annuus | reverse complement strand
TAAAGTTTCACGTCAATCCGAGGCCTAGAATGAGAGTTATGCTAAAAGGCGCACTTTTAAGAAAGTTTTGTAATTAACGGCGCAATTAGCATAACGCCCATCTAACCCAAGTTTTCGTCACCAAAACTCTTACCCACTGTGGTAAAATAATATTTTGGGAATTTTAAAGATTTTTAATAATTTTTACCTTGCTCATAACCTGCGGTTATGGCTACGGTTCGGTTAATACCGAATATGCCCTTTTTGGCCAAAACGAGAGTTCTACAAGGTCTTTTGACCCGATTCCAATTGCCACTGGTTTTAAATAATAAATAAAGTATTTTAAGCTTTATAAGCTGTTCGGGAAACTCGGATTTCCTGTAGAACTCGAAAATCCCTTTTAAAGTCTTTAAAAATGACCGAAAAGCCCCTACGGGGCATAATATAAACTTAAACTCGTTACGGGCATTACGGAAGGTATCCTACTGATACCAAAATACTTTTAAGGCATATTGACTTAGGAAATAAGCGTAGGACACTTATGGTTAACCGTTTCGCCTATTTGCGCACACGGTACGGCTCATGGAACTAGTTTTCGTGCAATAGCCGATACGGGTCAAATTATATTATTTGAACCCCAAAATCCAGAGTGTGAACCATTAACCCATATAAAATAAGTCTCTGAACTTGTTGGGTCCAAATCATACTCCATTCTCGGTTTTCGCCTTTTCGTGCGAATTAACCATATCTAAATATCGGAATCAACCGGTTTAAGCTACGGCTAATACAAGGACCGTTAGGATTCTAAGAGGTTAATTAAAACCTTCGTTCCAGATTAGGAGCCCCAGTAAAAGCTATCGGTGACTTGATCTAAATTAAGGATTAATACTTGCAAAGGTAAATACTTTAACTTATTTCCCCTATATGGGCTTGGGTTACGGTATATTAATACCGCTTGATTGAGCATTATATAATTCCATCGCTTAGGTGGTTAATTGATTAAATATGATTGGCTCATTTAAACAGTTTTGTTGCTTATAAGCCTTTGGGGGGTTTAATGACCGTTGTCCCGGATATCCTTGGCATCATTTTACGAAATGGCCACGACCATCGACATCCCGGTGTAGGCGTACACCCGGTATAAAGTGTCGACATTAAAATTAAAAGACGTAGCCGTTGGTTTTCATACTACGGTTTTACGCAAACGTGGTGTGTCTATAAATCTTTAACCCGGCACGACCCGGGCTACTGAACGCATAAAAGAACATGTAAAACGTTCACAAGATTATTATGAATTTTCCCAAGTTATAAAAGAGTTTGTGCCTTGTGCATTCAAATCAATTTTAATAAACATTTTCAAATGTGTCAGTTGAATGTATTTACCAGTGTAAACTGACGTATTTTCCCCAAAAAGATTAAGTGCAGGTACCTAAACGTAATTGGCTGGTATTAGCTCCCTAGCGTCGGGATAAGTCTCGCAAGCTTGATTGCAGTATCTAATGGAACAATACTTTACTTTTGTTTACGATCCACTGTGGATATTCAACTTCTGTAATACATTGATATTATCACCAGAGGTTGAAATATATATATTTATCTTATGCTTCCGCTGTGCATTATATAATTGTGTGGTTTGACTGTATTGTTGCCAACATCGTCACGGTAATCCCCCACCGGGCCCACCGGTGAGACACGTGGAAATCGGGGTGTGACACTTGGGATCTCCACTCTACTGAGTTAGGTTCCCATCATATGAACTTATATTTTCAAGGGCTTCGGTCCCATTCCCATGGACGACTTCTGTACTAACTCTCTACTTAGGCCTTTTGTTAGCGGATCCGCAATATGATCCTTTGACCTCACGTAGTCAACATAATAATTCCTGTAGGGATTAGTTGTCGTATCGTATTGTGTCTACGTCTGATATGTCTGTTCCTGCCATTATACATTGTGCTACGAGCTTTGCCAAGTGCCGACTGGCTATCACAATGTATACAAATGGCCGATGCCGGCTTAGGCCATCTTGGTATATCCTCAACAAATTGACGTAGCCATTCTGCCTCTTCACCTGCTTTATCTAAAGCGATGAACTCTGATTCCATCGTGGATCTAGCGATAATCATTTGTTTCGACGATTACCACGATATAGCAGCACCTCCAAGTGTGAATACATACCCACTTGTTGCTCTGGAATCATTCGTGTCAGATATCCAATTTGCATCGCAGTGTCCTTCTATAACCGCTGGATATCTGTTATAATGCAACCCGTATTCCCGAGTGTATCTTAAGTAGTGAAGCAATCGAGTGATATTGTTCCAATGCATTGAACTTGGGTTGCTCGTGTATCTACTTAGCTTGCTCACAGCATATGCTATGTCTGGTCTAGTACAACTCATAAGATACATCAAGCTACCAATAATTCTTGAGTATTCCAACTGGTTTACGGGTTCACCTCTATTCTTGGCTAGATGTTGACTTATGTCAAGTGGAGTTCTAGCTTCATTAGAGTCATTTGTATTGAACTTCCCAAGAATTTTGTCCACATAGTGGGATTGACTTAAAACAAGTCTACTTTGGGTTCGCGTGATTTTGACCCCCAAAATCACATCCGCTAGACCCATGTCTTTCATGTCAAATCTTGCTTTTAGCATGTTCTTTGTAGATTTTATGATTTTGTCATCACTCCAGCAATGAGCATATCATCTACATATAGACACAAAATGACATATCCATCAGATGTGTCCTTCACATGCATACACTTGTCACATTCATTGATTTTGAACCCAGCATCAAGCATGACATGATCAAACTTTTGGTGCCATTGTTTTGGAGCTTGTTTCAATCCATACAAGGATTTTACAAGTTTACACACTTTCTTTTCTTGCCCAATAGTTGTGAAGCCTTCGGGTTGCTCCATGTAGATTTCTTCTTCTAGAATTCCATTCAAGAAAGCTGTTTTCACATCCATTTGGTGAACTTCCAAATTTCTAATGGCGGCAATGGCAAGCACCAACCTGATGGATGTTATTCACGTATCTGGCGAATATGTATCAAAGTAATCTAAACCTTCTCGTTGTTTATATCCTTTGATCACCAACCTTGCTTTGTATTTATCGATGGTTCCATCTGGTTTCATCTTCTTCTTGAAGATCCATCGATATGCTAGTGGTTTACATCCTTGAGGAAGATCCACTAGTTCCCAAGTATGGTTTTGTAAGATAGAGTCTATCTCACTTTTGATTGCCTCTCTCCACTGAGGTCCTTCTGAGGAATGCACCGCTTGTTGGTACGTTTGAGGTTCATCTTCTACCAAATAGGTAAGAAACTCAGGGCCAAAGGATTTTTCAGTCCTTTGCCATTTACTTTTCCTGATTTCAACTTCCTTAGTATTAGATTGTTCTCAAAGTTCATCGTTTTCAACTTCACCCTCGGGAACAATTTCCTCAACCGGTCTAGAAGAACTTGGTTCACTTTATCTAAGCATGGGAACATATGTTCAAACCATGTTGCATCCTTAGATTCCATTATGGTGCCTTTGCATATTCCAGGATTCTTAGAATCATGCACAAGAAAATGATAAGGACCATAAGGACAGGTGTATCCTATAAATACACAATCCACCGTTTTGGGTCCTATTAGTAGGCGCTTAGGTGGTGTGACCACCACCTTAGCTAAACACCCCCACACTTTCAAGGATTTATATGGTGGTTTCTTTCCGGTCCATAATTCGTAAGGCGTTACATCCTTTTTCTTATTAGGTATCATGTTCAACAGATAATTTGCCGATAAGATTGCTTCCCCCCACATGTTTTGGTTTACACCAGAACTTATCATCATGGCATTCATCATTTCTTTCAAAGTACGATTTTTCCATTCTGCTATGCCATATGATTGAGGGGAGTAAGGAGCCGTGAGTTCGTGGATGATTCCACGTTTTGCACATACGTCAATAAATGGTGAAACATATTCACCTCCTCGGTCGCTCCTTACAATTTTGATTTTCTGATTTAGTTGATTCTCAACTTCGGCTTTGAACAAGATAAACTTGTCAATAGCCTCATCCTTACTCTTAAGTAAGTACACATAGCAATACCTAGTACTATCATCAATGAACGTCATGAAGTACTTGTTCCCACCACGAGTAGGAATTGCTTTTAGATCACACACATCAGTGTGGATCATCTCGAGGGGTTCGGTGAGTCGTTCAACCTTTTTGAATGACGATTTCATTTGTTTTGCTTCTACGCAAGTTTCACATTTATTAATTGAGTCGATATCGAATGTTGGTATGCAATCAAGTTTAATTAAACGACGAATGGAATTATAATTAACATGACCTAGTCTACCATGCCAAAGATAAGAAGACTCAATCAAGTAAGTAGAACTAGTAGCGTTTTCTTTCATTGCATTCACGACAATTACATTTAGTTTAAACATTCCATTGAGGGCATAGCCCTTACCAACATACACACCATTTTTGGTCAACACGACCTTGTCCGACTCAATCACCATTTTGAACCCAAATTTGTTCAACTGCCACCCCGACACAAGGTTCTTACGAATTTCTGGAACATACAACACGTTTGACAAGGTGAGTTCCTTTCCAGAAGTCATTTTTAGAACCACGTTCCCCTCACCTTTAATTTCGGTCGTGGCGGAGTTTCCCATAAAAACCTTTTCGCCATTAGTCACCTCTTTAAAGGTGTTGAAAAGGCTCTTGTCGAAACACACATGACGGGTAGCCCCCGTATCAACCCACCAATCCTTGTTATTTTGCCCGACCAAATTAACTTCAGTCACCAAAATCGAGAGATCCGTGACCATGGCAACCAGGTTGTTGACTTCATCAACCATGTTCACGTGTCAAGCATTTTCCTTCTTGGGAAGCTTGCATTCACTGGCCTTGTGGCCTTGCTTTTGACAATTATAACAAGTTCCTTGGAACTTCTTTTTCCCAACTCCTCCCTTAGGACCAAGGTTGGAGCGTTTCCCATGACTTTTCTTTCCACCCTTTCCACTGTTTTTTCCCTTTGAAGATTGGCCATGTTCAACAAGATTGGCCTTCACTGTTTCAGGACCATCAACCTTTTTAGGGCCACTTTGTTGTCTTCTTCAATCCGAAGACGAACAACAAGATCTTCAATGGTCATCTCCTTTCGCTTATACTTGAGATAGTTCTTGAAATCAACCCAACTTGGTGGCAATTTTTCGATCATTGCAGCAACTTGGAATGTTTCGCTGAGCATCATTCCTTCCGCATGAATATCGTGAAGGATAACCTGCAATTATTGCACTTGGCTCATAACCGTTTTAGAGTCTATCATTTTAAAGTCCAAGAACTTAGCCACCACGAATTTCTTAGTGCCAGCATCTTCTGTTTTGTATTTGCGATCCAAAGACTCCCACAATTCTTTGGCATTCTTTGCTTTGCAATACACATTATACAATGTGTCCACCAAACCATTCAAAATAAAGTTGCGGCACCGGAAATCGGAATGATTCCAAGCATGCATCGTGCTCACAGATTGACCATCCATATCCCCTTCATCAACATGGGGTTTAGATTCAGTCAAGAACCTTGCCAGGTTCAGTGTGGTCAGATAAAAGAACATCTTTTGCTGCCGCTGTTTGAAATTCACACCACTGAATTTCTCTGGTTTCTCAGCATGCGACACTGCATTAGGCAGTGGTGTCACTAGACCGGTAGTGACAGTAACAGCAGAAGTCATGACCGTAGAAACAGCACTGGTCATGACAGTAGAAACAGCAGTAGTCATCGGCTGGGATTCCATTCTGAAACAAAAAGAATGCAGAAACAATTAGTAAAACAGATCTGTTTAAGTTTGTTAGAAAACCTGTATAAAAGAATTGAACAGAAACTGGACAGAATGTAATAAAACTGAAGAAACAGTAAACGAGTGAACCGGGCTTGTGTTTGACACAATTCCCTTAAACGGATTCGTCGTCTGTTCCCAGGGTACGCCGGTTCTAAGCAGCACCGCGCACTGCCGGACTTAAGCACTTGCCTGAAACGAAAAGAAGTTGTGTTGTAGAAACTGAGATTGAGAGAGGAGAAGCTATTAAGGTGTGTCTAAACAGTTGTCTGCATTGGGTTTTATAGGCACAGATCATAACTGATTCTGGCCTCATCATTGCAGAGAATTAAAGGCTAATCGGTTTCAAAACTGAATAATATAATGATTCTCATTAAAACTGAAAATCATTTCAGATAAAACCCCATTAATAAGACCAACTATTTTAGTTTTAAAGACTAACTAATAAAAAACAATTAGTCAGTCTCGAGTGCAAAAACTGTCTCCCGCGAGCCCGGGTTTTCGGAGCTGCATTCGTGTCCTCAGGACGTGCGGGCATACGCGAGTTCAACTAAATCCGGTTCCATTTTTTGCACCCCCCTGCGCGTGCGCGGGTAGGACTTGTGGTAAAACATATCATAAGACTTCAAAGGCTTCATTAAGGTTTCACCTTATAAATAGCCTATCTTTTTGTTCCCACACCAATGTGGGACAAGGTGAATTACCAACTTGAGACTTTCATTCACACTAAACTTCCAACATTCATGACCCTCCTTGATTGTTTATAATAACAAGTGTAGTGGTGAACTCCCAAGAGGTACCTAAATGGAAGACTTGTCCTTCCTACCTCCTAAATGACTTATATGATATACAATAGAGGTTCCTAAATGCGGGATTCATCCTCCTACCTCATGCTTGACCTATATGACATAATGAACACTATATAATACTTATATATTATCCAAGTAATCGAACTCTTGATGATGAACTAGTGGTCATTTGTCAAGATAGTAGGTTATATCATCTAATGACCACAATGCTTGTCACGATTCTAATGGGCATATGTCCCATGAAAACATTTAAACTCTCTTGAGTTTCATAGTGTCAAGAACAAGTATTATGTGTACTAGATGATTATTTTCTTCCTATGTTTACTTTCATGTATTTTTAACTCCGAAACTTAATCTTCCGTTAAACTCTCACTACTCACCCACCTATGTTTCTTCGTGTAGAAGGACAAGGTGCTCCAAACTAATCAACCAAACACTCGCGGAATATCAAGTGGAAAGCTTGAAAAACCGTGAATATACTCGAACTTCCCCTTTTTCGTTTACCACTTTTGGGGTGTAACATGTTCAACTATAAATTACACTCAAACTTTATTCTTATGCATGCACAAAACAATCCTTATACATGAACTACTTGTTATGCTTGATACGTGAATTTGGGTGATACTTATGTGATACCATAGTCATTAGCTTCGTACGAGCCTCCATTTAACATGTATAGCTATATAGGAGTAAAGCACCGCCTGTAGACTTGTGGTCATGTTAAAACATCATTCTTTATTGCGTAATAGAGGATTGACTAGGTTTATAGCATGCAATGTTACGTTTATCTTGAATAACTTAAGTTGCCATGTAGATTCGTTTTAAACATTTATGCTTTTACATATATTGAAAACTTTTATATTCGCCTTTGCTTTTGCATTGAACTTTATTTTAAACATGTTACAGGTTGAGGATGATGATGCTATGAAATTGAAGTAGCGACGATGCTTAGATACACATATAGACGCCTTAGGTTTTAATATGTTGTATCAATTTTGTTCTTGTTGTTGTGTTTGTCTTGAAATTGTTGTATTTGAATTTCCATGTAATGTTAACAATTTGAAATTTATGAAATGAAAACGGTTTTGATTAAATATTGTCATCAATAGTGTTATGAAGTCTCTTGCAATCTCGTTTTCGTCTTACTCCGATGTTTCCGCCATCGGTTGGGGTGTGACAAAACGCGCCCCTAGTTTGGTAAACGGTCGTAAAATAACGTGTTTTTGCGCAGTGTTTCATGTTTAAAAATACAAACCCAGCTTTAACGAAAACCCAAACACTTTAACGTTTTTGCTTGAAATACACTATAATAATGTTTTGTAAGTCTTTTGAGGATTGACTGATGGTACAATGCACATTTGGATGCTACGGTGCGCGTTAAAATCAAAGGCGGTTTGTTAACCGAAAACTACCTCATTTAACGTGTTTGCTACATACTAAGACCACAAAATCCTTATGTTATAATCTAATTATCATGTCTACGTAAATCCGTATCCATGGGTTCATTTACGGCGCGTCTATTCGTTTTTTCTTCGTTAATGCACTGTTAACCGGAAGTCTTCCATTTAACTTGTTTTCTGTGCACTGAGGCATCAATTTCACCACGCTAATTACTAACGTTCATATGTTAACTATAACGTGCCCTCGGATTCGTCTGAGGCATGATCAAGGTTGTTTCATTAATCGTGTAAGTCATAAGTATCGATTAGGGTTTACCTGGTTTTACCACGGATTTCACATAAAATAAAATAATAGCGATAATAATAAACTAAACTATAGAATTTTAGCCTCATAATGTATAAAAATATAATCAATTATAGTAATTTGTTGTGGCTTGCCATTTTTCAACCAACACAAAAGAATGGTATTATGTTTTGTTGAAGAGACTTCTCTCATAGCAAGACACGCAACCTTAACATCTTTCACATCCCCTTTTCAATAGAAAGTATTCATGTGCATGTACATATCAACAATTTCACTATTTTATTAGTTCGGTTTAAGGTTATTCATAAAAGTCTATTATTTTGTTACTCAAACTCACATAGTTGTCCTACAAGACTACTAACACTGTTCAGTTTGGTACCCATTAGTTCACTTATTGATGTCGACCATGGACGAAGCTTTTAAGGGGCGGGAGGGGGCGACCGACCCCCCGAATTTTTCGCTCAGCAGTGGAGAGTATGTAGTTTTCGTATAGAAATTTTTCGGTATATACGTCTCGACCCCAAGTTTTATAATTTTTTTTAGGTCCGGTGACTTCCGCCCCTCAGTCGGAAATCTCAATATCATGTGTTTAAATAGTTGAAGTTTAACAAACATCGAACCTACAATTATTGTTCTATAAATATCATGTTATATCTACAAAGATATATAGGTTATATTTGTATTTTTTTTTAAATCATATCAACTATATCTAGTTCAGGTTGCATTGATGGGTGTTTTTAAGATATTTTCTTTGGATATCACTTGTTTCTTTGATAATTAAAGTCTGGAATGGAGGTCTTAAACAGTTAAAAGCCAGTTAATTTCGTTTAATAAAGTTTAGAAACCTATTTTAAACATTTTTCAATCACATGAAGCTATAAAATAAATCTATATATAGAAACATGTGTATGTACAATTGTACAAAGTTAAAAAGAATAACGAAAAATACCTAAGTGATACTAGGATGCTGGGAGTCCTCCGAGGAAATTTCCACTAGAGCAACAAAAAACAAACCTATAAGCTCCTCATATGAGAGATTATCAAATGTCACATTCTATATTGGACATGTCGTCATTTACATTTTTCCCATTTAGTTTTATTTAATAAAACTAAATGGGAAAAATGTAAACGAAGACATGTCCAATATAGAATTAGAATCAAAGTAAACCTACAAGATCAAATCACTGTGGATAATGTGTTAAAAATAATCATATAGTAAAAACCACTATTAAAAGACCATGTTATATCACATTTAAGACGTGTACGGTATTTTTTTTAACGGCAAATTTAGATTACTGACGGACCACTGAAGTATCATCGTGCCACCAGTGGAAGCACTCCGATCATATCCATCTTCACTATGCAATAATGCTTATACACCAGTTCAGAAGAAACCCAATAAATCTGGAAACCCCCCCCCCCTCTTTAGAAATCAAACCCAGGACCATCTCACCCGTAAGATGCCGCTAGACTATAATGCCAATGGCATTTCCCTTGTATATTTAAATGATCAAATGCATGTAGAAAATCAGTTCATCCACCACCCCATGGGTACAATCTCCCTCCTCTTCACCTCTCTTCTCATTACCATCTCATCCACCACCTCAGATCAAATCCGTCAAGCTTGTAAAGCCACCAGGAATCCACAGCTATGCGAATCATCACTCGCCCGCTCTCCCAACACAAATCCAATCCAAATACTCCAATCCGCAGTATCAATCACCTCCGAAAACCTCCATACCGCTCAATCCAAAATCCAATCAATCCTCAAATCATCCCCAAGCAATCCCAATCGCACTTCAGCCGCTAAAACCTGCATCGAACACCTCCGAAACTCAGAGTATCGTCTAAACGCAACAGCCGTTGCATTGCCACGTAAGCAGATCAAAGACTGCCGTGCATGGACAAGCGCCGCATTAACCTCCCAGTACGACTGCTGGTCCGCATTAAGTTACGTGAACGACACCAAAATAGTCATTGATACGATGTTGTTTATAAACAATCTTGTGGGTTACACCAGCAACGCTTTGAGCATGATGATGGCGTACAACGTGTATGGTGACAAAACGGGGTCGTGGGGGCCGGTGAAGACAGAGAGAGACGGGTTTTGGGAGGGTGGTGGGGACGGGGGTAAGGAGAAAGAGTTGGGGGTTCCGGTTGGGTTGAAGGGTGATGTGACGGTGTGTAAAGGTGGCGCGTGTAAGTACGCGACGGTGCAGGAGGCGGTGAATGCAGCGCCGAATTGGGGTCGTGGGCGGAGGTTTGTGATATTGGTGAAGGCGGGAGTGTATAAAGAGAGTGTTAGAGTGGGGTTAGAGAAGCTGAATGTTGTGGTTTTGGGTGAGGGAATGGGCAAAACTATAATTTCGGGGAGTTCGAATGTTGGGCAACCTGGGATGTCTACTTATAACTCGGCTACAGTTGGTAACTGCAGTTCTCAGTTTTAACTGAATGTTACCAAATGCCTTTAAAGTTCATTAGTTATTTATGAGATATGTTATACCCTTTGTTAATTAAAAGATATATGAGAATAAAGGAAACATACTCAAATGTAAATGTTATATTTGTTTTTGGATTTTCTTGCAAGAAATATGAACGATATTATGTTGCAGGAATACTTGGGGACGGATTCATGGCAAGTAACTTAACCATAGAGAACACGGCCGGTCCCGATGCACACCAAGCAGTGGCCTTACGAACCGACAGCGACCAATCGGTTATAGAGAACTGTGAGATCTTGGGCAATCAAGACACCCTCTACGCCCACTCCCTTCGACAATTCTTCAAGTCATGTCGCATAGAAGGCAATGTTGATTTCATATTTGGCAACTCAGCTACAATCTTCCAAGACTGCACCATCCTAGTTCGTCCACGTCAGCTCACACCCGAGAAAGGAGAAAAGAACGCTGTGACTGCACACGGACGAACTGATCCCGCGCAAACAACAGGATTTGTATTCAAAAACTGTTTGGTAAATGGGACAGAAGAGTACATGAAGCTATACCACAAAAACCCTAGTGTCCACAACAACTTCTTAGGAAGGCCATGGAAGGAGTTTTCAAGGACTGTGTTCATTAGTTGCAGACTGGAGGCACTGATCACACCTCAGGGGTGGATGCCATGGAAAGACGACTTTGCATTGACAACGCTTTATTACGGCGAGTTTAACAACAGCGGTAACGGGTCAGATTTGTCGAAAAGGGTGCAATGGAGCAACCGGATTCCGACCGACCATGTCAATGTGTATGCTGTAACAAACTTCATTCAAGGTGATCAATGGAAGCTTGCATAGTACTTTGTAACTTAAAAGTTAAAACAAATAAACTCTAGCCAGCATGAGCAATAAATAGAATCCTTATAGATGATAATAAAATGACCACAAACTGAGTCTAACATAACTTCTGATAAAGTAGACATTGACATAATTATTGCCAAACAGATAAACAGACAGTTTGAATTCATAATAAAACGACTTCTTCACAACCACTCCCCACTACAAACATATCTAGCAGCAATTCGACGACAAATGAAGCAGAGAGATGGATTAGAGATGAACATGGTGTTTAACTGTTTATCCCCCTCGGCTTTCCCAGTATTATCCCAATGTCTGCCACTCTTACTTAGTTCACATGAAACATAACACGAAAAATAAAAGGGCAATAGAAAACCAAAAACCAAAGAAACTCAACCTTCAAAACAAACAAAATCCATACTTAGAAGCACTTCCTGTGGACAATGGACGGGCCAGACTCGTCATATTCACCCTTGGAAATCCACATCTGATTACACAAACCCAAGTTAGTTAGTTATATGAAACGATATACACAGATTAAAACGATATAAGAAGACATTGAATATACCTGTTGGAAGGTGCTGAGAGATGCAAGGATCGATCCTCCGATCCAGACACTGTATTTTCTCTCTGGAGGTGCAACCACCTTGATCTTCATGCTGCTGGGGGCAAGGGCGGTAATTTCCTTGCTCATCCTGTCGGCAATACCAGGGAACATGGTGGAACCACCACTGAGCACGATGTTACCATAAAGGTCCTTCCTGATATCGACATCACACTTCATGATCGAGTTGTAGGTGGTCTCGTGAATACCAGCAGCTTCCATTCCGATCAAAGATGGCTGGAAGAGAACCTCAGGGCAACGGAATCTTTCGGCACCAATTGTGATGACTTGTCCATCGGGTAATTCATAGTTCTTCTCAACAGAAGAGCTGCTCTTTGCAGTCTCGAGCTCTTGCTCGTAGTCAAGAGCAACATATGCAAGCTTTTCTTTCATGTCACGGACAATTTCCCGTTCGGCAGTGGTGGTGAACATGTAACCTCTTTCAGTCAAGATTTTCATAAGGGAATCCGTGAGGTCACGCCCAGCAAGATCGAGACGAAGGATAGCATGAGGAAGTGCATAACCTTCATAAATTGGAACTGTATGTGACACACCATCTCCAGAATCCAGCACAATACCTATATAACAAAAATATGTGATTTAGTCTCATTTGTTACTAATGCAAAACACAATCTAACAGAAACATGAAAATAAACACACCTGTGGTACGACCACTGGCATAAAGAGAAAGCACGGCCTGGATGGCGACATACATGGCGGGAACATTGAAGGTTTCAAACATAATCTGAGTCATCTTTTCCCTGTTAGCCTTAGGGTTCAAAGGTGCCTCAGTAAGAAGAACGGGATGCTCTTCTGGAGCAACACGAAGCTCGTTGTAGAAAGTGTGATGCCAAATCTTTTCCATGTCATCCCAGTTGCTGACAATACCGTGTTCAATAGGATACTTCAAGGTAAGAATACCTCTCTTTGATTGTGCTTCATCTCCGACATAAGCATCTTTTTGTCCCATACCAACCATAACACCAGTATGTCTTGGTCTACCAACAATACTTGGAAAGACCGCCCTTGGAGCATCATCACCGGCAAACCCTGCCTATATATTTAATCAACAAACCAAATCAATTCAAAGATTATATTGGCAAGCTAGAAACTGACATAATTAACAATGACAAGTACAAAACAATACCAACCTTCACCATTCCTGTTCCATTGTCACAAACAAGGGGCTGGATATCCTCAGCATCGGCCATTTTATATTAACTGTAACACAAAAATTAATGTATCATTACATAAACTTCAGTATACCATATGTCACCTGTCACGTACAGATAAGACAGTGTACAATTCATGCAACCGCTAAAAGTAGACAAAAAGTAACAGACAAAACAATGAATCATTTCCTCAATCCCAAAAAATAAACATACTCAGATAACTTTAGCTTTACTCTTACGAATCAAATCACTACAGCTGTTAATTTGACTCATAATATCACAAACCGCTTACACAACAACTCACACCCTTAACAACATCCAGCGCATTAATCCACAGCAAAAACAACTTGAAAGTACACCTACCACACATCAGTTACCGATTTCACACACACCAAAAGCAGATCTTCTCAATTCCTTATGTAAACAATCCAATCAAATCATAGACCGCTCAACACCACAGATCGAAGATATCATAACACTAAATCAACAGATCTGGTTACATATCATCACAAGTTCTACAAATTCTAACACAAACATAAACCACAAATAACAGATCTACACAACTCTGAATCAGATTAACCAATCCTAACATCAATCCAGATCTATCCACTACTACAAAGCAAAAACACCTAAATTATCCTCTAAAATAAAAAAACTAACACAAAAAGTTGTAACAAAAGCTTCTGCAAATCAAAAATCAAAGTCAATTAAACAGATTCAGATCTACAACCGCTAAAATCAACCAAAAACAACAGATTCAACAACAGATACAAAGTAAACTAAAGCCAGATTAAACGATTACCAGTATTAGAACCAGATCTGAACAGAAGACGATGAGGATTAACACGAGCAGCAGCCGATCTCGGAGAAGATAACTGCCGGTTAGTTGAACCCTAGGCTTTAGTTCTCTCTGGATCTTTGAAGGTTTGAAAATGGAAGATAAAGTGAAGGTGAGATGAGAGTATATGGAGAAAAAAAGGGGAATCATTCAGACCACGAGGAAAGATAGAGTGACCTGTCGTTGACAGCCTTTCATCATCACAGCCCTACGATCTGTTTACCACTTCATTCTTATCCGTCCGATCTTGCTTTTATGTTTTAGGTTAAAGTAAAAAGTTTAAGAAATAATTATTGCTAAATTCTTGCTAACCGTGTATTTAGAAAAAAAAAATGACAATTTTCTAAAATGAGAATTTTCTTTTATGGTGGTGAAATTTAAAAGTTCTATTTTTAAGTATGAGTAACAATAATTAGTGTTTTCTATTTGCAGAGTTATTGATAATAACTTCACCTCTTTAGGGGGTGTTTGAGAAACGCTCTCTCAGATACGTGGAAACCCAACCTCCACCCGTTCGAAGGCAGGACAGTGGAATAATCGGTAAAATCTCGCCTCTCGTCCAAGACGAACCGGCGTCACCCGTATTCGCTTTTCACCTGGATACTGCAGAAAATAATGGGGAGAGTGGAAGCTGGGTCATAAGAAAAACCAAGTATTTCATCAACCACTTCACCACTACCTCATTGGCAACGAAAATAACTTATTAATTTAGAAAAGTCTCAACTAATCGTGAGTTTTTGAAATAATTTATTAGCTTATTGGTTTTAAAAAAAACGAATAAGTTATTTTCAAAGTGAATTCAATGGTTAGATCTGATCAAATGATGTTTATGTGCTATATGAATTATTTTGTGATATTCTATGTGATTAGCTTGTGTTTAATTTAACTGTTGAGAAAACTTAAATTAAGCAATTATCATAACTAGTTAAATTTCCGCCTGCGCATTGTGGCGGGGACCCAATGACTGCAAAACGCGTGTCAGTAACGGCAAGCAGATACCGAATATCAAAACATAAATAAAAATGTCGTGAAAAGGATAGTCAATCCGTCCAAAAAAAGCGATTTTAAATAACCTAATATAATAATAATAATAATAATAATAATAATAATAATAATAATAATAATAATAGGACCCACACGTGCTACACGTTGGAAATTCGGTTGTTTTCGTTCAGTTATTACGGTGCTAACACGTTAAAATATGGATGAGCTCGGTACCGGTAACGGCGCCGAAAGTACCGATCCAGAAAATCATCGAAATTAGGTACCGACACCGAAAATGCTCGGTACAATACGGTATGGTATTTGAAAGTAAAAATCAATAAATATAGGTATGGTGCTAGACCGTTGTCGAACCGAAAGTAACGATTCTGAAAACGCCAAAAGGTGGGTACCAAATTGGTACCGAAAATGATTTGGTATAGTAAATTTGGTACCGATACGATATCGGTTTGATTACAGGATTTGATACGATTTGCTCATCACTAATCTAAATATCAAAGTTTATTTTACATGCTATAATTCATTCATTACGTATAAAGACAAAAAATAAAGCAAAATAAGTTGTTGTGTATATAAAACCTCATTCAAACGAAACACAGTTTACTTACTGTGTGTATGAAAAGTAATCTAAACTGTGCAATTACTTGCATTGCTACGTTGCAACAGGATTTGATGAGCTCGGTACCAACCGGTTACGAAATCCCCAAAAGTGGGTACAGGTACCGAATATACCTGGTACAGTACTGTCACACCCCAACCGATGGCGGAAACATCGGGGTGTGGCACTGAGCGAAACAGATTGTCCAGAAGTTTCCATAACAACTATATTTACCAGATATTTAAAGCAACACGTCCCATACCATGTCATAAATGATAATACAATTATTACAGAAAAGATCTAGTCAAATTGTTCTGTTCCGAAAACTCAGATTTTTTTATTACAGACAATTGTTTATTGGTTTCTAGACCTTCCCTAGCCTCGATTTCATCACCGTGCAATTAAGCATCCTAGCAACTTAAGCACCTGTCACATACGTTAAAGTAAAAGTCAATACACATAGTGTAAAGGTGAGCATACAAGTTTGATAGTAGTATATAGAGTTCGAAAGCGTTACGCATAACCAGCACGTACACAGAGTGAAATGAGGCATGTTAGTTATCGACATGAACCTATTGATACCAATGACTGCGGGTTGACTGCCCACGGCAGTTCGCATTACACACTCACCACTGTGAGCCATGTAACTATTTGTCCTTAACAACCCCCGAGTGAACGGGTGCTGAGTCCAAACTAATAGTACTATCGTTGCTAAGGCAGGTAGACAGCATCCATGTGTAAACATAACAAACAAGCATTCATTAAGTCACGTATAACATGCGGTAACAGTTAGCGTTAAAAGTATTGCGTAGTGTGTTCGATGTGATTTATAATAAGTAACGTATGTAACACCCAAAAGTGCATAAAGCAAAAATGGATCGAGTATACTCACAGCGGTTGATGGATTGAAGGGAGGGCTAGAGAGTAGGGTTAGCCTGAATAGATTGAATACCATAACGATAAGCGACGCATAAATCGATGCAAAGTGCAAGTGAGTCGGAACGCAGTTTGATCGGACGGTAGTCCGATCGGACAGTCGATCGTTCGGTTGACAGTCCACTCGGATGGTCATCCGGTCGGGTGACCTTTCGAGTGGATTGTTACTTCCTTTGGGAAGGATGTGTTTGTGTATGATGGCTTGACTTTTGAAGTTTTCGTTGTAACATTTTGAAAACATTGAAGTATATCTACCTTTCAGGTCGGTCGGTCGAACGGTCGTTCGATCGGACAGCAACCCGATTGGTTGGGCACTTAAGTGAGAACAAGTTCGCAGCAGGTTGTCACACGATCGGACGGTCGTTCGATCGGGTGGCATCCTTTGTGCATTGAACATGTTGAAAATTGTTTAAGTGTTGAAGTTTCGAAACATCACATAGTCGGATGGTCGGTCGATCGAGTGGTAGCTCGATCGGACGGCAATCCGTTCGGTGTTCCAAAACCCTTGAGAGTTGATTTGAAAATTAAGGTGGGACCAAGGTGCAAGTCGTTCGGCTGACCGGTCGTTTGGACAGTAATCCGTTCGGGCAGTAATCCATTCAGACAGTAGTCCGTCCTGGTCGACCTGTTCGTCTTACACTTGGTTGTTTTGATTGTTTGTCGTTTTATCGAGATGATGTGATAACGTGCCAAACAACAGAAACCTCGTCAATACTTGGTACTCCTGATCGGGCAGGAACCACCCAAATCCGGTCAGTTAACTGTTCGTGATGGTGTTCCATGTTTAACCCGAAATCGGTAAACCTCGTGGATAGAATCCAGATCTTGAACCAACACAACCACATGAATGAGTAGGAAGTCGGTACAAGCTCTGATTCTATCGGTTTTGAGTGCATTGAGTGTAAAAGAGTTGAAAGAAAGTTGGAAAACCATCTTTCGATCCTCTTCGTAGTGAATATGTTTAGATCTATGAAAGATCCTTGTTTGTTTATGTGGAAATCGGTTAGATCTAAGTTATTCTTGATGGATTGATGCCAAAGCATGAAGTTCTTCAAGAACACATGATGACGTCATCCTAGAATACCTCGAATCTTGATGATTTCACAGTTAAAAGTTAAGATTCAAAAGATAGAAAAGTGTAGGAGTGCGTGTAGATCAAGGAAGTACAAGATTTAGGACGAGATCTTACCGGAATCGCGAGAAATCTGAAGAAAAGTGGGGAGAACGAGCTTGTCGGACGTCAGTTGCCAAAAGTAGAAAGAATGATGGTGACAAGGGGTATTTATAGGGTTACCCAAAGTGGAAAGGAGTGGAGAGGGGCTGGTCGTTCGGTTAGGCAGTCCGATCGGACAGCTGGTCGTTCAACCGAGCGGTTGTTCGATCAGCCGGTCTCCTGGTCAATCGGCCTTCTGATTCGTGTGTTCGGTGCGACGAGTTTTGCCGTTTCGATGGCGATTGCGAGCGTTGAATACGAGAGAGTTTCCTAGTCAAATTACTTGTAATCCCAAGTACTCATATCTTGCACTATCTCTTCTCCACCAATTATCATACCGTTTCGATTGCGATTGAGTTCGATTGCGTTTCGATTGATCACCACACATAACATAATTAAACATGCACAAGTAACACATAAGGCACACACACACGTATAACAGTAACCAAATGCGTAGTTCGAGTTGCGATTGCGATTGCGATAGCGAATAAGCGATTAAACATGCGATAAATAGCGATTACCATGCGATCATTAGTAGATACTCCACATAATACAACTAAAGCGGAAATAAAATAGACTATCTACGAGTCAAAGAAGTCAAAACAGGGTTTGAGCAAGGAGAGACATATTGCTATTAGCAATCTTTTTTTCCTTTGACTTCAATCTTGACTTTGACTTGACTTTGACTTCCGAAACATGGGGTGTTACAAGTACGGCTTGATACTGTCGGTACTGGTACGGCACCGGTATTTGAGGGTAAAACCCGATGAATACCGGTGCTGAATGGATACCGAAAATACACTCAGTTTGATAAATTTGATACCGGTATCGATACCCGATACTATTAATTCATTTCTGTTTTTATTATTCTTCATTCATTTCTGTTTTTATTATTGTTCATTTATTTCTCTTTTTAATATTTACTATTTATTACACTTCATTTCGTTGGTTTTTAATATCTATATCTATATCTATATATAATTAAAAATTTAGTTATATGAACTATTTTACAACCTTCATTAATGAGACTCTTAAATACATGAGTCTCTTAAATACATTCTTTCTTCAAATTAATAAAATTAATATTATAATTGTAACAAATTAGACTTAAAATAAAATTAAAGGTCTATATATAAAGATCTATATCTATATCTATATATCTATATCTATATATATTTAAAAATTTAGTTATATCAATTTTTTTACAACCTTCATTATGAGCCTCTTAAATATTTGTGTCTTTCAAGTTGTAGTTGCCCATCCTTGATCAATAATTCCCTTTCCAATGCATATAAATACCTTCAATTGTTTTCTCATATTACTCTAAACTTTTCATCTTTCTTGCAAAATGAGAAATTTCAGTTTTGCAATTTTATTCATTACTACCATAACATGAATTGTTCTTCCACATTTTCTTGGAAGATTAGCCATGGCTACATGCACCCAAGATGGATCAAAGCGTTGGGGTTATGTTCATTTTTTAAGAAACTAAAGGCCACCCACTTTTAAAGATTGGATTTTTTTAACTTCTTGGGTGAAAACAGGGGCACACATGTTCTGGTGGCACTATAAAAGTCCGTACAGAGTTCATGAACCAAAAAAGCCATGGCCAATATCTATATATACTTATACTTAAAAATTTAGTTATATCAACTTTTTTACAACCTTCATTATGAGTCTCTTAAATACATTTGTGTCTTTCAAGTTGTAATTGCCTATTAACAAGGGGCCAGAAATAAACAAAATTTGACCCATTTCTAATTCTCCCTTTCCTGTTTCTCACACCCTAAAATGTAACCCCTAACTTCTCGGTTTCACTCTAATAAAAGTAAGCGATTTGTCATTTTCCCATGTTAATTAATGTTGTCCATTCCAAAAGAGCATCTAAATGGTTTTATAAATCTTTGTCAAAATTTAAAAAATCCCCGTTTTTTTGGGTTTATTTTTAAATTTTATTAAAGCTGGCCAACCCATGCGGGCTAGCCACGCCCCGCCATACCGACCTAACACGTCACTCACCAACGGGGGGCTCGAAGTCTACGTGTCAACCCATGCCCCAAACCCCCGCCCCACCATACCCCACGGTCTAAGATATAAGAGCGACATATACACTTTGCAGGTGAATTTATTTTCTTTTGATTGTCATAGGTTGATTTTAGTTTATATTTTATCTCAAATTGAGTATATCCAAATAAATAACTTACAAATGGGCAAAGTTGGAGTTGACCAAAAGTGGAGTTGCTTTGTGTCCCAGTTCTATTAGTTTTTTGCACGTTTGGGTCTTACAACATGAGAAAGTAGTAAGGGCAAAATGGTCAAAATCATTTTTTTGTTATTGTATGACTAGAAGCAACCCCCTGATTTTTGTACGAACATAACCTTTATAATACTCTAATATTTTTTATTTAAAAAATGCATCATAATGTTAATAGTTGCAAAATTTTTAAGTAAAAAGGAATAACATGAGAGAATGCGTCTATATAAAGGTTATATTATCATATATATCGTCTTGTGAATTATTCATAACCATCTAAGCATCTTAAGTATCATGATAGAGGGGCTTCGCTTAAGTTACACCATCTTACTATCATATGAATCATTGATAAACATTTACTCAAATAGCACATAGGTTTACATTATGCCTTTTGACTTATCCATAATATCTAATAACAAGAATAACAATAATAATACTGTTAATAATTATAACATAAGAGACAATCATAATAATTGTATATGTCACCTAATTTACTATGTGTTCTTAACCATATTTTAAAAATACTCAATAGTTAATGTTACTTAGTGATATATTGTTATACATGTTCCTTACAGTATGTATGGTTTCTAATTTAACATGACATTAAATTATATTCTAACCACACATCAATTAAAGGACATTGATTCCAGACCCTAACTACATATTTACCTTCATAAATACAGCTTTATTGATGTTTTTAATTCTACTTTATTATATTAATGTGGCTATAATTGTTATGTCCCTTTGTATGCAAACCCCTAACTTCTCGGTTTCACTCTAATAAAAGTAAGTAACTTATCATTTTCCCATAACAATCATCATTTAATTTTGTGTTAATTAATGTTGTCCATTCCAAAAGACCATCTAAATGGCTTTATAAATCTTTGTCCATATTGCAGCCCATACCCGCCTTCTCTCGAACAACCTATAACCGCTCTGTCTACACGTGTGGCCATGGCAAGGAACGATTCTGTTGCTGGGTATTCAGAAAAATGGACCACACTAGAAGCCATCTTGACCCACGGTAGAAGAAACAAGTATCACTTGGTATGCCCTACAAACTAGATTGTATATATAGAATATTCATTTTAGATTATGTATCTTTATCGAAATCGAAGAGTAAAGGACAATATATCTCTATCTCTACACATAATATTAGGGAGGACGCATGAAAGGATTCCAGCCTCCGTAATTTGTTATCTCGACCATGTCTTTTATAAAATTATAATGTTAAAGAAATATATACTTTTAAATTTAATATTAACTTAACTATATATGCTAAATATTTAATTATGGATAATTATAATATGATTACCCAAATGAGTTTATATATTTTTTATTTTTATCTTAAGTTAATTAATTTAATTGTGTTAAAAGGATACTTGAAGGATTATTTACAAAGGTAACCCAATAACCAAAAACGCGTTTAGTGGGATCTTGGTGCTATATTTTCTATCATACATTTTGGGTTAGACAGCAAGATTGCCACTAAATAAATATGGATGTTTTTTATTAGTTAAGACTAAAAAAGAACCATATGTTCAACATATATATATATATATAATCACGCATGGGACCACATAATCACGCATGGGACTATAATCACGCACGTTCTATGATAATAACGCACGTTATATTTTTTGTCATGTATGTTAATGTAGGTTAAGCCTTGAAGTACATTATACTTTCTATATATATATATATATATACACACACACATTCATCCTTTTATAGTATTATTATAAATCAAGAAATGACTTCCTGACAGGTTGATTGTTATTACATATGATTATACAATTTTCGTATGCATGTATGAGTTGATTGTTATATGAAGGCATAAGCTTATTTTTTAATACATTAAATCAAACATCTATTTGGACTTACATTCGTATGTTAAAACCTAACAGTCAGTTTACGAGTTTGACAGGCAATAACCAAATCCAAATTCGTATAGTTTGTGACGACCAAGCTGACCCCACATGGTTGTTGGTTGTATCCACATCACATAGGAGGACTATATTGCGGTTGAAAAAAAAATAATGTTTTTTTAATACTGAAATCTATTCTTTAATACGGAATTCACATTTATAGATATTTATAAATATTTTTTAACAGTTATAAATATTTATAAATATTTTTTAATACCGAATTCACATTTTTAATACCGAAAAAAAAGTACTGTTTTTTTAATACTGAATTCATGTTTATAAATATTTATTGAAAACACAAAATGTAATTTAAATATTGGGTAGATAAAGTGTGTACGTAATTCGTGGCGAACCAAGAATATGTAAACGTTGGTCATTTTGGTTAAGGTAAAATCAGGTTTGCATTAGAATGTAATATACACTTAGGATAAGCACAATATTGGTTATCATATTTGAATCAAATGGTTAAAGTTTATAGTTATGCTGGTAATATATGCAGTGTGCTGAATTCACCTGTCGTGTTGAAGTCAAACACATACGCAATAGCCAAGAGTGGTTTAGGCTGACATGTGGCAGTGGGAATTGCATGAAAGGTGTGGGGCGTGAAGACAACGATATGTGGTGTGATGGGTGCGAAAACCCCGTTGTCTTTCCGAGAGGAAGGTTTGTTTCTAAAAATGTTTAGTTGCACCGGCCGTGTCAGACGTTTTACCATGAACAAACAATAGCTATTATGCATGTCGTGCATCGCACGGGCTTTCTCCCTAGTATAAGGATAAAGATAATGTAAAACTATATGTTAAAACCGTGAACATTGAATTTTGTGTTTTAAGTTCAAACAAATCGGCTTGAGGGGAGATCCTGATTTTTTACTAGGTTTGATCCGTACGTGTACACGATTGAGATGAGAGAGTGGGAGGCAAATAAATTTAAATTCATTAGTTTATTTTTACGTAAAATAGTCATACCTTATTTAATATAATAATGAATACGATGGCATTAGATAAAGATAATATTAATTATTGATGACTAGTTTACCCATGTTTTTGGTTACCAACAATTAAACAAAAATAATGCAAATAATTATTACTAAGTTTACTCTATGTGTATCATAGAGGATGATGGTTCTACATGGTTATTAAGAACCAAGGTTGGCCCTAAGAATTCGTGTACCCTGTTCGAGTTCGAAAAAAATGTGCCCTTAGGCCTTAATGAAATTGGGTATTTGGCTCACTAAAGGTCTAAACCTGATGCCAAAGGGGTTAATAACTAATCTAAACCATAAGAATAGTTTTAGGAGGGGGCCGATGTTGGTGTATGTATGGATGTATCCGATTAAAAAAATATTTTACATATACATATCGGGTTTTTTCATAAAAAAGTGTGCCCCTCGAAATATCGGGCCCTGGCCGGTGGTCCTCCCCGCCCACCCCCAGGGCCGGCCATGTTAAGAACACTCACAAGCAAGATTGTTGATGGTCAAGAACAACTGACAATTGCATGGTACCATCTCAACAATATATACATAGTTAATATATTAATCCTTGATCAATATTATCTTCATATTGGAGTTTGTTACAAAGAAACATAACACCACTCAAGTAAGCAGTTAGTCGAAAACTACATACCAACTACGAGCAAGTATGATCTTTTTTTGTCCATACGTGTTTAGATGAGTAAGTTTTAATGTTACTTGCCATCAAAATTGTATGCCTTAGATAGAATAGGACGTATCGTGGTGTCTTCGTCTCATATACAAAAAACAAAGTAGCTGATATATCTGAGTCACTTATATATTAGATTTTTGTCATCTCAATATCAACGAAGGTATGTTTGCTAATGATACGCCAACGAAAAGCTTATATGCGACTTTCAGATCACGTATGATATGAGTTTTAGCCTATAATGATGGGATTAAAGGTTATAATACAAGCAAAAATATATATGTCATTGTGGAGTTGCATGTCTTACAACTCTATATGTGTAAATTGTGATGGAAAAGTGTTTATCCTTGTTATGTATAAAATTTAAGTCCCATAACGAACAAAAGGTATAGATTTAGAGTAGTATAAGTGGTTGTGAGTTAGTAGTTCCAAAAAAGATGTTTATAGCATACTTGAGAACATAGAATACTTTCATGATGTATCATATTTATACTAATCACATTTTACCCCTTTTACATCTTTATCATTAACATCGTCATTATCATCATTGTGTCTGGATGAGAAATGAATAGGAATGGTATTTTATTCCTTCATTTTGGGTATTTGGTTACGGCTTAACCTAACCATCGATTAGTTGTTCAATTCGGTTAATTCAGTTCTAATTCGCTTAATTTGGTTATTAGTTCACCTTATGCCCGATGGTGGTTGTGAAAAAAGTGGCAAAGACAATGGTGGTGGCAGCGACCGCTAGAAGATGTCGCACGACATGTGACACCTAATAAGTCGAGGTGATGATTGTGGAGATGGCGATGATGGCAACCAATTGGTGGTTATGACAATTGTGCCCAAGTGTGTGGGGTGTGGGCTTATGGCATCAATGGTGAACGTCATGGGAGATGGTGTGAGTAATCGGTGGTGGTTGTCGTAAAAAAATTCTATTCCTCTTAGGGGATGTTTGTTTGCATCTGAATGGTTCCATTAAGAGACAAGCCTTTGAATCGGTCAGATGTATGGGTGTTTGGTTCACCAAAACATCACCTCTTAACGAAACCATTCAGATTTGAATGGTTCATCTATTTTTGACATTTGAATGATACTTATGACAATTGCCCCCCCCCCCCCCAACAAAACAACGCATCTTCTTCCACAGCCCCATTCCTCTCCTCTCATCCACAAATCTTTGCCACTGTCACCTCCTCCTCTGTTCCTCCACATAGCCACCATCTCCTCCTCCACTGCTCATCCACAGCGCCACTGTCACCTTCTCCTATGCTCCTCCACATCGCCACCGTCTCATCCTCCTCCTCTGCATCTCCACAACGCCACTGCATCCTCTGCTCTTCCATAGCGCCGCCGCCAGCCTCCTCCTCCTCTGCTCCTCCACAGCGCTGCCGCCGGCCTCCTCCACACTGCCACCGTCCATCACGTTTGCAGCAGGTATTTTGATTATTTCACTTTATTATAGGTTTCATCAATTTTGAGGTTTTGTTTATTGATAATTTGTGACTTATGATAGTTTAGAATTAGAATTTTTGTAGGTTCCATGTTTGCAGCAGTTTTAAGGTTTTGTTTATTGTGGGTTTTATCGTTTTTGAGGTTTGTTTATTGAGAATTTGTGGCTTATGATAGTTTAGAATTAGAAATTTATTAGGTTTTGAATTGTAGAAGATTTGTGGCTTATGCAGTAGTTTTGAGGTTTTTAATTGTACAAAGTAATGCAGAGGGGTAAAAATGTCATTTTACACAGTCATTCAGAGGTGCAACCAAACAACACTTTATTGGTTCAGCACTTACTGGTTCAGAGTCTCGTATCAATTCAGACCTCTTAATCATTCAGCACTTATTAATTCAGATGTTGCCAAACAGCCCCTTAGATTGTTTTGTGACCCAAATTCACTACAAATACAAATTCCTATGAAATATTCCAAATTTATAACTTTGAAATCATTTCAACAAATTTCAATACCAAATACAACTAGTTTAATACCCGTCCGGTGGACGGGTTGCGCTAACAGCGTAACAAACAAAGATATATATGTTGAGGGTGTTTGTGATTGCTTCTCCTTTTCTTCAAGGTTATATGCAGGGATGTTAGAATATTTTCAGATGATAACGGGATTAGATGTTTGTCACTCAGTGATGTTCCTTTTTATGTAACCTTTTATCGTTGATTCGGTTATTTGTTTTACTAAATAAAGTGTAACAGCTAACCAAAAGATCTGATAATTTTGATGACGTTTCTTTTAACACAATACCTTGCGTAAATTCTATTGACTGATCATTGATATTTTTTTTATTAAAACATTATTTCAAGTTGTTTACTCTTATCTTCTTCATATGACAAATGTTGTGACTGTGTTTCAAAGGCTAGGGGATTATATGACAAGTTGAAGAATCAGAAAAACATATAAAGGTTACATACGTATATTCTTTGGATTATAAGCTTCATTCTAAACCATATGGACAGATGAAACTATACCCTATAAAAGGTACTTTCTAGAAGCTTTTAGGCGTCCCCGGGTCATTACAAGCTGATCAAGATGCAACGAAATTAACCTATGGTCTCGTATTCAAACCTTTTCCCTTGTACGGAAGACTAAATGAAAAGTGGAGGGGCAATCTTAACCCAAAGCCTTTCAAGTGGATTAGTTTGGGTTGCTTTTAAAGTTATAGGGGTTGGTCTGGGTAAGATATTTTAACTAAATGGGTCATAGTGGGTCACTTGAAATTCCATCTTGTTATTTACGGGTCAAAGCGGGTTGACAACATTAAAGAACTGGGTCGGTGTGGGTTAGTGTCTTAAAGAAACGGAGCAGGTTTCGGATCGGAATGGGTTTTTAGCCGGCACAAGTATCCGCATGAGACGTGTTTCAGCACGACGCAGGTTTTGGATCGGAACGGGGTCGGTTCGGGTCGGGTCGGGTTTCGACCGACACCGGTTTTTGCACGGGACGGGTTTCGAGCCGACACGGGTTTTGGGCCGACAGGAGTTTTCGCACGAGACGAGTTTTGGGCCGGGACGAGTTTCGTACCGTTTTGACGCGAACCGTTTCTACCCGTACCGAATATGCTATGCAAGCTTCTGTTTTTTAGAAAATTGTTTTCATCGATTCATACTTTTATATTTTGTAACAATGAATATTTGTGTATCTCTTATAAGGAGCACTAGGTTATATACCCGTGTATTATACGGGTTGAAAAAAGGAAAATTCTCATAAATGAAATTACATATAAATAAATGTTACATATAAAATTCACCGAGATAGACACAAAGGGATCTTAGGATTGTCTCAGAAGGCTTATATAGATCGTGTTCTTACACGTTATAACATGCAACAGTGCAAACCCTTCGTCGCTCCAGTAGTTAAAGGAGATGTTTTCGGTTCATTCAAGTGTCCGACAACAGAGGTTGAGAAGGAGCAAATGAGCCAAATACCTTACGCGTCAGTAGTCGGGAGCTTGATGTATGCTCAAGTCTGTACTCGCCCAGATATCGCTTATATTGCTGGAATGCTAGGCCGTTACCAGACTAATCCTGGCCTAGATCACTGGAAAACAGCTAAGAAGGTACTTCGATATCTGCAAGGGACGAAAGACTATAAACTGACTTATAGAAGAAGTGATCATTTAGAAGTGGTGGGCTATTCTGATTCTGACTTTGTAAAATGCAAAGATGACAAAAAATCCACTTCGGGCTATATCCTTATGTTAGCAGGCGGCCCTATCTCATGGAAGAGTCATAAACAACAGTTGACCACAACTTCCACAATGATGGCAGAGTACATTGCTGTTTATAACGCAACATGTCATGGAATGTTGCTTAGAAATCTGATCACTGGACTCAAAATCGTTAATTCCATTTCTAGACCATTGAAGCTTTATTGTGATAATTCAGCTGCCGTTAGTTTCTCGAACAGTAACAGTTCGACTGGAGCTGGTTTATATCTCGATACGAAATATCTATTCGTACGTGAACGAGTTGAGGAAAATAATCTTTGTATCGAGTATATTAGTACTAAAGATATGCTTGCGGATCCGATGACTAAAGGTCTCCCTCCTAAGGTTTACGAAGAACATGTTCGGAATATGGGATTTAGTACAGACCTTGTTTAGCATATTGTACTAGCTTATGTTTTATGATTAATGAAATTTCCTCAGTTTGATTTTGTATGTCTCTTAGAATATGTTTAACCAGTATAATGGCATATAGACAAATAAAGTTACAAATCAAACAAAGGGCTTATGCGTATTTTGATCATGACGATTAGGTTTTAAATTAAGGCTATAGTATGATTAATGGGGGTCCTGAGTCGCATAATGATTCAACGGCTGTATTTCTCTGCTATAGTACTTGTTTAAGGCTAAAATGAGTGTTAACTCCTGATCAGGCTTATCTAATACTCATAGTAAATGATTACTCGGCTAAGTGGAAGAATGTAAGATTAAATATATTATGTATTAATATTTAATCTATAGCCATTATAATCATTTACATTATATAGATCAAAATATATAATAACCTATTAAATAATTAGTTGGTAATTGTTGATGGACCGTATTACCCTTATTAACTAATTAGGTTTCCTCCTGTGTGCTTATATAAGGAGACTTATGTGGAGGTTAAGGGGTTAGACATTTACACAATTAGACATACCCCATAAGCATAACATCACATTCGACCTCCATCTCCATAGCCGAATCCCCTATTCGGTTTAATCAGTCACCATCATCAGTCAGCACCCTAAGGAGGAACCAGATCACCTTGACAAAGATGTCGAACTCCATGTCGTCTTCTCTCACTGGATTCTCCACTGCACTGTCTGCGGTGACATGTATGTTTTCATGTTTTCCATTATGATTAAACAGAACTGATCCAACACATGTTGACTGGTCTGACCATGTTCTAAAGATGGAATATAAAAGCTTAGTGTTACAAGATTTGTAAGGGTAGCATATGTATATTCTTATAGTTGCAGAGCATGAGCCATGAGGGGTCATGAAAATACCTTTCTTCACCATGAAGTGCATTGGCAAGAAATTAAATATGTGTCGAATCACAAAAAATACAACAATAAATAAACTCAGGGATCGATGTCAAATTATTAAGAAGATGAAAACATGGGCTTACAATGTTTGTCGCGTTTGTTCCCTTTTATCTACATCAATTAAGCGTTCATAACAACCACCTATGAAATCATAAAAAAATATATAATTTTTTTTCCAGTAAACTATAAATCTGAAGATTATCAGCACCAATGAAGCTCGTTCTTCCTGGCACCAATGAAGCTCGTTTCGACGCGAACCGTTTCGACGCGTACCGTTTCGAATCGAACCGTTTCGATGCGAACCGTTTCGACCCGAAAATCATACTGAAATAAAGCATCACTACCTGCGCTTCGCAACCGAGTTTCAAGCAGGTTATTCATAGTAATTGTGTCAACAGTACCACATACCTTCAGTGGGTCGAAGGACAATACGTGTTACGTAGGTGCAAGTGTATTAAAGTTACTCCAAGTTAAACATGCATACATAGAAAGGTTATGTTTGTGGGGGCAACATTAAGCAACTGACCTGTAACCAAAGTCTTCGTAATCGCATACTGAATCATACGTTTTGTTGGTCCACTCGTACCGTTTCGACGCGAACTGTTTTGACCCGTACCGTTTCGAAGAAACAATGTCAATGAGTATGAAACAAATATTTTGATAGAAAATGCTTAAAATTACTAAAGAAACAATCTTTACCTTTGAATGACAGTAGTTGACCCGATATACAAGCTGTTGGAAGAAAAATCTAGCCTGTTAGATATCACTTAAAGTTTTAGTTAGGTCACAACAGAGAATATTTTTTTATCAAAATATTCATCTATATAGGATGAATCAACATATGAATTTAAACAAATATATGAAGACGAAGTACCTGCATGATAGAGCAAAATCAACTCTCTGATTGAGACCATTCATCAATGTCGGCCAGAATCAACATCAAATTTAGGGCAATTGATACCTCAGGGTCGAAATTGATACCTGGATTGTCGAGTAGACGGTTGGAGAAGAAAAAACTTGAACAACCGGAACAATGGTTAAGGGAAGTGTGCCTCAGCGGGGTCAGAAATCTCCGATGGTTGTAGCTCTGAAACCAACATATTAAAGAAAATTCCTTATTACTCAAATGAATTTTATAAAATACTCCGATGGTTTTCAAGTATTTAAAAAATTACCGATTCTGTATCAGCGACACTGTAACGGACGACCACGGCACCACCTGAGACTCTACATATCCTTTATCGCCGCTGGAGAAATGTATCACATCGAAATTACTCTATCCGCCATTCGAACCTACTCAGGCGACGATTGACTTTGAAAGGTTTTGACATCATTGCATGTGGGTGGAAAGAGGGTTTAAATACTTTAAAAGCAGAAAGCTGCTAGAATTGAGGGGTAAACTGTGGTTATTGGTGCTGAAATAGTGGGAGGTGGAGAAAGTGGGGAGGGCATCATGGCTGGAAACCGACGCGAACTGAATCCTAAAGATATAGGATATAACCACCATAAAAGTGGAGTTCATGGTGAGAATAATGAGGAGCAAAACCACCAGTTAAGAAACTGCCATGAACTGCTATAAGAGCAGTTATTTTTGTGAGTTTAAGTGGCTGAGATTTAATCTCAGCCAAATCCAATGGTCAAGGTTGATTTAAGAGTTGGTTAAACTTAATGGGATCCATATATATATATATATATATATATATATATATATATATATATATAGGTAAAGAGTATGGTACAAATCTCCTTATCTTACATTATGTACGCGCTACCCACAGCCATACACGTGTCCTGGTCCACTTTAAGTAAATAAGGGTATATCAGACAATCTATTCCAACGTCTCCAGTGCTAATCATGGAATTCCGTCAACTATAAGCAGATGTTCGTTTCGTAACCGTCCCATTTAATTATTCTTCGTATCAATTCTATTTCTAGGGTTTTTGATTGATTCCTCACAGAACGGCCATTTTCGAAAATGCTTGATTCGTCATTTAGGATTCGGTAATAGTTTTATTAGGTTGAGTTCTGGGTTTTATTTGATTTGAAGCTTTATTTTTTATTTTATTAGATTTGTAATCAGGGCTGAAGATAAGTGTTTCTGGGTTTACTTGTTGTGTTACTATATCGCATGTGTTGTTTTGATATATCGCATGTGATGTTTTAACATAATCCAACTAGTTAAGAATGGACATGTTGTATAATTTCGCATGTTAAAAATAGTCATTTCGCACACAATGAAGTTTAATATATAATTTCGCATGTTTAATTCGAGACTTCGCAAACCTTAAAGTATTTATTAATTGTAGCTATTTATTTCGCAATCTTTATTAGTAATTATTTTTATTTTCGCAAAGTGTGTTTCAATAATTGAAATCAAATAATTCAGTTCAATAATTGATTTCAATAATTCATATCAATAATTTTTCTTTTATTATATAATTTATGTTTTCATCACTATTGCAAACATCCAATTAAAAAATGGCAGATCTACCAACATCCTCTTCTTCTGAACCAAGTATCAAGCAGGTTTTGAGGAAAAGGATTCAGCAACAAATTCAAGAGGATCAATCATGTCAAGAGATGTTGGAGGCCAACATTTCTCGTGTAACAGAAAACATGAAGAGAAGACAAGAAATTCTGAACTTGCTATCCCAGATGCAAGTGAGTAGTCTTAAAGAAATTGTTGTTATGTTTATGGTGGATTTGGGTGAGAGGGATGAGAAACAGTTGAAAGAGTTGGCTGGTGCAATAACTGTATGAAGATGCTCGATGAAGATGAAAATGGAGTTTCTTTCATCTTTTGAATGAACTTTTTGTTTATTTTTTGGTGCATGTTCCAATAAATTTGCATGTTTTGTTATGTAATGGACTTGTATTTCGCAAATTTAATAATTCAATGTCAAACATGCGATTTCAAACATAACACATGCGAAATAAAAACACAAATGCCATTTTAGAAACACCAATATATGCGAAACTAATAACACTAACAAGCTTAAATATGTAACATAAATCCATCATCAATGTCAAACATGCGATTTCAAACATAACACATGCGAAATAAAAACACAACTGCCATTTTAGAAACACAAATATATGCGAAATTAATAACACTAACAAGTTTAAATATGTAACATAAATCCATCATCAAATGAAGTTTACTTTCCCTTTCCAAAATATGTACTCATCCTATCTGGGATTATCTTATCCACATCTTTCATATACCTCTCTTTGTCTGGCCTTTTGTCGAAAGCATTGGCCATTTTAATTATTTTTTGACGATGCATATTGTGTTCTGATAGAATGATTTTACTGAGATATCTGTGCCTTAGGAGATGAAGTTGTGAATTCTGTCTGTTGTTTACTTCATCTTCTTTCACAAATCCAGTCACCCATGGTTTTTGGTCTCCTTTGTACGTTTCCATGTGACGCATCGTAAACACTCTACAGTCTACGCCGTTATTCTTCGTCCTCCAATCCATTTCTTTTCTTTCTATAACTGAGCTTCCAAGTTCTTTTATAGCCGATGTTGGTTTTAAAGCCTTTTCTAGGTATAAAACCAATACTCTTCTCTGTAACATAGCAACATTGTGTTAGTAGCTTTTTTACATAAAACATAACATGTATATGAATAATTTTTTCTATTATCAGTGTGTCTGGAAGCCCTTTTTATCTATCCTTGAAGTCTTGTTCAGCTGCTGAATTGTCAATCAGCTCAATTTTGCCGGATTTCAAGTTGAAGCACAAGACATAGAAGTGGTCACCTTGAAGTACCGGCATAAACACCAGGTCAACCGAATCAAGTTTTTTTACCTCATATCTCAGTAACATGTCTTCAAAATTTGAGGCAAATATTTTTAGTCGTTGGTTGTCTGTGTATTTCTCCTCGTCGTAAAAGATATCCGGCTGTATGTTATGTAACCAGAGTCAAAGCCATGCAAACAATGGTTTTTTTTTCCACATGCGAAGAGTGTATATACCAAATGCGAAATTACAACAGTATGAGAAATGCAAACAATGGATTTTTTTTCACATGTGAATAGTATATATAACACATGCGAAATTACAACAGTATGAAAATGTTTCAAAAGGAAAAATTCTGCCATAATACATGTGATTTTAGATATAACTAGTGTGCGAAATCATTAATATGCATTTACTTTTAGAATTTCGAATGACAAAATGTATATGAAAACATACCATCATTGTGGAATACAAGAAGAGTCTGTATGGTGATGATTTTCTATCCCTTTTCTTCTCTTCAAGGTTTAGAATACCTACAAATGCATCTATTCCGTTCGATGCTATGTATTGTTCCCTGTAGAAGCTTTCAAATACAGCTTTGAAAGTTGCAACCTCAGTTTTTGATCGGTAAAATTCTTCTCTGCCAATCATAAAATAAATAATTAGTATTTGTTGTGTGTATATATTTTAGATGTTTGTTAGTTGATATATGTTTTTTACTTACTACAAGCCTGCAAATGTAGCAAATGTATAGCGGATCACATTCAATTCTTGGTTCAAGAGTGTTTCGTACATGTTTACCACTTTGTTGCAGTAAGGGGAACATAATTTGTCTCCAAGCTCTGCACATCTTTTCTCAGCTCTTATTTTTGCTTGTTCTATTGTCTTATAAAGCAGTTCATTTAACCCTTTTGGCATAACTTGTTTTGGAACTTGCTTTGGATTTGAGGTTTTACTCCCCTTAGTTTGTTTTTTTTCTTTATCTTCTTCCAAGCTGGGTCCTAGGCTCAAAACCAACTCAACTGAATGCAATTCTTCAGCTGTTACGTGAGGGCATTCAACTTCCTTTTCCTTCTCAACTTCAACTTCCGTATCGGGTTGTTGAGGGTCTTTTTCTGGCAATTTTTCCTGAACTTTTTGTTGAATGTTTTGTGTAGATTCTGCCAAGTTCACTGTTTCTTCGATAACAGTTTCATTTTCACCAGTTTCTGCATGCCAGAGTAATTTAAGAAATACAATAATTTGTGATGTTTAATTTTTCTCCTAAAATAAAGTGTTTTCTTACCCTTGGCAGTTGTTTGGTAAGCGTATACACCCGGTTCCACAGTTTGAATGTTTGCAATAAGGGTGTCTGTGACTCCTCCATCATCTGGTTGCAGTATACCTATAGATACAAATTATTTAACTTAATACAGCAGAATCAAAATCGCAGGGTTATACATGACATCTTGTGCGAAATCAAATTTGAAGTGTTTTTGACAGAATCGCATGTGTTTTTTGTAGGTTTCGCATGTGCATAAATGTAGTGATTTTTTTACATGATTTCGCACGTGTTAATATTGAGTTCGCATGTTTTACCTTCTGATGCCATTTGTACCAAAACTGTTGATATTACTTTTTGAGCTTCTTCATCCTCTCTACCTTCTTCGTTTGTAGTAACTTCATGATGAACTTCAGAAGCTGGATTTTCAGGTTCTTGATGAACAGGAGAGGCTGCAGTTTCATGCTCTTGAACCGAATCAGGTGGCACACAAATGGGATTATTCTGAAGCGTCTGATCCCACTCCTTACAAGCCTTCATAACCTCCGGATCCCAAAAACACTTAGTTTTTGCTTCTGAAACTAAGTTGTTCATCACTTGAACATCTTGAACCATTTTAAGGTATTTTTTGACATTTGCTTTCATTTTTTTCAATAGATTCTGTAATATTTTTCGAGTTAAGAAACTATCAATCTAGAAGTTAAATATAATTGATTAAGTTAAATAAGTTAAATTAATATTTTTTACGCCTACCTTTTTGTTTGCTCTCGAAGCCTCTAGTTGTTGTTCGTGGGCTGTGCCGTAGAATACCGATGGTGAAAGTTGAGCAGGAGTGTTGCAATAATCCATCATTTTCTGTGTCTGCGTTCCAACTTCAAACTCAAGGTTCAACTGAGACATTTCATGGATTTCAAAACTGAAATCCATGAAATCATCAATGTTCTCGTTATCTTTTGCCTCTTCCCCGGTTTCTTTGTTTTGTACTGCATGTGCAGTCCTTCTTTTGTAGCTTATCGTGGTGTCAACCGGTGGTCGTACTATATAATCATCCGTCGAAGGACCCTCTTCTTCTTCATTTTTTTCTTCATTTTCTTCTTCATTTTCTTATTCTTCTTCACTCTCACTTGATATCCATAGAGGTCCGTTATCCGAAATATGATCTTTGACTTTATCAATCTCCGAAGATGTGATATAACGAATAACCGGTATCTCCACGGCTTTCTCAAACAGGTTAAGCCTTTTGTTGTACTCATGCGTGTATAGAAGCTGTATAAATCACAAGATCATTTAATTATGTAAAAAAACAAACTAGTATTTCAAATATGTTATTAAATGTAGTAATGTATACCGTAAGAAAGGCAACAGGTCCCACGAACTGTATCTTATAGTTCTTCCAGCCCGCTCGTGTACGACGCAAGGTGTCGAGTAGATATGAGCACCAATCTAGATTTTTTATTTCCTCAACATCTTCTACACCAAGCAAACATCTATCATTTGCAAGTGTTGCCTTTGTAATTTCTGCAAAGAAGGTCATCCAGTATACAAGGAAATTTAATTTAAACAGACTCCCTCCGTCTCTTTGATTTTCCATTGTATTTGCAATTAAGCCATGGGTAATTCTCGCATTTTTCCCCCACTGGCGGATGAATGTATCCTGGACAGCATTTCCCGGTTCTTGACTTTTTTCAATTTTCTCTTGGTTTTTGACTTTTCTCTTATCGGTTATTATTTCAACCTTCTTTGGACCCTTTGGTATTCCAAATACCTCGTAAACTGTGTCCGATGTTATTTTTATTTGGTGTTTTCCTACGTTTAGCTTATCGAACTTCTCATCAAAGTTTCTCGCTAGCCAATATGCCAATCGTGTCGATATATGGTTGATATTGATATCCAGAATAGCTCCAAATCCCATATCCCTCACATCATCAATCTGTTTTTTTTTTTTTTTGAAAATCTTCTAACAGTATCCATATATGAGTTAGGTTGGCATCTCAGCAGTATTGCTTCATTGCTGTATTTGAAGAACTCCTTATGTTCTGTTTTATGTGCTTTAACTTTGTCTGAATGTTTTTTTTTCTGTATCTTTGATTTCCTCTCATCTTTTTTCTTTTTTGTGGGTGGCTTAACAAACTCATCCTCTTCAGAACTTTCAACTATCCTTCTCTTTCTATTCTTGTTAATTTTTATCAGAGTTGATATTGGTCCTTCAAAGTCATCATCAGATTCTATTTCTACAAAATCGCATGCTATAGTTAAAAACACTTACAAAATCGCATTTATCAGTTAATCATGTATAACAAGTCATCAATTCGCATGTGTTAGGTATCAATTCGCATGTGTTAGTTATCAATTCGCATATATGAGTTATGAATTCGCATTTGTTATTTAAGCATTACCTAAACTAGTCAATCATTATAAACCATAAACACTAAAACTAACTTATCATATGAAATCGCATGTGCCTTTATATCAATTCGCAAGTTCAATCTAACCTAAAACAAAAAACCTTCAACATACAACTTTTTTATCATATGAAATCGCAAATGTCATACAAAACTCTCACAAAACCTTATATGATATCGCACATCTATCAGGTATCATTAAGAAAACTGCATAATAATGCAAAACCTAATAAATAACAAATACCAGTCATAAACCCTAGGAAAATTTGTAGTTGTGAACAATATGTAATCTATGTATAACAAGTCATCAATTCGCATGTGTTAGGTATCAATTCGCATGTGTTAGTTATCAATTCGCATATATGAGTTATGAATTCGCACTTGTTATTTAAGCATTACCTAAACTAGTCAATCATTATAAACCATAAACACTAAAACTAACTTATCATATGAAATCGCATGTGCCTTTATATCAATTCGCAAGTTCAATCTAACCTAAAACAAAAAACCTTCAACATACAACTTTTTTATCATATGAAATTGCAAATGTCATACAAAACTCTCACAAAACCTTATATGATATCGCACATCTATCAGGTATCATTAAGAAAACTGCATAATAATGCAAAACCTAATAAATAACAAATACCAGTCATAAACCCTAGGAAAATTTGTAGTTGTGAACAATATGTAATCTTATAAAACTATAAGATTACAAAGGTTAATAAACAAACAAAATCGCATTTGACTATAAACCCCTGTGTATTCCACTATAAATTCGCAAATGTCAATCGATACCTGGATTCATCTTCTTTGCTTGTGGTCTGTCGTTGTTTGCTTTGCTTCGTTTCTCAATATTCATGAATCCTAGTTGAAATCGCAACGGAGAGTAGCAGGGAACTTTTGGAGAAGGAGAATGCTATGCTTGATTTTTTGTTTACGGTATGATTGTGAGTTATTGTGTGCTGATTATCAGGGTTTTGATCTCGGCAATGGACGATTTTAACCTTGGCGGTTTCTTTAATTAATTTTAATTTGATTTGTTTAATAGTTAAACACGCGCTTTAAATTAGATGATCGGATGGTTGTTGTTGTTGTAGTGTACATAATGTACGATAAGTGTATTTGTATGTTAACCGGCCTCTCTCTCTCTCTCTCTATATATATATATATATATATATATATATATATATATATAATTCTTTTAACTTCCGCTTTTCAGAAAGAAAAAAAATCAATTCCATCAAAAATATTTCGCGAACCAAACATAAAGTGTATAACCCGCTAAATCTTGTATATAATAAATACATAATACGAGTTCCGAACATGATCATATAGAGTTAATTACTGTTTTCGTCCATGTGTTTTGTCAAAAATCACTATTTCAGTCCATTAGTTTAAAAATTGCGATTTCGGTCCCTGCGGTTTCACTTTCGTAACCATTTCAGTCCCTGTGGTTTCACTTTCGTAACCATTTCAATCCATTATTCTCTCAAGTACAGGGACTGAAATGGTTACGAGGTGAACTGAAATGGTTACGGAAGTGAAACCACATGGACTGAAATCACAATTTTTAAACTAATGGACTGAAATAGTGATTTTTGACAAACCACAGGGACGAAAACAGTAATTAACTCCCTAAATACATAATACAAATTCCGAACGTGATCAAAGTCTTTTCTCTTTGTTTTTGTAGCAATTTGAATTGATGCTTTTCGTTTGTTCTTGTAGCAATTTGAATTTATGCTTTTCTCTTGATTGTATTAAATAACTTTATAAGTAGCCACCTTTAATTCAATCCTCCTATTTTACCTACCACCACCATCATAGAAAAATTTAACAGTTTGGCCATGCAAGTATATAATATCACATATAAATCATAAAAGAACAACACCGGTCTTCCTTCGAATATTTTTTGATCCTAGATATCATAATCAATTCATCATACGTCAAGTTGAAGTGTTAGTTAAACCTAGGGGTGTAAACAAGCTCAGATGCTCGAGAGCTATTCGTGATCGACTCGGTTAAAAGCTCGAACGAGCCGAGCCTTAACGAGCCCGAGCTCGAGCCTGAAATAGAGCTCATTTTGTTATCGAGCCCGAGCTCGAGCCTAAAATACAAAGCTTGTTTAGGCTCGCGAGCCTAAACGAGCTCATACAAAATTTTAATTTTTAAATATATAATATATTAATAATGATGATAACATTGATAAGCCGAGCTAGAGCCGAGCTTTGGTTCGTTTAAGCAACGTTGAAGTGAGCTCGAGCCGAACTTTTAGCTCGTTTAAGGTTGTTCTCAAAATAGTTCGAGCCGAGTCGAGCCGAGCTCGAGCTTTGGGTTTTACTCGTGAGCCGAGCTCAAGCTCAAAGAAGTAGGCTCGAACCGAGCCGAGCTCGAGCTCGAGCTTCATAAAAACCTAACGAGCCGAGCTCGAGCCTGGTCGAGCTCGGGCTCAGCCCGGCTCATTTACACCCCTAGTTAAACCACTTTCCTACAATAATAAAGATTAATTAAATTCGTCACTAAAAAAACAGAAAATATATATACAATGAGTCGTAAGTGCTCATTGTGTTTTGTATTTGCCTCATTCTTCTAATATATTTTTTTTAACGGCGTACGGTTAGGATATCGCTAACTGGGTTAGTAGTTAGTATGTTAGTATCACCAAGTTAGTATTAAGGGTGTATTTGGTATGGAGCTTTTAGCTTTTAGGAGCTTCTAGCTTTAAGCTTTTAAGAAAAAACTCCTACTCAATAAAAAGTCTTGTTTGGTTGAAGGAGCTTTAAGCTTTTAGGCTAGGAGCTTGAAGCTTTTGGTTGAACGCTACTACTAGTAGCGTTTAGAAGTAGCTACAAGCTTTTAGGGATAAAATGACTATTTTAACCACTAAAAATAAGGAACTTTTTAATGCACCAACTTTCTAAATTTTTAGTTATGTCCATTTTGGTCATTTTATATATTTTATTAAAAGCTCCAGCTATTCTACCAAACACCAAATATATCTAAAAAGCTACAGCTACCAGCCACCAGCTACTTTTGCCAAACATACCCTAAAACTCCCATTGTCTACGGTTAGGATATCGCTAACCGGGTTAGTAGTTAGTATGTTAGTATCACCAAGTTAGTATTGAAACATCCATTGTCTGGACTTGAACTCAGGAACTTCAAAAGAAGCAAAACTTTCCATCTCCCTTTTAACCGCTAGGCCAAGAGATTATTTATTAAATGATTCCAATTAATGTCATATAGTAATCTATCCTTTAATTCAGTAATAACTAGTATTAAGCCCTCCGTGTTACTTCGGGGAGTAAAACCATGTCAAGTGGCACTAGCTAGTGTCACACCACCTTCAATGATCACCAACACCGGAAAAACTTGTATAAAAAAGAAATAAAAAACGAAAAAAATAAAATCGAACGAAAAATAGACGTAAAAACGTTGAATTACTCACGTAGAACGTAAAACATTGAAAACAATAACTAACTCGATCTATGACTCGTTCATTGCCACGGGGCCGTCAAACGGAAATAAATAGACGTACAACCGTTGAACCGCACACACATGTTGCAGCGTGTTAACTTGCAAAATTTAGATCAAAATCGTAAAAAATGAAATGTATGAGGGAACAAAGCTAAAAGTGAAAAAGTATTTGAGTTAAATTGTAAAAGCGTTGAGGTTAAAAGCAAAAATAATAATAATAATAATAATAATAATAACAAAAATAACTCAAATACTTTTGTTGATGGCATTATAGCCTAATGGCATTCATTCTAAGGGTGGGATAAAACTTAAGGACCATTAGGTTCTTGGTTCGATTTCCACAATAGGTTTTTTTCTCAGATTTAGTGAGTTTTCTTTTGAATTAGTGTATAGGCATTATAGTTATATGAAACCTTCAAGTATTTGTACCAATTTGAATAGTAAAAGCAAGACACATCAAGTATTTGCAAATTAAGATAGGGGTTAATATTAGTATATTAATATCTATTACTATTTCTCATGTTATTAATATAAAATTTTTTAAAATATGAATAAGATAATTAGAAAAACAATATATATAATAGGTATCTATTAAAATCCATTTCAATCTTGAAAACACATGAATATAATATCTGAAAATTAATTAAAATAATATATCAAGATATGTAACATAATCAAGAAAAAATGTTTTAAAATAACTACAACTGGTTTAATATATTTTGTAGTAAAATTGCAAAAATTATAGTCTAATCTATATCTGGTTCTAATTTAATAAAAAAAAATTCAATTAATACCCCATGATAATTTCTCTCTTAATTTAGTAATAAATATTAATAAATAATAGCAGATTAATATCTAATTCTAATATTATTAATATAAAAACTTCAAAAAATATGAATTAAATAATGAGAAGAACAAAAGATAAACATATAAATAAATCACGACTTATCAATTGATAGTGGCCCCTCATTACGTGTCTGTCCCGAACATCTGTAACGTCCTTCATATTTTACCTTTTTTCTAATCTGGGTGAAAGAAAAGACTGATCCCTTTGGTCAGTGAATCTGATTTGTAATATAACATAACCATAGGCTAGTGTGATCGATTCATATACTGATTTGTAATATAACATAAGCATAGGCTAGTGTGATCAATTCATATACTTATGTTGAGAGCTAATGCGTATATATTTTGCTATCGTGCTTATTATTTAAGGTACTAATAATTTGATTTGTTCTACTATATGTGGTAGATCACTCTATAACCTTTTTGTTATACTTTTAAAGATTATGTGCTACTCTGTTTTATCTAATTTGTCTGTTATGATCAATCACTTAGCACATTTTGTGGCGGTGTGATTAGACCACAACGTCTCTATTTTATTTGTGTATCTATGTGTCCGGGAAAACGCTTCAGTTTCAATTAGTTGTTGTTGATGTTGTTAAATCCCATATATTCAAAATTACAAAAAAAAAAAAAAAAAAAAAAAACCAAAATTTGCACATTTAATATACACGGGGGGTTTAACCTATATTAACAATATTGAAATTGGGTAAAATGGTTATGATTTTGCTTTTGGTTTCGGATAATTAATCTGCGGGGGTCAACTGTAAATCGTCTCCTCGTTGAAACCGCCACAAAAGAACGATACCAAAACGAGTTCATGCCCCAACCTTAGGGTCTTCACTAAAAAAAATGTTGTCATTTAGACGTCAGGTACATTTTTTCACACTACTAGGAAAGTGTCGTAAACGTGAAATGTTAATTTAAATGTATTCAAAAATATATTTTTAAACGGTCAAGTCTTCAACATGTGAGGGAGGTCCTATGCGGCAACGTTCAAAAAAGGAGCCTCAAGCCAGTGATTCCTGCCACACTTGCGACAAGTCATGACGGTGTTTCACGTTTAGCACCCGCTAAGGTGGCACCAAACTGATGTCCATAACAAATAGCCTTACATTTTTATTAGGTCCCCTCTTTTGCCTTTTGCAGTAATATTTCTTGAGAAATATATTTATTTTGATAAGCTATATATATGTTATAATGTAATAGAGTCACTTTATTAAAATAATGAAAACGAATATAGTTAACTACTAATAAATTTAATAAAACAAATATATCAAAAACATTTTTAATTATTTATATTTATATAAATCGAGGGGTAGAACCAGACGGGGACGGGGCCTAGGGATCAAGAGGTCTGTTGACCCCTTGGTTATAGGAATTTGTTAAATTCTTATATATAAAATGACTGTTCTAAGAAAAAGAATATGTTTTCTACTCTCTAATTATAGCCGGTGAAAAATAGACCCTTATCTTGCTACTTCAACAAAAGGTTCCCGTTCCACTATTGTAATGATAAATCATCTTCAATTTTTTTTACTTTCTAAATTGTATTTAATCAGGAGTCTCCTACTGAATATCCTTGGCTTCATCCATGAGCCTCAAATACATTAAAACTTCTACCCAAACAAACGTATGTTTCTATAAATAATATAAGATGATCATATATTCTTATATAACGATAACGATACATCCGATGTAGGTGCTCTTTAATTTTGGAAGAAGATTGGGCAGGACTTTAAAGGTACTAAGTGGCTTGATAATGATGTCGATTTGCTTCAGGATGAAGTCCAAAACGAACACTAAAAGATGAGTTTTCTTAGCAAATAAGCTGTCTATGTCATCTATCTCAAAGTCATAAACAAACAAATGCTTAGTTCCTTCAATAGTTAACCTTCAATGAAATCATGTCATGTTTTTTTTTTCTAAATACAGTGAACTTAATTAAGTTATAAACAACCAAATGCTTAGTTCCTTCAATAGTAACCTTAAATGAAATCATGATATGTTTTTTTTTTTTTTCTAAATACAATGAACTTGGAAGTTCTTGTTAATCATAAATCATAATATATGTAAAAAATAGTTAAAATGGTAAATTTCTTCATACGTCATGTTCAAGTTGTGTTATATGTCATTTTGGTCATACACTTACCTAACACAAATTAAAAACTCTTTTAAGTTCATCTCCATTGTTGCCTACAAAGGGCGGGAACCTCTCTCTCCTTCACATTGAAAGGCTTCATGGGTGGCCCTCCCTCTCCCAATCACGTACGTGTCGACATCCTTTTGGGTAAATCACGATTTTTTTTCTTTTTGAATTTTCTATTCCGGTTGCTCCAACGAACAAATTCCCGTTGCATAGCACAGAGTAATTTTACCAGTTTAACTACAATAACATGTTACCTAATTTGACTAATGTTGCAAAAGGTATATATACACAGAGAGGTTGCAAAACAAATGCATAGATTTTACTACGAACCAACTTAGGGTGCTTATTTTGTCCACAACCAAAAAAACATCATTAACCGCTGTGCACATTTTCTCTGTGATTATTTTAAATATCATAAATTTTACTAAGAACCAACTAAAGGTGCTTTAGAACAAATGAACAAAATAAGTGTTATAAGTTTCAAGTAACAGTTGCTAACTTGATATTAGCCAATCATCAATGACTTTGACCAAGCCCACAAACCGCAACACCACATGGTACCAGTGCCTCGCAATGGATTCATGAACTCGAGTAAACCCATTCAGTTATGATTTATGAAGACTGGCTTAGGCCATTCTTATTCAAACGAGTCAACAAAATTTCAGTTAAATATAGCGTCAAATGGGTCGAACACATAAAACATGTTTAAGTCACTGTAAGCCTGTAATAATATAATTTAGACTCATTAACCAACAATCCGACACATATTATAAAAAGTACAAATGCTACATCCAAATTGGATACAAGAATTGCAACTTCACACTAAAACCTGAAACAGAATACTAGCATACCAATAACATTTAGCCGGCAAACACGATTTTAAGGATTATAACATTTTGTTACATACGGCTCGATAGTTATTTTTTAATAACTGTTTGTTTTAGTGTGTATTCGAAAAAAAAAAGCTTTGTTGTGTACATATGACCACCAAGCTAATAACATCAACCTTACATAATTGCAGCCAATCCAATTGCACTTCCGTCATCTGTTCTGGATTCTGAAGGAGGTAGCGTGCTTCGAGGTCTTGCTGGAAAACACAAATTGCAGTGTTAATCAATAGCCGTTTAGATATTCTACTACATCTTAAAAGACAAAGTCGGTGGAAACCCCACCGGCTTTGTCTTCCTCCCCCTCTATTTTTACGGATGTTGCAATTTTGGTCCCTTAACTTTAGTACCTTCAAAGTTTCATAAAATAGCAAATTTAGTCCTAAACTACTACTCCTTTTTACAAATAGTTTGCTTTTGCCATCCCAACTTTGTGATAGTTTCCTTTTCAGCCCCAACTTTGTTATAGTTTCTTTCTTACCCCAAAACTTTATCAAATTTTATCTTTACCCTTTCTTAGCCCTTAAGTTTAGAAAATGCAATTTTTAGCCACTTAACTTTTTATGAACTTTGTAAATGTCACTTTGACCCCCTCAAGAGTTTTTGTTTTGACGATATAAATTCGAGTTAGTCGAGTCACATATAATACGTTATGATTGTACGATATAAATTCGATTAGCACATTGAGTTCAATCGGATACGTCAAAACGTGCGTTTCCATAGGGTTAACACATCACATAACGTTTGGACTAATTCGTTCGATATTTGCGAGGTACCCACGCCGCAAAGCACGCGGGCCTTATTACTAGTTAAACCTTAAAGTCTCCATTCTTTGATTTACCTAAAAACTACATTTATTAAATTACCCCCAAAATTGATGTCATGAGAACCCATGAGGGGGTTAAAAGAGAAGAAGGTACTTACCGACAACATTTGTGATTAAATTTTGACCTTTTTGAACAGCGAGGGCTTTCAACTGGTTTGCAGTACCAACCAACAACAAGCTTTTCATAAGCTGTTTTTGTTCCTTAGGGCTGCTGGTCTTTCCCAATGCTTCTTCAAAGGCAAGCAGATCTTGAGGCCCAATGCAAGGAAGCGAGAGCAAAATCTATAGAAAAAGTAGACGTTAACTAAAAAGTGTGAAAATTAATATTTAAGTTTTGCTAAAATAAAAAAAGATGGTTTACTAACTTGTCTGGGTGCGGGATCTTGCTTACAGAAGCTTACAAATATTTCACAGCAGATACCGACAAGGGTGGCACTGGTATTTGCATTTGCATTTGACTCTAGAGCTAAACTTTGGATTATTGCAGAGAACAAATCTTTACAAACGAACTGTCTCAGTTCAGTATTGTTTGTTGAGATAGCCAAAGAAACTATGGCCCCACAGAAGGAAGTGACCTTCGTCGTGGCGTCGGCATCTGTCCATCTAAAAGCATCTAAACACATATGCAAAAGTGGAACTGCTATATCCTTGTTCTGTAAGAGAAACCTGCAAGAAGTCATAATTATTTCAATTTCAAAACATATAGTTAGGGGTGTGAATTTCTGACACGGCCTGAAAACACGACACGACTTAACACGAAAATCGCGGGTTTGGGTTTAGTCTAAACGGGTCCGGGTCAGTTTCAGGTTGAGCCCACGAACCCGTTTAGCTAAACGGGTCAAGCTCAGGTCAACCCAGTCGGGTTGGTTGACCCATTTAACTCATTTATATTATATTACATTTTTTTACAATATGTTTTGTCAGAAATTAAATTGGGTGTGTATTTTATGCCTTAATTATAACTCAAAAGAGAAATTGACATAAGATTTTCTAATTTAAACGGGTCGGGTTCGGGCTCGTCTAAAATTTTCAGGTTCGGGTCAGGTTAACCTGCGAACACGACCCGTTTAGCACCCCTAAATATAGTACATGAATATCAAAGGTGGCTAAAGTTTTCAACGGTAAGTGTTCCAAGTCAACCCGGTCCGTTTTCAATAAACTACCAACCTTGACCCGTAACCCAACCCACCCGTTTTGCCACCTCCACAGGTACAATTGGCCTTGATAACTCGTATGTCATACTTACCCAACTACAGACTTAGACAATACATCAGAATCGGTAGGCAACTGCTCAGAGTGGAGCCCAGAATTTAATCCGGGTGAACCTAAAACCGAAAGTAGTGAGCAAATTTCACGGGTCAAAGCCCGAAGTAGCTTTTCCTCCATCACTTCAACTTTTAAATCGGGCCCACCTATAACTCCACAAACATCAGGAACTTTGGCTCTCCCTTCCTCAAAAAGAGCAGACCATGAGCACCGCAAAGCCTGGTGAGAATATACAAGCAGGGGATACAAGAGCCTCTTTAACCATATATCCCACAGATCAGATGGACAGTTTTTGACCAACGGTGTTATAACAGAATGAACAAGCTGTCTTATATGTCTAAACTCCATTGAGTGAATATTCTCCATTAGTGCTAAGTCAACGGCGTCAACATCTGTGCATCTGAAAAACGATTCTCCCACTGTTGTCGATAGCCCCAATACATTATACCTATTGTAAATAAACATATCAGTAACCCCATGATGCACATCAAATAAATAGCACAAACTGTAATGGTTGCTTACCCACTATCTCTAATACCCTTTAACCAGTTCCTGATATCGGTTTCGTTTGGTTCTGCGTTTCCATCCTTCATATGCGCGGGGATGCCATCGGCGAAAGTAATTCCACCTTTGGACATTTTAGGGTTAATTTCCCCTAGGAGACCGGTTCGCTCAACTTCACTCATAGCCATAGCAGCCTTTATTTCTCCAGGTAACATCTGAGCTACAGGTGGCGACCAAAGAGAATGTACCGCACGGAGAAGCTGGAAAGAGAAGACAAACACAGCATGAGAAAAAAGATACCTGTGTTGAATGTAATGTGCTAAAGGAACCAATAAAGATGTATAACGATATTACAACGGGTTAAGGTTGTATGCATTAAAGGTAGACTTTTGGATTGCTTTTAATCCGTTTGACCCATTTCCCTTTTAGCGAACTTTTTTTGACCCGTTTGAGATAAAACACAACCCAAATCGGCCCATTCATAAGTGGGCCAACATTGCCACATCTATAATTATTTAAAAACTAGTGGGTTACCACCCGCGCTCCGCGGCGGGTCGAAACGTACATAAAAATAAGAAAATCATGACGGGACATTTTAGGTGACGATAAAAAACCACGTCACGACCGGTATATGCGAAAGTCACATAAAAGTTAAGTCATTATATACCAAAGCCAAGTTATTCTAACAAAGTTACATAAAAATGTATATAAATATAAGCACGACGGTCGCACATTGCAGCGGCTCGGTTTAAACGTAGATAAAAAAAGCATGTCGCAATGGTGTGTATTTAGATACAAGTGTTGAGCGGTGTAAAAAAGAAAAAACCAAACGGTTCAAAAACATTTAAAATAACTGGTCGGATTAAAAACAACGTTACGAAAAATAACACCCGTGGAGCGTTAAAAACATTAAAAAAATTCACGTAACAGAATAGTCAAAATCAAAGTGATTAACTTTATTAAAGTTCAGGGGTTGTAGTGTAATTCGGTTAAACAAAGTAAAATATAACTTTCTTAAAGTTAAACTTATAAAGGTGAAGGGTGTAACTGAAAATATTATATATAATAATAGTCAAGGAAATTACTTTGAGCAGAGGCGGAAGCATCCAGGGAAGATGAGAAGCCAATGGATGTGGAACAGATGATGCAGTAGTATCATTGTTCACACTGGTTTTTTTAGCGCCACTTCTCTTAAGTGCTTTCTCAAAGAACGTAACAGTGTGGAATAATGACCACATAAATTGTGTCTCGCCACACAGTTTAATCAGACCTGCAGGGTCAGATAAGTACGCATGTTGCCATTCAAGTTGAGTCCACTGATGACTCAAAGGCTCGAGCAACCAGGTCATAACTTCTTGCTGTTGTTGAGGTCTGCACCAGCATAAATAGCATGGTCAGTGAGGTCAACATTGACCATCAAGCATGTGAACTAAAAAGTACAGAAGTAAATATATTACCCAGCTGCAGATGCCATAATAAGAAACGTTTCACCAAAAAGATTGTGCTCCCCGCGAAGTAACTGGCCTTCCTTTTGTAAATACGATACCGTGTCTGCTATGCCCTATTATAAAAGAGATTCATAGGTTACTGACATTACTTCTTGTAGACCGGGTTGAGTTGACCCAGAAAACCTTTTGCCCAAAGATAATTAACTTTTATACAAGAGTAAAATGCCATTTTCATCCCTGAGGTTTGGTCACTTTATGTACAAGCATTTAGCATAATGTACAAGCATGTAAAAGACCGAATTGCCCTTTAAGTTAACAAAAAGGACGAAAATACCCCTGACTTAACGGAGAAAAATGGATGGAGTTAACGAGCTGGATGAAAAAGGCAAGATTTCAAACCTTTTGGATCTAGATACGGAAAAATAAACCTTTAGACGAAAGTCCCAAAACTAGCCAAACCTCGGGGACGAAAATGGCATTTTACTCTTTTTATAAATAATTAGTTTCAATTATGAATTACCTTCATATGCGGTAAAAGACTGGTGTCAACTGTTTTGGCTAATCGAACAAAGGATGTGCAAATATGTAATCTTGCATGTCTAGCTCCACTGATTGAAGGATCCTGCCAAACAAATGACATGGTAAATAACTAAATATTAATTAAATTTACTAGCTAAGCTTTCACATTCAAAGTAGAATTCAATCAATTTATCAATTCATATAAAACTACAAAGTTTATAACTGAAACCCAAACCTTCATAACAATTGGCAATGAGTTTAGAAGCTCAAACAATTTATTGATGACGCTTCCGACAGCATCAGGATGGTACTTCAAGAAAGGACCGAGCGCCTCAAAATAGTGTCCAAGTAGTTCAACTGACTCAGGTTCGGTCCATTTTAAAGAAAGAAGTTGCTGAAGTAAACCTTTAATTCACAGTTAATGATGTAATTAGAGTTTGATGATTATGTTAAAACTTAAAAGGTTTTCAAGAATGCACTAGAGTTGACTAAGAAAACCTTCTAGTATTCTGCATGAAGCAAGTTGAGCATCAGAGCCACTCCCATTGTCATTTGAACCATCAAAAACAGCCGCCACAACATTCTCTACAGCAAGTTGCATGCTCTCTAGTGTCGCCAAATTCTGAAATTTGATTTGGCAAAAGTATTCATGAATCATGATACAAAAAATTGTTAGTCGTAAAGAAAGACTGGTGGGTTGCAGAAAAATAATAGGGTAAATTACACTTTACGTCCTATATGTTTGTAACGGATTGCAACAGATAGCCTTTAACTTCAATAATTACAGTCACAGTCCTTTTTTTGTTAAAAGCATTACACCATAGGTCCTTTAGCACTAACCTTGTTCAAATTATCAGTTAAGTCTAGTCATGTGCAAAGCACGTGAGGGTATTCCTGTCATTTTACCCTACCATTTTATTTAAAAGTATATTTATATTTATTTATAAATAACAACAACAACAACCATACCCAGTAAATCCCACAGATAGCAAAGCTACTTATAGGGTCTGGGGAGGGTGGGATGTAGACAGACCTTGCCTCTATCCATACGGATAGAGAGGCTGCTTCCAGAGAGACCCTCGGCTCGAAAACGAACAGCATACCAACACTCCAAGTCAAAGAATATAGAAAATAAGAAGTCAAACATACCAAGAAAGTGATCAAAGTGACATAATATTATGTAAATCATGTATAATAGCATACAACATCATTTGGGCATAAACACAAGAGACAATCACCGGAAAGGTCCCTTAAAGATAAGAGGAACCTACGACCCTAAAATACACCCAAGGCCTTACTGCAATATCCTCTAAAAGTCCTTAACCCTAATCCTATGCCTCCACGAAGTCCGATCTTGGACCATGTCCTCAGAAATATGCAACTCTAATAAATCATGTCTAATCTGCTCATCCCAGCATCGCCACTGCCGTAAGCCCAAACTCACTTCATCTTCTTTATCCTAATACATTCTGTTGAACCACTACCCTAGCATCGCCACTGCCGTAAGCACCTCCACCGTCTAACATTCTTCATCTCTTCGTCTTTATCCCTCTTTTCTTGCTCAATTGCAGCAGTGGAGAGATGCTAAAGGTGGTGACGAGAACCCAGATATAAGAAATCGCAGATCTGCAAAAATATCTTCTACTTTGTTTCTTGAAATCTTGGCAACAAATTCGATGGATTACTCTGAGAAACCGATCGAACAAAGGGCTTTTGATTCATTGGGATTAGGGTTTGATTTTGCTAGTGATTTTAGATTAAAGTTTGCAAAATCTTGCCCTGATGGTGGGAGATTGGTGGAGCTTGATGAATCAAGAAAAAGGGATATTGTTTTGCCTGGATGTGGTGTGACTGTTTCTGGAGTTTCTGTTGATATTCATTGTGATAAAGGGGAACATGTTAGGTTTAAATCTGATGTTTTGGAGTTTAATCAGGTGAGTTGTAGTTTGATTTGCATTTGTGGTCTCTGATTGTTTGGTTGGTTTTGTTTTTTTAGTTGTGGAGTTGATAACTTGTTTATGATCTTTTTGTTGATACCAAGCTAGAATTTTATAAAACATTTGGTTTAAGTGAACTCAATGTTTGTGCTATGATTGTTTCGTTGATTTTGTTCTATTAGTTATGGTGTTGATAATATACTTATGATCTTTTTGTTGTTATCAAGCTACATCAAATCTCGGAGATTGTGGTCGGATTGGTGGTCGGTGTGACGGTGACAAGCGGCGATGGTAGTCACAGGTGGTGGGGTTTCTTTGCTGGCCGGTGGGTTTTTTTGGTGGCCGGCGTTGACAGCCATAGATGGTGGTGATGGTGTTTGGTTTAAGTTCCAGAGAGGGGGAGAGTTGTGTATAAGGGTTTTTAATTTAAGCTTTATTATAAATATATGAGTAAATTACGATTTTGGCCCCTGTGGTTATATCACTTTTACCCTTTTAGCCCAAAAAGAAATCTTTTAACATCTGAGCCCCCAACGTCTTTTTTTCTAACCCTTTTGGCCCCTAAAAGTAAATGGATGGGGTTAGTGTTAGAGGCCAAAAGGGTTAGAATAAAAGACGTTGGGGGCTCAGATGTTAAAAGATTCCTTTTTGGACTAAAAGGGTAAAAGTGATATAACCACAGGGGCCAAAATCGTAATTTTCTTTAAATATATATTAACCACGGGGTGTCCGCCCAGTGGCCACCGGCACCCATCTAAAACCGGTTCGGGAGTCCAAAGTGGCGCGGGTTCGAATCCTGCTTGCAGGCTCTTCGCTCCCCTCAAACTCGGCTGGGTAGTCACCGCCAGGCAGCGTTGCCGGGTCGCTAGCTTGGGAAGGGAGATCCCTTCCGCGGTCAGGGGTACCATGCAATTACCCTTTTTTTAAATAAAAGGGCCAAATGACTAACCTACCCTCATGTGCAAAGCACATGTCATACTTAACTGAAAATTTTAACCTGGTTAGTGCTAAAGGACGAAAGGTGTAATGAGCTTTCCAAATAAAGGATTGTGACTGTAATTATTGAAGTTAAAGGCTATCCATTGCAATCCGATACAAACATAAAGGACGAAAAGTGTAATTTACCCAAAATAATATCCGTACCTGAGAAGGCAGTGGAGCAAGAAGAAGGCTCTTGATGATCATACTAACTCTGTCAGAAACTTTGGTAACGGCTATAACAGGTTTGAAAGAAGCGATAAGTCGAATCAGTTCCAACTGCATATAGTGGTTACACATCAGGAAGGATTAAAAAAATATAGAAACAAACTGCACACCCATACACTTGTTTTGTCTTGAACAGCCATGCACACACATACGTACCAGCTTTGAACGGTATTGACCAAAGTCTCCTCTGCCCTCAAAATCATCACTCCATAATTCAAGTGGCCCACCTGGAAATTCATTTCCGGGGTTGACTTTTTCTTTCTTAAGCATTCTCTGAAAGGATATATCCAGCATGACACTACAGATCTCATCATTCACAAAAGGTAAGATCTTTTGCTTATGATTATCAGTCGATGCTAGATTGTCAGCTGAGCTGTCTCCAGCTGAAGTTTTTGGCTTCATGATCAAGTCACGTATTAACCCCTAACATTACAAACAAAGATGATGAGTCTTTGAGTACATACAGCTATAAAAAGGCTTCATAAAAGTATTAGCAATTTAGCATAAACTTGATAATATACCAGCCAGAATATAAGAGACTGATGGTGAAGCTCAAGCTTATAATGTCTGAAATATTGTATCATCTGCAAAGAAATTCAAATAATAATATTATTCAAGTATGCATAACTATTAACATTTAAGTATGAATAAAGGTTAAAGAATCAGAGTGCAGTTCCAAATTCACAAGTTACCTGACACAACTTTAATCATTACATTACCTTTTGTAGATATTGAGATAATATTTCATTGTCACCAGTGATGCATTGCAAGTTTGTAGAACCCAAAGACACCAAACTCTCACATATACACTCTGCAAACTCAAAGTCATTATCGTTCATGATCCCAGAACCCGACTCTGATATGTTCAAGAAATCTGTAGACACGTTCATCAATATCAAAAGAATGCTGCGTATTGCAGGATCGTAATCAGAATCTGCCTCAGCAGGTCTCTTCCTGCAAAAAGCAATCATCAAAAATGATAGTTTAACCAGTTTGGCCCCTCAACTTTGGCATTAACCAATTTTAGCCCCTCAACTTTAATAATGACATGTTTAACCCTTCAACTTTGGTAGTGACATGTTTAGCCCTTCAACTTTGGTAGTGACATGTTTAGCCCTTCAACTAAAACAACTTTAGCCCCTCAACTTTAATAATAAACAACTTTAGCCCCTCAACTAATAATGACATGACATGTCAAGCCCCTCAACTATAATAATGACATGACATGTCAAGCCCCTCAACTTTAATAATGACATGTTTAGCCCCTTAACTACATCAAACAACTTTAGCCCCTCAACTTCAATAATGACATGTTTAGCTCCTTAACTAACACAACTTTAGCCACTCAACTTTAACAATAAACAACTTTAGCCTCTCAACCTTAATAATGACATGTTTAGCCCCTTAACTAAAAAATCAAAAAACTTTAGCTCTCGCGATTTGCTTATTTTTATCTACGTTTCGAACCCGCTGCGGAGCGCAGAAGGTAACCCACTAGTTACGATTACAAGTACACCTTACATTTCAAAATGCATAATGTTAAAACTATATATATGATTACTTACCTTGAAGATACAAGCTTGAAAAACTCACAAGCATGAACCCGGAAATCAGGAGAAGAGAGTAAAAAGCCACAACTAGTTGAGGGAAAAAATATTAAAAAAAGTTGTCAGAATCTAAAAAATGAAATGGTTCTCTATGCAAGAAAGCATGCACTGCACAGCTATTCTAACAATTTACAATCAGAAACAATAACATAAAGTAAAACCAATATCCAATTGCATAGGAAGGACAAAAAGATCATACCCATGGATCGTGCCATACTTTGCAAGATAGGGCAAAGGGGCCCACTCAACATATGCATTTATAGCATTAAGAGTAGCGGTCACTGCAGCTGCATGCTGCTTAGCAATGGCAATTTGTTGCTTACCTGCTTCAGTCATGGCAGCTCCGAAGTGTCTCTCTAACAACTGTTGTGTAACAGGTGCGATAAATTATAGTAAAAGAAGCACAAGTACACATTTTATATAATAGATGCAACACAATCCTTACTGTATATAATAATGGCAAAATTTCAGGCAAAGATTCAGTTAGCCCGCGTAACAACAGTCTACGACGATCACCTGCATAGATTTTAGTAGTTTAATATTCGGGTTAATTTAGAGTCGAACAAATGAAGCTGACCATAGTAGTTAATGGCGAATAGCGACAAATAGCGATAAGGTATACCTATATGCTACATAGCGAATAGCGATAAATAGCGGCGGCTATTTTATATATAGCGATACACTAGAAAAAGAATTTTATTTTTTTTTATATGTATATCATATCAAAATACCTTGGTGTATATTCTCTTTTACATGTATATTTAACAAAAACCTAAAATCTAGCTATTTTATAGCTATATTTAATTGCTATCTATATTAAATTTAAATTAAGGTGTCGCTATTCTCGCTATCCGTCGCTATGACCATAATGTTGACACTACATCGCTTTGCTATATAGTGCGCTATAGCGACCGCTATAATTGCTATTGACAGCTATGAAGCTGACCTTCCAAGTCTTCATTATGAACAGTGATATCTTCGGGAAGCCACCTCAGCATCATACATACCATCTCAGCCTAAAACTAGAACATAAATCAGCTTGATTTTCCATATGCAATATATAACAAATTTTAGTTGAAGTCGTAAAACAAAACAGGAAGCGGATTTTTCATTACATGTGTTGGACCAGAGCTGGAAATAGATATCAGAGACGGTACAAGTTCTTGCCATAAACTCACGCCTTCTCTCCTGACTATCTGTAACAAAATAAAGATAAAAATAAAACAGATTAACTAAGTATATGAAGCGTGATCATGATACTTTGTAATGTTGGCATGAAAACAGACGCACACCTCAGCAACGAGAGCAGCTGTCTGACTTTTTAGAGCCCACTCTTCGAAACTGTTTGCAATTTCATTCATTAAATCAATAGAAACCTTTGCGAACTCTCGTCTTTCTTCAGAGCTTAGTTCATCCCACCGTAGCCGCACTAAATGCTACAAAGAAAGACAGTGTTAGTGCATACATGTTAATGCAGAAATAAAGCTTTTGGCTGAGGTAATAAGTTACGTTGTTGGTATATATAAATTATGAGAACAGAAAATCAGTAAACAAATGAAAGTACCTGTAACAATTTAAATGCATGCAAACGAACTTCAGAAGGCCAATCTTTCTTGACTAAAAGAAACGACGTGCTTGCCAAAACACGTACATCCCCAGCTTTTACCTAGAAAAAAAAAAGAGAGTTAAAACTTACTACGAAAAACGTATGTGAAAGCAGAATACCCTCGGTGAAATATATATGTATGAATGTTAAGAGCAACAGATTTGTAATGTGATGGTTCGATTCCCATAATCGGTTTTTCTCCTTTATCATCTAGTAGATTTTTGCAAATGCATCTTTGAAATCAGAGACTATGTGGGAAGATATAAGGTAGCGTTCGTTTCATGGAATGGAATGGAATGGAATTAGGAAGTTTTTCTTTGTAAAATTGATCTTGGTTGGGGGAGGGAGGAATTTGAAATCCCATGAATTTCTTTAATCAATGAAATTTGTGACTATTTCAACATTCCTTAGAAATCCTTCACTCTAATGAAAGAATGGAATGGAATGTTGAAATAGTCACAAATTTCATTGATTAAAGAAATTCATGGGATTTCAAATTCCTCCCTCCCCCAACCAAGATCAATTTTACAAAGAAAAACTTTCTAATTCCATTCCATTCCATTCCATGAAACGAACGCAACCTAAGAGATCATGACAAAATTACCATATCTTTATATTTAATCATGGAAATCGAATAGAACAATCTACATCATCTAGTGTTGGGTCAATCAAGTTTGTTCACGGGTGTGCGAGTCGGATCTGAATTGGGTCAGATATAAACGGGTCAAACGGGTTTGAGAGAGTGGTGCTTAATGAAGACTTGGTCAGGGGTTAACTGAGTTTCGTGGATGTGAATTTTGCATGGTAGTTGCTAGATAGCAGGAGATCACAGTTTAATTTAGCATGTGTTTGTTTTTTTCCCATTATATATAAGAGTAGCAGTGAACATATTTTATATTCAGCTCTTGTAATCAGTTTCCAGTTAATACAAAACAGTTGAACACTTCGTTCAAGTGTGTGTACAACCAAAGCCTGAACCAACACTATGTAGATTAATCTTGATGGGTCAACGGGCAAGGGTCAACTGGGTTTATTTTAATTTAGTCATGTGTTATTTTATTGTTAAGTGTTTAGCAAGTTTTTAGTTGGTGGGTTAATGGTTTAGTGGCCCTAATTAGAGGTTAGTGGATTAGTGGCTTTTCTGTTTTGGGTCTTTATATATGTCCGTACATTTTCTTTATGAATGAGTAGTAGGGTTTTTGAAAGCAGTAAAACTAAATCCTCCTGTTAGTGCGTTCATATTGTGAGTGATTCAAGCTTTGAAGACCAACATCTAGTTCCTTAAAAATATGTAACTCACAACTAGTTCCTTTGTTAGAGGATAAATCTCTAGTAACAATAGTATTTTCTTATTGAGAAAGGATAACATGAGTGGAATAGGTTGTGATGTGGCAATTTTGACCTTACGAAGACCCCGAAGAACTTGATGAAATCATATCAGTAATAGAATATTTGTATGTAAGCCACATCTTAATACAAAAAAAAACACACGAAAAGGATTTAGGACATAGCCGCCCGTCTTAGGGTTTAGGGCATAATCTTCTAATTTGCAGTCTTTACACCTTGATCTAATTATTCCTCCTCACCATATTTTCCATTATTTTTCATCTAATATTTCATAACATTAATTAATTACGTATCCGAGTTAAATTACCTTTCAATTCCATCATCTTATACAGCACATGTTAGGATTTAGATCACACACACACGATCAATAAACGAAAGCAACAAGAAAAGTAGACACGAGATTTACGTGGTTCGGTCACAGTGTGTAACCTACGTCCACGGGGGCAACTAGGGTTTGTATTTTATTGAGTGATAATGCTTACAAGTACAAGAGATATATTTATAGGCTAGAATTAGGGTTAGTCCCTTGCTAAACAAGTAACTAAACAACTAGGCTTAAAACACTTAAAGCCCATTAGGGTTAGGGCCGGCCGAACCCTTTCCCATCTTCTCTCTAATTCTTGACTAGCCTTAATGGGTTGGGCTGAAGACAACATCTCCAACAATCTCCCACTTGGTGTCTTCGGACCTCGAACTGCACCATCTCTTCTGTACTTCTGTAAATGAAAATCCCCCTTGATCTTCAAAACTCCCTAGTTACCCCGCCTTCTCAACATTATTCCTGAAGGCCAGCTGAAGCTATGCATAGCTTCAGCTTATCCAGCACCACAACCTTGGTAAACATATCTGCTGGATTCTTAGCACCTGGGACATTCTTCAAACTGATTGATCCTTCACTAATCAATCCTCTGGCAAAATGATACCTCATCCCTATGTGCTTCGTCTTCCCATGATAAACAGGATTCTTTGCAAGTTTCACCGCACTTTCATTGTCACAATACAACGGGTAGTCAGCTTGATTCTTCCCTAACTCTTTCAGAAAAGCTTTCAACCATACTAGTTCTTTACTGGCCTCAGCTACTGCCATGTATTCAGCTTCTGTAGTAGATAAAGCCACACTTTTCTGAAGTTTGGACATCCAACTCACTGCTGTTCCTCCCACTGTAAAGACATATCCTGTAGTGCTTTTAAATGTATCTTTACAGCCACCCAGGTCAGCATCTGTATAACCCTTGAGAACCACATCCTTTCCTTTAAAACACAGCCCCATCTTTGACGTACCTTTCAAATAACGAAGCACCCATTTAACTGCTTCCCAGTGTTCTCTTCCCGGATTTGACATAAAGCGACTGACAACTCCAACTGCGTGTGCTATGTCAGGTCTCGTGCATACCATAGCATACATTAGACTTCCTACAGCAGATGCATATGGAACTCTAGCCATATCAGCTTTTTCTTCTTCTGTTCTGGGACACTGTTCTTTAGTAAGCTTGAGGTGACTTCCTAAAGGCGTGTTTCTAGGCTTGGTCTTCTCACTGTTCATACCAAATCTCTCTAACACTTTCCCGATGTACTTCTCCTGGGATAGTGTCACTGAGCCATCTTTCTTGCTTCTGGTTATACTCATCCCGAGTATCTGTTTGGCTGGACCCAAATCCTTCATCTCGAATTCTTTGGACATTTGCTTCTTTAACCTGCTTATTTCTTTCATATCAGAACCTGCAATTAACATATCGTCAACGTAAAGTAACAATATGATATAAGAGTTGCTGAACTTCTTCAAATAGCAGCAATGGTCCATCTGACATCTCTTGTACCCTGACCTCTCCATGAAGTTATCAAACTTCATGTACCACTGTCTGGGTGCCTGTTTAAGACCATACAAACTCTTCTTCAATTTGCAAACCCAGTTCTCTTTCCCAACAACCTTGAATCCCTCAGGTTGTGCCATATAAATGTCTTCATTTAGGTCACCATGTAGAAAAGCTGTTTTCACATCTAACTGCTCTAGATGCAACTTTTCTGCGGCTACAATACTAAGAACCAACCTGATGGTAGTCATCTTCACCACTGGAGAGAAAATCTCATCATAATCAACTCCCTTCTTCTGCTGAAACCCCTTGACTACTAAACGAGCTTTGTACCGTTTAGAACCATCGTGTTCTTCTTTGACCCTGAAGACCCATTTATTTTGTAAAGCTCTTTTATCTGGCGGAAGCTTTACTAAGACCCAAGTCTTGTTTTTCTCTAAAGAGCTCATCTCATCCTTCATTGCATGCTCCCACTGGAGAAAATCTTTCATCTTGACTGCCTCAGAGTAGCTTTCTGGTTCACCGTTTTCTGTCAAGAGAATATAATTAACTGAAGGATTATATTTATTAGGCGGTTTACTAACTCTGGTGGATCTCCTGACCCAATTTTCTGACGGGTCAGGCTGCTGTGGAGGCTGTTCTTCTTCATTCTCTGAGCTCCCACTGTCAGAGACTTCTCCTGTCTCATTATATCCACCTTCAACCTCTGGTCCTGTGTCATCTTCAGAATCTGATTCAGGTTCTATAACTGGTTCATTCTTTTGACCGTCAGTGTCAAACTCGACCACTTCTTTCTGAACCTCTAACTTCTCTGAATTCCTATCTTTGTACAGCTCTGCTTCATTGAATTCAGCATGTTTGCTTCTGACTAGCTTTCTGCTTTCATGATCCCAAAGCCTGTAGCCCATTTTATCAGACCCATATCCAACGAGCGTGTATTTCTTTGCTTTGGCATCTAACTTGTCACCTTCAAGATCAATATCATAAGCACTACACCCGAAGATTCTCAGGTGATCATACTCAACTGCTTTTCCCTTCCATTCTTCCTGAGGAATCTTGAATCCCAACGGTACTGAAGGCCCACGATTGATAAGATAAGCCGCGGTGTTAACCGCATCAGCCCAGAACATTTTTGGGAGCCCTGCATTCAATCTCATACTCCTGGCTCTCTCACACAATGTTCTGTTCATCCTCTCTGCAACCCCATTCTGTTGCGGAGTTCCTGGAACTGTATTTATCATCCTGATCCCCCTCTCAGCACAATAATCTGTAAATTCTTTGCTGATATATTCACCTCCGTTGTCAGACTTCAAGCATTTCACCTTCAAATCAGTTTCAAGTTCAACAGCAGCTTTCCATTTCTTAAATTTATCAAAAACTTCAGATTTATGTTTAAGAAAGTAAACCCATACCTTGCGTGTTGAATCGTCTATGAAGGTCACATAATAGCGAGATCCTGCAGGTGAAGCAACTGATGTCGGCCCGTACACGTCTGAGTGAATCAGCTCCAATTTCTGAGCTTTTGGTGCTCTCCCTGTCTTCACAAAAGTCACCTTCTTTTTCTTGCCAAGGATGCACGGTTCACAAAACTCAGACTCGACCTGTTTCAGTTCTGGAAGCTTTCCCTTGGTAACAAGCATCTTCATCCCCTTTTCACTCATGTGGCCGAGTCGTTGATGCCATAACTTTGATAGACTCGACCCATCAGATACTGCATTAACCCCATCGGTTGGTACTTCAACCATGTATAGTGTACCTCTCTTCTTTCCTCTTGCAATGACCATACTACCCTTAACAACTTTCCATTGTCCTCTACCAAAGTGAACATCATATCCCTGATCATCAAGCTGACCAATGGATATCAACATCCTCTTCAAACCAGGAATGACCCGAACATTCTTTAAGGTCCAAATGGTTCCCAATGGTGTTTTTAAGTCTATGTCTCCAATTCCTGTAATATCAAGACTGTGATTATTAGCCAAACGAACTTTACCAAAGTTACCTGTTCGTAGATTCTTCATCTTCTTTGTGCTAGAAGTAGCATGAAACGATGCTCCTGAATCCATAATCCAGTCTTCAACAGTATTTTCGACACAACAAATAAGGGCATCCTCTGAATCTGAGGCTGTGGTAGCATTCACCTCCTTTTTGTCTCTATGAGGTTTAGTACACTGACTTCTAAAGTGCCCATGCTCATCACAGTTCCAGCACTGTATGTCTTTTCTCGGTTTTGCTGGTCTTGACTTGCTTCTTCGTTTTGACTTTGACCTTCCTCTATTTCCACCTCTATTATTACTTCTCCCTCTCCCCTCAGTACTGAGCAACGAACTTGTCTCTCCAGAATTCCTCCTTCTCGAGTCCTCATTCAATATCAAGTCACGAACTTTAGCAAAAGTGAGGGTCTCAACTGCCCCAGTGACTGCAGTAATAGTTCCTGACCAGCTGTCAGGTAATGAGGACAAGAGCAGGCATGCTTGCAGTTCATCATCTATCTTGAATTTTACTGAATTCAAACGCGACAAGTGAGAATTAAACAAATTAATATGCTCAATAACAGAACTTCCCTCTTTCATGCGGGTGTTGACTAACTCCCGTATCAGAAACACCTTGTTGGCAGGAGACGGCTTCTCATACATATTTGACAAAGCCTCGATGATTCCTCGTGCTGAGGTTTGTTCAGAAATATTGTAGCCAACATTCATAGAAAGAGTGAGCCTGATAGTTGACATAGCTTTCTTGTCAATGGCTGTCCACTTATCCGTTACAGGTGTAGGAGGAGGCTCTAAGGCTGCATCCAGATCCTTCTGTATCAGCAAATCCTTGATTTGCATCTTCCACCATCCGAAATTCTTCCCATCAAACTTCTCAATTCTGACTTTTCCATCGTCAGACATCTTTGCTGAATAACAGAGACTAACCAGAGAATCGTGAGAGAATAAACTGAAAAAAAAAAACAACCCTGAAATCTGACCTCGAAAAACGTGCAGGAAATCCGAAAAACGCAGCAGCGAAAATCGGTAAAGAAACCCTTCTTTTTGAGCGGCGGCGGCGGTTCTGCGATTCCGGCAAGATGGTAGGCGGCGGCTGGCAAAACCCTAATCTGGGTTAGGTGGCGGCGGCGGTACCCGGTTGCCCTGGAGCAAAGCTGCGAAACTGCAGCGGGTCGGTGGGTGTCGGCGTGGAAACCCTAGCGGCGGCTAGGTGGCGGCGGCGAAACCCTAATTAGGGTTTGCGGCGGCGGCTGGAGGCAGGAGGTGGTCGGCGGCTGGTGTGTGTTCTTGATCAAGAGCCTGAGCTCTGATACCAGTTGTTAGGATTTAGATCACACACACACGATCAATAAACGAAAGCAACAAGAAAAGTAGACACGAGATTTACGTGGTTCGGTCACAGTGTGTAACCTACGTCCACGGGGGCAACTAGGGTTTGTATTTTATTGAGTGATAATGCTTACAAGTACAAGAGATATATTTATAGGCTAGAATTAGGGTTAGTCCCTTGCTAAACAAGTAACTAAACAACTAGGCTTAAAACACTTAAAGCCCATTAGGGTTAGGGCCGGCCGAACCCTTTCCCATCTTCTCTCTAATTCTTGACTAGCCTTAATGGGTTGGGCTGAAGACAACATCTCCAACAGCACAAACTTCCCCAAAACCTCACCAAAAACTCAAAAAACGTTCACATTCTTCAAACCTCACATAAACCAAACATCAAACTCCAACCGAGAGCCAAACCACATGAAACCCTAGATAAACCTAAAGTAACAAATTCCCTCAATTTCTAACCAAACAACATAACCTCATCACTGATTTCCACACATAGCTTCAAAAAAACGCAAACACCACCACAAATTTCTAAACACAATATAGTGAATCATGAAAAACAAACACGTATGATGCGTATAGAATGATGATACATTATATTATAGTTATATACATAGAGATTGGTGAAATAGGTGTGGAGTAAACATACAGATTCTAAGTATGAGAGTGCCGATTTGCGATCGTCGGAAGAAGAGTTCCAGCCGAGGGCGGCGACGATGGCTCGGGCGACATCGCTGGCCGTAACGCTGCCGTTCATAGTGGTGGAGTGGAGGGTTTTAGAAAGAGGAAAGCTAGCACTAGCAGCAGGGAGATTATTATTGGTTATATTCTAAACCAGTTATGAAGGTGTCTAATGGGTACAATATTTTATATGGTTTTAAATATAAAAAAGTTAATGATTTAACTTTAGTTCAATAGAAAATAGGAGTGTTCATCGAATCGAATATCGAATTTTCGAATTATTCGAATCGAATTGTTCGAATAATTTTTATTTTTTCTTGAATTCGTATTCGATTCGAATTCGATTAAAACCTATCGAATTCGAATCAAATTCGTATTCGAATAAAAAACCCAATTCGTATTCGATTAAAATTTCGAATTCGAACAAATTCGATTTAATTCAGATTCTTTAAAACACGTAAAAAACTATAAAAATGAAACATAAATTTTAAAGCAGCCCTAAAACACGATATCACATTAAAAAGTTTCAAATAAAGTACCACAAGTCTAAAATTCAAAATGAGAAGTCGGGAATAATCACTCCATATTATAAGTTAATATTTTTATGTTTAGAAATCTATTGATTGATTTGTTAATTAGGTTTTACTTATGGGTCATGTAATGGATTTGGTGATGGATAATTTTAATACTTGGAAAAATTTAGAAAAGAATTTATAGTATAGCTTAATAAAAGTTATATATTTATTATATATAAAAATAATAAATAAAAAATGTATAATATTTATTCAAATTTCGAATCGAATCGAATTTGAAATTATAAATTCGTATTTGATTCGTATTCGATTTACTTGACTCGAATTGAATCGAATTCGAATTCGAATTCTTATAATCGAAACGAATTCTTGATAATCGAATCGAATTTAAACGAATTTCGAATTTTTCGAATTCGAAACGAATCCTGAACACCCCTAATAGAAAATAAAAAACTCAGTGGAGTTAAATGTGATTTTAGTTAATATGGTTTGGGTCATTTTCTCAATTTAGTTCAAATGTTTTATTTTTTGCTTATAGGTCTAAAAATGTTTTACAGTTGCCATTTTAGTCCACTGAATTAACTTAATACATTTTTTATGTTAACGGGAAGGGCAATGCGGTCATTTTATATAGCCGAATTGCCCTTCTAGTTAACAGAATTACATATAAAATGACCGAATTGCATTTCTCATTAACAGAACAAAAATGGATGAGGTTAACCCAGTTAACTAAAATGGCAATGATGAAACATTTTTTGACTCACATGCGAAAAATAAAATCTTTGGTCTAAATTGGTAAAATGGTCCAAATCACATGAACTAAAATGGCATTTAACTCAAACTTTAAAATAAAACCTTATATTAAATTTAAAGATATTATATATGTGTATGGAGAGCATGTAATTTTAATGATTGGGTCAAGGTTTTAAAAGTTGTTAGGTTTTAACAATATAAATGTTTATTCATGCTTAAAGCGCACTAAAACACAAATTGGTTGATATGCCTTGTAAATACGTTGTATTAGAAAAATATAGAAGATAAATGTATTGATGTATATTAAAACTCTATTTGTGTGTGAAGATTAGTATTTTAACACTCTATGACGATTAACCATGATTGCATAATGTTTATCATTAAATGAATTCACTATTGTGATAGGGTGATTCACCACATGTCATGTCCTATCAAAGTATGTTATCTTACTGTCATGATCCGCCCAAATACACAACTTTCTTCGCGAGTTTTGGAGGGTTCCGAAACAGTAAAGATGCATCTAGGGCTGCCTGGAATTTTCCGGAACAGCCTACAAGTTGTTGGAACATCTTGACACCATCTGAAGACTCTAGATCAGCCAAGAACACTCTAGAATGACCATGAAAACACTTAGAAGCCATAAATATTTTGAAGGAACTCTCTAGAATTCAGCTCATAAATATCCTAGATATTTGTATGGAATTCTCTAGTTAAGAATTCTCTAGAACTAGTATGAACTAGTATAAATAGGTGATGAAGGTCTCATTTTGAGGACACCCCACATGACCCCTAATAACTCATTCATAACTCAACTTCTTCTAAACACTTTGTACTTGTAACTTTGTTCAAGTAATACATAACCATCTTTGTTATAGTATTACACTAAAAATAATCTTGTGTTTACACAAACAAAGACTTCCGCTGCGATACATAACCAAACCAATCCAAAAGGCTGAACTTAGAAGTATTCTAAATGTTGCACGAGAGTTCAAGAATAATTCTGTGACATCACGCAGTCTTCCACATTTGTAAGAGATAACTAACATTGCAAAACCTCATATTTATATATATATTATTTGTGGATATTTTTTTAATGATACAGATAAAGAATTTCCACTTATGATAAATTAAATCAATATGGTGTAAATACATTCTTATAAGGTAAACAAAAGGGGTAAATTATACTTTTCGTCCTTTATGTTTATATCGGATTGAAACGGGTAGTCTTTAACTTCAATAATTACAGTCACATTCCTTTATTTGCAAAACCCGTTACACTCTACGTTCTTTAGTACTAACTAAGTTAAAATTTTCAGCTAAGTTTATTCACTTAAGGGTATTTTGGTTAATTCATGTTTTTATTTAAATGTTTAATAAATAAAACAAAAAAAAATTGCATATTCACTTCATCTTCTCCAATTTCCTAACCCTAAAACCCTAACCACCACATCTTGCCACCACCACCTCATCCTGCCGTCACCACCACCACTTCCTACATACAGCCACCACTCCGGCCACACCCAATTTCACAGATCGAATCACACGAACATCACAACAGATCTAAACCCTAAAAAACAAAGGTAACAAAAACAAAACGCTAACTCCTAAGCAGCTTTAGCTGTACAAGAAAAGTAACAAAGTGACGATTGATGGCACCTTTCACCCCTAACCCTTCTCTCCCATTAAACCCTAATTCAACCTCTAACTCATGCCTATTACGGATGGCACCTTTCATTTTCGGTGGCGGCTATTGCTCCGAAGCATGGTCTTACATACTAGCCCTAACCCACCACAACAACCACAACAACAACCTTAGGTTAACAATTGCACAACATGGTAACAATGAGAATGTATATTACTGTAATGGGTTACCAGTTGAGGTTAGAACAAAAGCTCTCTCCAGCGTCAAACTCGCCGGAAATTCACCAACCACAACCATAGCCTGTAACAACATCCACACGACGGCGCCGGTCAATGTCAAAGTCGCCATAATTCGACCATGAAGAGATTCCGGCATCTCTTTACTCTGTTTTTGCTCTGTCTTGGGAGTATTTTATTATGAATTAAGTGGAAAGTGTGATAATTTGGTATGGATTTTGGTGGTTTTTTTGTGGGATTTTGAAGGGGAAATGAAAGAGAAACAGGGGAGGGGGAGAGAAAGGGAAGATGATGATGATGATGATCGTTTAGGTTTCTTATTTTATATAAGTTTTTAAATTCTTTTCTTATATAATAAATGACTATTTTGCCCTCACATGGGTTGCACATCACCTCATTTAACTGAAAGTTTTAACCAGGTTAGGGTCAAAGGATCTAAGGTGTAACGAGTTCTGCAAATAAAGGACTGTGACTATAATTATTAAAGTTAAAGGTCATCCATCGTAACCCGTTACAAACATAAAGAACGAAGAGTGTAATTTACCCTAAACAAAATTTGTTAAAGTGTGCTTACATTTGAGGTATCCTAAGCATTGTGCCAATGGGTTGATAAATGAGTTCTAAGGTGTGAGTAACACCTCCAATTGTGTATACTATGTTAAATAATTGTTCAAATTTAAAACCCAACAAGAAATTTGATTCCATGTTAATGTTAGGGTGTAAGGGGTGTATGTTCATTGAGATTCATCAAACTTCCCTCTACCCAATCATGTTGTGCCATGTAATTTTCCTCTCATTCTTGCCTATTGATAGGGATGTCAATTCTGACACGGACACGACACGGACCTACACGAAGTTATCATGTTTCGTGTTTGACCTTAACAGGTATCGTGTCTAAAACAGGTCGACACGATAAGACCTTGACATGTTTTGTGTCTAAACAGGTTAAAACCCGTTAACCTGTTAAGTACATGTTAATAGTTAAAAATTAAAAACTATTATATGTGGGTGTGGACATGGGGTCATCAATCGTGGTACCTGAGATGATTATACACAAACACACGTGGTTCTTTTTCCACAATCCAATCCATAATTTTTAAATCTCTCTCGCAAACACCACCATTCCCTATCCGGTTCACAGCTTCCCCAATTCGGTCGTGTTCGTGTCTTAACAGGTCGTGTTCGTGTCTTAAGCAGGTCCTAAGATACGTTGGTAATTTTTTCGTGTCTTAACAGGTCGTTTCGTGTAACCTGTTTATTAACAGGTTCGTGTTCGTGTTTCAAAAATCTGACACGATAAGATTTTATGTCGTGTTCATGTTTACGTGTTTCGGGTTCGTTAGGCGGACCTTATGTATACCGACCCGTAGCATAGGCTACGGCTCAACTTTTTATCGGTAGTGTAATTTTTTTTTTCGGTTTTTATACCAAGAATACTCCTGAACAACTACGAGAACACCCCTAAAAAAAGTCTGTAAGCCCAAATCAGTTGAAAATAATAAGCCCAAATCCCAATTGTCAATATGTTAACCCAAATCAATTGAAGATTGTAAATAATAAGACCAATTGCCCAATATGTTAGCCCAAAATAATAAAAGATTGTAAATAATTGCCCAATTGCCCTGAAGTTTTAATGCATGGCACGACACAACTACGAGGATACCAATCAATTGAAAATAATAAGCCCAAATCCCAATTGCCCATTTCGTCACACTATAAGCGATGATGATAAATTTGCAAACTTGAATGGAATAAGTGATCTTGCGCGTGTTATGGTTGAAACGGGAACGCATAGTTCTTGTCCTTCAGTTTATCGGGTAGTGAAACTAGTTTTGCTTTTACCAGTTACAACCGCAACCGTTGAAAGATGTTTTTCAAATTGAAGCTTGTCAAGACGGATTTACGCAATCGAATGGGCCCGGAATTTTTGAACAATGCTATAGTTTGTGCGGTCGAAAAGGATTTTTTTACGTGAAGTAAAAGACGACGATGTGATGGAACGATTTCAAGCTATTCAAAAAAGAAGATGACAAATCTATTAGGTATTTGTTTTACTTTATTTATTTATTGTCGTTTTTTTAATATTGTACGATTGCACGGTGAAATTTTTTTTGGGATACCCCTGAGTTAATCTTCTAGTTCCGCCACTAGGTTCGTGTCTTATCTTGTTCGTGTCTTAACAGATCGGGTTAACTCGTTATGACAGCCCTACCTATTGCTCAAAAAACATAAGGGGTGCATGCCTAAAATGAGGTTAGGCAAACTAATTAAAAAAAAAACATGTGATTGGTTGAGAAGTAGTGGGCTCTACCTTTATTCCCTCTCCTCATCTTTGTCGCATGCGGCATACTCTCCCCGAAAATCCTCCACCCGATCGGCAAACTTATGTTGGCGGTGGACTCCCGTGTAGCAAACTTTGTTGCCAATCTTGCTTGCCGAGACCACCTCGGACGCCCTTATGGGTCGATTTTGGGAAGAAAAAATGTGGAGAGATTCATAAATGTTCATAAGTTTCGTTTTGACTTTTGAAATCGCATAAAGTCAATCATAACTCATATTTGCACGAAAAATTATCTTGTTGGAAAGATATAAATGTCTTCATTTTTTTTTTCACTTTAAAAAAAGATTAAATTGAGGTTGAAAATAGTTAAAAGCATGGTTCTGTAATAACACTTGCATGACATTTTTAAATGAGCTAACCAGTTTAGAATTGTGATATGCTCTCAATGAAATTTTATAATAAAACCTTGATGAAATTGCAACTACAAATGTTCTCTCAATATGGGCTCACTTTTGTCAGTTGTGCTAACATATGTTACAGTTTTATGATATATGTGACCATATAAAAATGTGATCGCCGGTCAGCCCGGCAAATTTTATATTTATACCCATTTTGATATAAACTCGTTACCCAACTTGCATGACCCACCCATTTCTCCACCTCGCCTCACAGCTGGCCTCTACTCCTAAGCAAAATTTGGTGTAGTTAACCATCCATAAGTGTAATTTTGTGTATCATTCCCCCTTTTGTTTTAAATCTTTTAGTTAACTATATTGACGTTTATGTTGTATGGAATGGATTTAAATTACTCAAATGCCCTTCAGATCAGTGGCGAAGCTTGAAAAAAAAGTTCGGGGGGTCGGAAGGTAACGGACCTAAAAAAATTTCTATCGCGTAGTTTCGAGGTGTATATTCGGGTCGGACGTCGGTGATTCGATTCGGGTCGGGTCAAACATTAATATCAAATAAAAAACGTTCTCAAACATTAAAACGTAAACATTGTTTAACAAACAAATAAACAAAGACACCAAAACATTAAAAAGGAGAGAGGAGGGTGGGTACCCGGTTCTCCTAAATTTCGAACTCTAATAGTTACATAAAGATTTAACAAGTTTAGGACAAAAAATCGGAACAATTTCACCCCTAATTTCAACCTAAACCACATAAATTGAAGCCCTAAATTAAACCTAAAGATAAAAAACACATACCTTGAAGATTAAAAAAGTTGAACAAGACCACAAGCAGCGCAACCCTTCTGTTCTTCTGTTCCTCGTCTCCTTGAAGTCGAACAACACCACCAGCCGTCCAACCCCTTTTGTTCTAAGCTACATGGCGCTGGTTTTTTTTTTTTTTTTGTTTTTTTGATTGTTCGTAATCCCCAAATCCACCTATTTGGGTTTTTTTTGATACAATGTTAGGTTGGGCTTTGGGTTTTATATAATGATTTTTTGGGCTATAATAAACATAACAGTCTGATTTGGACCCAATAAATCTGATTTTTGGGTTTTTTTTTATTAAATATTTTATTTGGGCTATATAAATAATTTTTTTATAAAACCGGGGGGTCGAAAACGTATATACCTAAAAATTTCTATACGAAAAGTACATACGTAATACTACTGCGCGAAAAGTTCGGGGGGTCGGGTGCCCCTCCCCGCCCCTACAATCCTACGCCCTTGCTTCAGATAGACGGAAATTGCACAAATACCGTGTGGCATGAAACTTATACATAAATGATACCTCAGGTCCGCGCCAATGAGTGGCCGCAAACCCTTTTCTATTCAAAACCCTTTCTTTCACTGGTGCTCTCTTTCGATTCTCACTCTGTCCAAGAAGCAAACACGTGGAAGGGAAGCTGGTCCAACGACCAAGTGCCAGGCCCTATTCCCCGCCATAGTGTTTGTATACATAGTATAAGAGCATTCACATCCATTCCATCAATTTTTCACCCTAAATTACACTAAAAAACACTACATCTTCTCTCTCCTTTTCAATTAAATAATATTTTTTATACCTTTATCATTATCTTTTCTCTTTCCTCCACTCACATTCACTTTCAAAATATATTAAAAAATTATAGGGGGTGAACAGTGTCCCCTCAAATATACATATGAACAGTAATATTTTCTCTTTCCTCCACTCACAACCACTTTTTATACTTTTTTATATTATAAAAACTCCACTCACAGATTTTAGTGGGTTGGATGTGAATGCTCTAATATAGTGGTACCAGATGTCGCTAAGGGTAATTTGGTAAATAAAGCAGCTATTGTTGATTATTCCAGTTTTATTAATTAAAGCTCATATATTAGATCTGAAAAAATTCAATTCAAATAAAAGAATAAATTCATACAAACCTTACAAAACCAGGCATACATACATTAATACCAAGTCAAACTATATTAGGCCTTTTGTAGTAAAATAAAATTGTGTTATGGGGTAGGTTTGGTTCAAAAACAGCTAAGGGGGTGTTTGGTGTTGCGTTTTCAAAATAGATTATGCGTTTTCAAAACTGTGTTTTGAAAAAGCATGTAGGTACATGCTTCTCCGAACTGCGTTGTGGAGGCAATAATCACTTTTTCATCCAAACACTTTTTTAGATTATTTATGTTTTACAAACGCAATAATCAAATAATCACTTCAAAATGTAATCCCAAACACCCTCTAAATAACAAATCAAACCGAAGTAGAAGCGGAGAAGCTGATCGATCTAATCAATTCTAAATTTTATTCAATCAGTAAATGAAGAAACATCAGATTTTATACCTTTTTAATCTGAGTGGTAAATATGCAAGAAATTGTTCAGTAATCAAACAGTTAAATCAAATCATGAGCAAGCTTATATGAATCTGAGATCAATACATTGAGAATTTGGCTTTGGTTTTCTCAAATACTTGTTCAGCAATCATGGCTCCGTTGCCATCTGCTTTCTTGATCTCCAAGTTAGCTTTCTGATAATGACCAGTGCCTCTCAGTGCATCTGCTATAAAATCATCAAACCCGATCGCAATTGCTGCTTCAGCTTTAGCACCGTAAACCAGCCTCTGCAAACAAAAAACATAAACGGAAATCAAAACCAATCCAAAGTTTTAAACCGAACCCAACTACATTATGCAGAAAACAGAACCTTAATTCTTGAAAGATGAATGGCGCCGAAGCACATAGGGCAGGGCTCACACGAGGCGTATATCTCACAATCAGAAAGCTCGATACGGTTAAGCTTTTTGCACGCCTGAGATGAAGTATCGCATGATTTATAACAAAACCATAAATAAAGTATGTAAACTTGGGTAGTAACAACAACTAACAAGAGCCAAGAGGCTAACCTCTCTAACCGCGGTGACCTCTGCGTGTGCAGTCGGGTCTGTATGGTTCAAAACCATGTTGTGACAACTCACAACAATCTCATCATTCCGAACCACAACCGCACCAAACGGGCCACCGTCTCCATTTTCCACTCCTTTGTAAGCTTCTTCCACAGCGCGTGTTAGAAACTTATGGTCTCTATCTTGGACCACTACATTACCATAACAATCATTTTAAACACACATCCAAACACCCCTTCAAAACCATATCATAAATTCATAATCAAACTGTAACAGAAAAAAAATATCTAACAAAATCATACAAAATTTTACCTTCCTGATGGCCTGCAAACGCCGAGGCGACAGCAATCGTCCCATCCTTAGTTTCAACAACTAATCAACAAGAAACAAGACAAGTAAGCCTGATTGTTACAAATATTGGGGCAAAAAATATATAAAATAATAACAATTTTCAAACTATCAAGTGTCCCATTCAAGGATCCAAGATCAATACTAATTACAAGTTTAATGATTTAATCTTAACTATATTAAAGATCAACATGTTGACTTTGAAAAGTCAAACATTTTGCAAATTCAACTTTAAATTTGACATGAATCTGCAATTTCAATCGATCCTCTTTACTTATAATAACATATATAATAATCAAATTACAGTTATGATGAAGCTTAATCACATAATTAACCTAGTTCAATCTGAGATCAAATCCCTAAATCCAAATCCAAAACAATTGGAACCAGTTCAAAACTCTTAATTCACAACTAAAATTTCTAACAAAGTGGCAACATGACAACATAAAGTGGCAATCATTAAACAAAATTGACCTAATTCGAACGTGAAGATCGGAAGATCGAAATGATGACGAACAACAACATTGAGAGGATAAACATGACTCACCTTTAGTGTCTTCCATGGAGAAGATGATTTGGTTGGGGTGTATGAGTTTGATTCGAACGAACAGAGAATGAAATAGAAAAGATAAAGAGAGAGATGTGTGGAGGAAGGAGATCGTCGGTTTCGTTTGATGCATCTACTTTCGTTATATAAAGTTGGAATTTTTGTTTCTTTCTTATTTCGGATTTTCATTGGAGTTTTTTTTTTTTAATTTTATTATTAAATAAATTTAACCAAATGTGGAAGTGGAAGTGTTGTGCATGAACTCTTGTTTTACTTGAGTCGGATGCTTATCTTTGGAACATGTGTATGTGTAGTGGTGAGATATATAGTTTGGTTTTTTTTTTTTGATACGTTCTGTTCACGTCATTTTAATTGATGAAAATGTGTTACCACTTAGTTTAAGTTAGAAAAAAAAGAGGATTTTAGAGCATTCACATTCAATCCATCAAATTATACATACATTCCACTAAAAAATAACTCCTATATCAATATATTTTCACTAAAAACAAATACTTTTTCTCTCTGCTTTTCAATTAAATAATATTATCATTACATTTTTCTCTCTCCGTCACTCACAACCACTTTCAATATATATTAAAAAAATTATAGTGGGTGAACAGTGTCCCCTCAAATATACAGATGAACAGTAACATTTCCTCTCTCCTCCACTCACAACCACTTTTTATAACCTTTATAATATAAAAACTCCCCCTCACATATTTTGATGGATAGAATGTGAATGCTCTTAGATTTATACAACAAGCATCTACTGGCCTCAACAACGAGCACCCAACCACGAGCCACTATGGATGGTTTTACTAAAGTCATACGAGTTTATATTGAATGATAGATGGAAAGTTGTAGATTTTTAGTGAGGGTGTTGGTGTTAAAGTGTTTATATAAAAGATATTTAGGATTGCCAAAACAAACAAAAAAAACAAGTTTTTAATGAATTAATATATGAATAGATAATGCAATATACAATATGAGTATTTACGGTCTATTTTAGATGGTTTTAACAAAAAAAACATTGAGTTGATTCGTTAAATATGGTTTCGGAATACGATAAACAAAATTGGTCAGGTTGGATATGCTAAACAATTGGTTCCAGGTTTGAAGCAATTGTGAACCGACATCTATCAATTTCAAACCAACCGATTTATTTCGGTCAAAATGGTTAAGTTAGTTTGAACGATTTATATATACCTCTGGTTTAGGTGAAATTTTTCATGACCGTTTATAACATTTCCAAGTGATTTATAAAAACTAATTCAAAATTTGGTAACTATTTATTACATTGCACTTTTATAACCATGGGATTCCATATCTTCTACATTTGTAAAATCTATAAATTCTAAAACTATAATTCCTTATGATTCCATATCATATATATCCAAAAATATTCCTTTTTTATTAAGAACCAACAAAACCGATTATTGTTATGATACAATTTGCCAACGAGCCAGTAGGTGGCTCTTACATCGGTCACTAAACCATATACCAAAAATTTAGAACATCCTTACTGAGGTTTTTGGGCGTTTTTTTTCCCAAAAAAACGGCCCCTTAACGCCCATCAACCGCCCCCTCGGGGCTTTTAAAAAAAAAAAAAAATATGGCGTCCTTTTTTCCACGCCTCTTCTTGAATTGTTTGGCCAATGATATGTATTCTACTTTTTGGTTGGCTAATACCCTTTTTTTGATGTTTTTTATTTAATTTTTTACACCCCTTTTAACATAATGCCCACAATGCCCACATCCCCATCACACCTATTTTAGAAAAACGCCTCATAATGTCGCATTGCTGACTGGACTGTCATATGCCGCAAAACGCCCCAGGGGTGGGGGTATTATTTGTGCCTTCCACTACACATGGTCTTAGGGGCTGTTTGACAACTTCTGAATGGGAAAATGACGAATCAGTAAGAGGTCTGAACCATTAAGTGTTAAACCATTAAGAGCCAATATAATTTTTAATCGTTCAGAGACAAATGTCTAACCAATTCAGATAAGATGTCTTAACCATTCAGAATCAGTATAATACTTAACCATTCAAAGGCAAATATCTAAATCATTCAGACATCTACTCACAAAACAAACACTAAACCATTAAATACTAAATCAATAAAAGAGAGATCTAAGCCACTAACAATCTCATTAAAAACAACAAAAAGCCCTTTAAACAAGATTACAAGAACTATAGGCCATGCCTCCCCAAGACAATGTACTCGACTTCCAATTATATAACAAACTTTATATCAATTAATTAAATATATAAAAAAACGTTCTAGTTTATCTAACAGCGAATCAATGCCTTCGTTTTAATATTTCTTTGAGAATGACTGCTTATGTCATACTTATCCTTTGGTCAATATAAAATTATTTGCTATACGATTGTGGCATGTGCAAATTGGGTTTTATTCCCATGAATTGCTCCATGTAATAAGACTTCTTTTGGGAATAATCTAACGACGAAACGGCACCGGTTGCTTCAAAAAGCAAAATGTTGGTATTTTTAATTTTATAAATTTTGGTTTTCTCTGTAAATAGTTATATAATATATTATTTTCAGGTTTTTATAAATATTTCTTTGATCTATATTTAAACCGCACTTACTTTTTAAATGACGTATTCGCATGAGTTACCTGAAAAATCAGTAGTTGTTTTCACATTTGGGTAAACATATACAAAAAATTGGAGAAAATAATCCAAAATTGTGTTCGGTGAGTCTACACTTAAATATACTCACTATTCAGATATATGTATATGTATTTGATCAAAATAATCCAAAATAGTGTTCGGTGAGTCTAAACTTAAATATACTCATTATTCAGATATATGTATATGTGTTCGATCAAATAAAAGATATTTTTCATAAAAAATATATATAAATGATTGATTTATAGGCAACACTCCTTTATTTTATACTCAAAATATATACTAGTGGGAATGCATGCGCGTTGCGACGGGTGCGTCTATTTTGTCACCTCGTAGTTGTTGTTGGGGTTTGTGGCGCGTGTATGCGTTTGTAGGTAATTCGTTATATTTCGTGTGAAGTAATTTACCCACCGCGCGTTGCGGTGACGTAATGCTTTTTTAAGTAGTTCAGAGGTGTTCCAGTCCATGGCTTCAACTTACATGTCGTGCGTAGCGGCGGTGTAATGCATTTATTAGGTGATTTAAAGCGACGTTTAGAGGGTAAAGCACATATCGGTTCATTCATCCATTAAAACGAATACTTTGCGATCATAGCACTACTAGAAAAATTAAAATTTCTGACACCATTTTCCGTAGGAAATGCATCACAACTCGCGATTTTCTACGAATTTGTGACGAAATGCGTATGTAGGAAAACCACTCGTAGGAAACTGGTCTCTTACGCATTTTCTACGCATTTTCCTACCCATTTTTGACAGAAAAGGGCTGTCACAAATTGCTACACATTTATTATCGTTCTAATGCTTGTTTTGCGAGAAATTAAGAGCCGTAAATCACGTGTTTATATGGTAATAATAAAATATGGTAATAATAAAACTAGTTGCCTCCACTGAGTCTGAACCAAGCCACTACCATTACTGCCGTCTTTGACCGGCTAAGTTGAAGAAACTTGATATTGACCAGGTTAACAATACATATGTATAACACGGGTATACACAGATTGACCAGCGTTAAATCTGACCTGAACCAAACCGTGATCCGAGCCGAAACAAAACCGGAACCATCATGAAGCTGATGTCATCTATTTTACCGCTTCTTGCATTTCTTTTTCTTTCAACTTAAGTCTCGCCGCTAGTATTTCGTTAAATTCGGTGACTTTGCTCATCAACTTATCCACAGATTGACCCGCGTTAAATCTGACCTGAACCAAACCGTGATCCGAGCTGAAACAAAACCGGAACCATCATGAGCCGAAACAAATGCGTAGCTAGTTGCTACACATTTCCTACACAATAAATTTTCCATAAAAAATGCGTAGCTAGTTGCTACACATTTCCTACACAATATGGTAGTAAATTTTCCATCACAAATGCGTAGCAAGTTGCTACACATTTCCTACACAATAAATTTTCCATCACAAATACGTAACAAGTTGCTACACATTTCCTACTCAATAATTAATAATAATGCTGATTAAACATTAAAATATAATCTAAGTATAATAATAAATAATTCGTCATAAATGCGTAGCAAGTTGCTACGCATTTATGACGCAACACTTAATATTTAAATGAATTTAACATATAAATCTAATTCCAACAAATAAATAATGGTTCCGTCGGAAATGCGTAGCAAGTTGCTACGCATTTCTGACACAATACTTAAAATTAGTATATTTGTCACTATTGTGTCACAAATTGCCCAAATAAATCAAGGTCTTTTTCCGCAGGAAATGTGTAGTAAATGTGTCAGAATTTGCGACGCATTTTTTTGCGTAGGAAATTTCCGTAGCAAAATGACCATTTTTCTAGTAGTGTAGTACAAAAGAGAATTATAGAAATAATTTCTTCCAAATAAAAAGGTAAGCTATTGATATCAACAGTTTATACTTATAACAATTTTTGCTTTTGAATTACTAAAATCTGGATACACACAATTACAATAGGCCCCATGTTCAGCAAACCCTTTTTTAGACATTTGACCTTTGATTATTTGAAAATACCATAATTTTGAAATTTTAATTTCATAGTGTCGAATCCCCTAACTCCAGTTGGTGGTTGAAGAGACGTCCAAAGAGATCTTCTTTAGGGTCTGCAAAAGAGAGCACCGTTAGCCTTGCCACAGAGGACCCCGGATGGGAGTCCGTGACCAAGCTCTGGCGTGAGAATAAGTAAACTTGCCGAAGAAGAAATGATATTCCGGCGTGATGGTGTTGCCATAATATATGGTGTGAACTCTAAGGTTTGAGTATTCAGTGTAAATCAGAGAATGTTCGAAGTAAATACATTTTCTTATGTGTGTGGGAAGGAGTATTGAATGTATACCTTTGATCACAAGCATGGCTATTAGAAGAGTAAGCTTATCGGACAATAGGAATCTCATTGAGATCTAACGGTCTTCTACTGTGCCAGTGAGGATCCCTGCCATCGATGGGTTCGTGTCCCCTTCTTACCCGGGCGATGTCACACCCCCAAAATCCACCCGCGGATAACACCCGCTTCGAGGGCGTGACTGACCAGGATCCAGCCACCAATTATACTAAGCATTGGTTAATATCGAAGTAATACTTACTAATCATGAGATTAGCAATATCAAGTTCAGAGTTTAAAGTTTTAAAGTTCAGATTAAAAAGTAGCGGAAGCATAAGTAAACAGTTTTAAACAAAGTTCGAAAGGTAGACATGATAAATGTCCAACAGACGGGCCGACGACCACTACACATCCCAAGCAGCTGCTCCAGTCACTGGCCACCTGCAAAGCATGCAGTAAGGGGGTCAACAATAATGCTGAGTGAGTTCACTAGTTGTCCAGTTTTAATTACCAAAACTCGTTTCACCAGTTAATTTATCCGTTTATACATGCCATGGGGAGCTACCCCAAAAGTTAGCGACTAAACTGTTTTCCAATACCGAACACTAGGTAACCGAATGCGTTTCCGCAGGATGCCCCGATGTCAATGTTCTATCATCATTGACGGATGCCTGAGTACATTAGTTCACGACCGATCCCATACCATGGCACGGTGTGAGGCTGGTAAGACCTAAATAGCGCTATCAACTAATAACCCGTTCGCCTGGCACCGGCGACTAATCGGTATTATGTAGTAGGGACTTGAGTGATAGAGTTGCGTTTAGTGCCGTTAGTTGCAATCCGTATAAACAGTAATTAACTAAAAAGGTTTCCCAATACAAGGGAAGATAAAGTAAGTTTGTTTCCCAATAACTAGGGAAGGAATGTAGACGGTATCCCCTTTACAAGGGGATAGGGTTGTTTTAGTCTCGTGTCCCAAACCACCGGGACGCATGCTTTTAAGTTGTGAACTCACCTTGGGTTGCTCGGTATGATACGTTACTTGGTTAAGTATGTTGGTCACCACGTCCTAACATGGTTACCAAATATGGGTCAAGTCGGGTACAAGTAAACACGTATAGCATGCACGTATACAAACAGTTACAGGCAGAAATACAAACAATAACATATACACATGCAGTAGCAGATCAAAGTGAAGTCCAGTCAACAGTAGGCCCAACAGTTGAAGCTCAAAACAACAAGACAAACGGTCAAGGCCCAATAACATAAAACAGCCCAGTCGAAACTAAGGTGGTTGCGACTCGCAACCGAGGTTGCGACTCGCAACTGCGGTCTCGGTCCGTCATGTTTTGGTTACGACTCGTAACCGGAGGTTGCGACTTAGCAGGTGTGGTTGCGACTCGCAACCAGGTTTGATGCGTGCTGATTGCGACTCGCAACTGGGAGATTTCGACTGATCATGTGTGGTTTCGAGTAGCAACCAAAGGTTGCGACTCGCAACCGTGATAACGTGCATGGCAATCCCTTCTAGAACCTGCAGTGTACGACCCAATGGAATTGCTGTTTCATGTAAATATTGTACTAAGCCACTAAAACATGTTTCTTGGTCGGTTTTGTGCACATTTTAGATCAAAATCAGCAGGTTCAAAACATTGTAGCAACATTCAAGCTGTTCATCATATATTCATCAATCAAATTCAAACTTCATTCACAAACAACTCAAAATCCTGTTTAAAACTCCTACCTATTTTCCGGGCAAAATCATAACCAAGATTAAACCCAAAACATGCATTTTAATAGCCACAATCATTAACTAACAATCAAGCCTAAATCTTTAAACATCATCGGATAGTAAAACCCATCAACTTAAACGATATGAAACATTTAACCAAAACCATCACAACCCACAAACCGATTATCATAACAACAAACATCATAAACATTCACAACAAACATCATCAAGTAGCCACCTTCCTTAGCATATTTATGAACATACAAGCCTAATATTCATACTAAAATCTCTAATCACATCAACAAGCATAAAACCATAGCAATCATCAACAATCATGAACATAAACACACTAACCGGTTACTCGGGGTTGAGAGAAAAGGGGTGTTCGGGTGGTCTCTTGGCTCGGCCGATCCTCCTTGTTGATAGCTTACTTGATCCGAGAGATATGAAGGAATGGGGAGTTGATTTTGGTTGCTAGAAATTTAGAGTTTTAGGGTTTAGTGAAGAAGATGAGAGGAGAGTGTGAGAAGAGAGTGTGTAAAAATGATTAAGGGAGGTGGGGTTGGGTTTATATAGTGTACCGAGTTGGGCTAAGGGTTTCCGGGTTGGGTTTCTCGGCTACAAGGCCCAAACGGCCCAAGTCACTTGTTCACTCGAGACCATGGTCACGAGTCGGGTCTCGGGTTTGGTTCACATATATATACATACACATAAGTAAATCGGCACATAACACATAATAACAAATAGCTCTTCATACATTTTTACTGTTAGTCGATTACGTACACGTTGGTTACATCGAAAGGTTATCCGGAAAGATCCGAGGTGTCACATTATCCCCAAGTTTTAGGAACTTTCGTCCCGAAAGTTAAGGCAGCCACTGTCAAGCTAGTGTAAGTGAAAGCGTTTCAACGGGGTGTCACAGGCGATGATCATCTCATTTAATGAAGCCAGTACCAACGGCAACCTCGTACTATCCCGGCCGACACTTTCTCTCTCTTGTTGCAGAGCATTAAATGCTCCTGGCAGGGACGATGACATGGGGTCATAACCTCTCTTGTTTGTTCCCATCCCTTTTATTGTGCATGGTATCTTTTGAAGTATGAAATGGGCCCTTGTTATAAAAAACATTTTTGGGGGCCCATGCGAGAAGCCCAGACAAGGGGCGCTCGTCGACACATAGTGATAATTATCATATGATATCTGAGTTCACTTTGATTAAATGTAATGCTGTGTTCCAGAGATCCACTTAACAGGGGGAGGGGAGGGGAGGGGAGGGAAAATGGGGTTTTTTTTGCCTGATAATAGTCTTTCCAATTTGGAAAGACATGGAGGGGAGGGGAGGGATTTTTAACTCGGGAACACACCCTAAATGTTGCAATAGTATGTATGCATCTAGTTTAGGAACCAAGTTGGTTGAGGCTAATCTTCTTTTTAGGGAACTTTGACCATGATTTTAGTCAACCTTAGTGACCATCAGAGGTCTTAATTTCAGCCCATATACTAAATATGAATATGTCAGTATTATCTTAAACAAGCTAAATATAGAAAGATAGCTAAAAACTACATCTAGTAATAATGACCCATTCAAGAAATGAGTTGATTTGGATAATTTCATTTGCCTGTGTTCTATAACGGGTCAAAATGCAATAAAAGATTACATTTCAAAGACACACCCTCTTGATCTATTCTACCCTTGGGATACCTTTTCTTTTTCTGAAAACCATTTCAACCATAACCATTTTGGTTAGAACCCGTCTTTAATTCGATCGAATTGACCTGAACCAGTATGCAACCAATGCAACCAAATCCACCCGTTTACCAAGATTACTAAAAGCAAAACATGTCAAGTAGGAGAAATATACATTTCAAATTACAAGCATTTTATATAGAAAATTTATATTGCTATTTTTATTTAGTCATAGTTAACGCAACAATAATCTAAAACTTTACAACAAAGATATGATCTTTTGAATATATCTTTGCAACAAAAATATTACAAGACGAGACGAGACGAGACCTCTTTCAAATACCTTTAGACCTTCTCTATGGAATTACATAAGGGAATGAATTAGTTACGACAATAGTAAAATAAGAAACCAATAAGTAGTCTTTTTCTACCCATCTGAGACGAAAATCGAGTTAATAGACATATAACAATAATTTTTGCAAAACAGAACATCTCAGGGGAAACAATACTTAATAAAGACGAAGATAACAACTGCAATCAGATGATCATTACAAGTTCAAAGTTGTGCCTCCTTGTACCTTTGAAAATAAAGTAAATGATGAAACAATGGTTAACCGGGCAAGGTTAACACACTGGTCTCGTCAAGAAGGGTTAATCCCTTCCTCTCGAGGATCGCTGGCTGGATCGTCCGCCGGTTGATCTCCTGCACAAGGAAACAAACCGTGACTCGCAACAAGCAGGATGGGGTGGGGGGTGCTCCTTGTTACAACTCTCCGGCGTGAGAATCAGTAATTTGCTTGGGAAGTAAAGTGTGATAGTGGTAGTAGTGAGAGAGTTGTGAAGAGATACCTCAAACCTGGTTTGGGGTTGGTATTTATAGCCGAGGAGTGAAGGAGGAGTTGAAAGGACGGACTGACGACGTGCAGCCCTTATGCAGGTGTGTCAGGCTTGTCGGTTGTGGAGGTGAAGCCACGTCCTACTACAGTGTTAGTCTGTCACTTACGTATGGCCTGACAGGCGACTGTCATTGGTGTCACTTGCTCTTCACTGTCAGTCCCACTTGCCTTGTGGGCAGGATGCGGTGCCGCGCCGCATCGCTACCTGCGGTAACTGCCGTTGTTCCCGCGTTGTCCTTCTGGCAAAGACTGTGGGATGCGGTGCTAGGCCGCATCGCCACTTGTGGTGACTTTTGCTGTTATCCAGATCCCTTGTATTGATAGAAGTGTTCACAGGATGCGGTGCTAGGCCGCATCGCTATGCGTACACCGTTTTCATACACTAGATGCGGTACCGTTCTCATACTCCAGGTAAGTCCTCTTCCATCACTGGGCAGATTGGATTCGACTTCTGTGTTCGCGCGTGCCCGCACGGACACAGATAGGTCTTTAGCTAGTGGGGGTTTTGATAAGGGTAATGGTCACTCGCGGTCATGCTGACGCGAGATCTGGGACCATACCCCTTCAAGTCCCCCCATTCTAGTGTTGTTTCTGTATGCAAGTTGCATGTGGGAGGAGTACTGGACTATGGTGTCTAGAATATAGTGCGTATGTTGTAGAAGATTCTGGGCCATGTGGATGGCTCCTGCTTCTAGAAAATCAAGCTTGGGATCCGGTATATTCGTGTGACGCCTTTTCCGTATCGGTGAGCAAGTTTCGTCTGATGCGAAATTCTCAGCCTAGGGTTTTGGTCTGGTAGCATGGGCTACCTGTTTCTGATGTCATCAGGGTTGGGTGCCACCTGTTGGTGTGTCGAACCAACCTCTGAGATCGTGGCTGAAGATGTCCACAAACTTCGAACCAACCTTTGAGGTGGTGAATGAAGAAGTGAGTAGGCTTCGAACCAACCTTTGTAACGGTGACGGAAGATATCCGCAACCGCAACTCTAGTTATAACCTTTGCGGTAGCTGATGCAATGCTCTGAGTGGCTTTGCTCAAGCTCTATGTTCAGCAATTGGACATGTGATGATGATCCCTACTTTGTGGGGTGTTCATGTTCTTCCAATTAGCTCTCAAGTAACCGCACGTCCTTTGCGGTTACCTCGTTCCTTTGCATTGTTGCCCATGTTTGGTCGAACAACGTGGGGGTATTTGCGTCATTGTTGGCCGTGTTTGGTCGAACTATTTGAATCTGGATAATGGTCAAATAAACATGGTCATAGGCATGGTTATGCCCACCATTGTTTATTCTATCCAGCTCACAAGCGGGCAAACAAAGTCATAAGCAGACTTGTTACCACTATTCGTTCGCTTGTTGCTCAACGAGAGCTCTCGAGATGATTGGATATCTCATTCGCACTCGTTTTGTAGCCACTTTCCTTCACGCTTCAACGGGAATCATTTTTCCTTGAAGTGGCTTCGTTCATCTGTGTGATGACTTAGTCGTGGCTCTTCCGTAGCTACCATTCGCGTAGCTGGATATATGACCGCAGTGACTCATGAGTGTCTGCGGTTTTGTGACAAAAGACTCGCATTAAAAGAGTGTTTTGCTCGTATGCGGCTCTTGAAGGATCAGGAGTCAGGGTTGCTGATGTGCGGTCGCACATCATACTTATCCTTTTCCATAAGGAGAAGCTGTTTGTGCACACTCTGTGGTTGTGAACCGGACACGAGGGATTTGAAGCTTGAAGATGCCTGAAAGAGTGCGGATTGCTTCGTCCTGGGAAGCGGTTTTCGCAGTCCAAAGAGCGACACTGGTTCTGAGCATCTGACACACCTGTGCGGGCTCGTGTGTGCCATCTCCGCATATTCCACGTGTGCTCGTGGGAATATGAGGATATTATTTATACCCCTTTACATAATGTAGAGATATATATTTTTTGCCTTTTTTGAGGGGTATGTAAAAAACGACACGCGGTATGGGTTATGGCGCGGTTATACCAGAGAAACCGCATGCCGCTTATATTTGGATAATGTTGTCGCTTTTTTGTTGCATACGTGGCTGAACGCACGTGTGAGTTGGTGAAAGTTGGTAGGATTTTCTGCATGTGCTGATAGGAAAGGATGTTTGCACTGCCCAAGGTCATTAATGCACTGTAGCAGGAGTCTAAACGTCTCCTTTGTCAGGCGCGTGGGCGGCCACGCGCGCGTGGTAACCGTTAGCGGGACTGTCGCTAGACACGTGTCGCCGCGTAACTCATTCTTTTTTATCGTGATGATTGAGTTAACCCTCCGCATTAATTGCGATGAGTATTCCCCTCACTTGTTCAAAATTTCAAACTTTTCCGGCGATAGAAAAAGTGTTGTCTTCGTCTTCTTCGATAACTTTTCTGAAATTCCGGTGAGTTACTGAGTTCTTGTACTCGTTTTCTTCTCCATTTTTTTCATTTCAATGGCTGAACCATCGAATCCACATAATGTGGAGGGTGAAAACGCTGAACATTCGTCGTCGGCGGCGGCGAAAGAAGATGAAGATGATGGTGGTGCACCCGACGGTGGTCTACCAGTGCTAAAGTAGTCGAAGGGCCAATTTGAGACCCTGATGACCAGTATCCAAATGCCCAAAGAGTTTGGGGCTACATACCCACAAGAAGGTGACACCGGTGCCGACGCTCCGGCGGGATGCCTCACCTTGTGCGCTGACTTCTTTTATGATGGCAACCTCCGACTGCCATTGACGGTGTTTGTTGCTGAAGTGTTGGAGTACTATCAGATTCATATCTCTCAACTGAGTCCGTTCGGGATGTTTCGAATCAGGAATTTTGAGTATACTTTTCGTGCTCTTGGTTTAGAGATTACTGTTGAAAATTTCCGGCGGTTCTACCAGTTGACGGTGAACACCGGGTTCTTCTCTTTCAACCAACGGTATGGGAGCACCAAGCTGATGACACCTCACAAGGGTCTCACTAAGTGGAAGAGGAAGTTCTTCTATGTTAAGGCTATCGCGGTAGCCGCGAAGATGACTTTTCAGAATGTGAATGAGACCATTCCTGCGGAGGATCTTGCTCTTCCCAATGTTGGTACAGTGAGTTGGTTTCCAAGGCTGAAACCTATTGAGCTCAAGAAGCTGGACAACTCGCAGTTGTGGGTGCTACGAATGATGTTGTCTAGGCCTGATAGGAAGGCAAGGCCCGTTGTGCGGGAAAAGAGTGGTAGTAAGCATTTTGACTCTTGTGCGGTTTCCTTGCTTCCTTGTTTTTTTACTGATTTTGTTTGTGTACTATCAGAGGATGCTGCCCTATGGAGGATGTTTGATCCGACTTTCGAGGGCAAGGTTGAGTTACTTCTGTACACGGAACGTGAAGGTTTTAACCTGTAGATTGTTGGCAACTTCCACGTTCCTGAACGCGGGGTGCTGAATGCGCCACTGCCGCAAGGCAAAGGTATAATTTATAGTCTCCTTGTTTTGTAAAGAAGTTCACCCTTGTGATTTGATTGCTTGATTGTTTAAACGCATGTAATCTTGGGGCTCTGGGAAAGTTTGAAGTGAAGACTGTCCCTAAGAAGCATGCGGATAAAAAGCATACAGAAAAAATTGTGCGGGGTCGCCAGAAGAAAAACCCTGAGGCTACTGCTGTGCCCTCTTTGGTGCCGCATGCGGCAGGTATCTCTCGTTCTTGTTACCGCAGATATACCGATTACGTGGTAGTATCTGACACCCTTGAGGGTTTGGGTGTTCCAGGTGGTGGTGCGGCTGCAGGTGGGACCTCTGCAGGTCCGAAGCCTGCTGGTGAGAAGAAGAAAAGGAAGATAGATGATAAGGCTGCTGGTGCCGCTGAGAAGAAGCGTCCGAGGATTCAGATCAAACGGACCACTGCGGTTTCTCAGGCGAAGCCTGCGGTTGCGGCTGGTAAGTGTCATAACCTTATAAGTTTTTGCCATTGCATCTTGTTTTTTTATGGTAATTGCTTCTTTGTTTGCAGAACGACAAGAAGGAGACTTCTTCTTTTTATTCGATGCTCCTCATTCCCCCACGCATGACGCGGTTGCGGATGCGGATGCGGGGGTGAATAAGGAATTTTCCAGCCCTTTTGTCAAGGTGGTGCCTGAGCCCTCTGCACGGGCAGAAGATACTGGGAAGAAGGTTGCGGCTCAGATCTTTGATACGGTGGATTCCTCTGATAATCTGATTTCCTCAGATGATACTGGGAAAAACACAAGTCTCCCGCTGCTGCGAAGGTTTCTGGTTCCGCTTCTGGGGGTGCGGGTTATGAAGGACCTCCTATTCAGTCTGGAGAGTCTGAACTGGAGTTTTACTTCTGCACCTACACGGAGGATCGGAATATGAGCTACCACCGACCCCCCTGGAGTGTTATGTAGGGGGATGATATTTCAAGTGATCCTTCTGCTTGCAAGGAGATTTTGGGTGGCTTGGGCACTCCGTTTGAAGTTAACCGTGCTCGTGCCTTGCCCCGTGAGCTCCGTATCAACCAACTCTCCTCCATGCTTGTGGGGAGTTCTATAATGGCGAATGCCATTATGGAAGATTACAAGGTGTTGGGGCGCAAGGAGGAGGAAACTGCTCGCTTGCGGGCTGAGGCTGAAGAGTTGGTGAAGGCTGCTCGTGAGGGTGCGGAGCAGCTCAAAAGGGATAAGGCTGCCTTTGAGCATCATAAGCAGACTGAGGAGTGGGCTGCAACTGCTGGCCTTAAACAGGTTCGTACTCTCGCCAAGTTACTTTCTGATGAGCGCAAGAGTTGGAAAGAAACACTTTCTAATGAGCGCAAGAGCTGGAAGGAATCATGGGCAAAACAGAATGAAACGTTGTTTCGTGTTCGTCAGGAGTTGAGTAATGCCTAGGCAGCGAATGCTGCTTTGGTCAAGGAGAAAGCCGCCGCTGAGGCAGTTGCCAAAGAGGCTAAGGAGGCTGAGTACCGCATTATCAAGGCGCTTGAAGATGCAAAGGGAGCGGAGGCCCACGCTGCCAGGGCGCTTGAGGAGGCAAATGCTGATCGTGCCAACCTAAACAAGACTGTTGAGGGCCTCCAGGTATGAGTTGTTTTTGCTCTTGAATTTGTCTTTCTTTCATAAGTATGTTTATATACTTGTTTTCTTTGTTTGTTGAAAGGCTGAAGTGCAGGACCGCGTGACCATCCTTGGGGATGTCACTGTCCGCGCAAATGAAGCTGAAGCGCGGGCGAGGGAGGCTGCTAAGGCTAGAGATAGCCTTTTGTCTTCATTCAATCAGCTCAAGGAGGATCGTGAGTGGATGCGTGATCATGGTAAGTATCCGGTATTATTGCTTTTGTTTATGTTTGCCTGTGATAACCGTATTGCTTGTTCTTGACAGATTGTTAAGGCCATCCTTGACGCGCCTGAAAACGCAGATGGTGTAGACCAGATTAGGCTGCGCGCGCGGGATGCTGGTTTTAAAGCTGGTTATAACCGATGCATCAGTCATATCAATGTTTTATCACGAGGCGGATATACTAATGAAAGGTCTGGGTTCCATGGCGTTGATACGGAAGGGCTTCTTGCTGCCGCTCTTGCCGCATACAATAACATGTCTATTTCCGCCCTTGAGAAGCTTGACAAATGCTTGGATGCGGAAGACTATGTAGACCGTTTACGGATGTTGTATGCTGATGCTGAAGAGTCGGAAGAGGAAGAAACTGCTGGTGACGGCAAAGGTGGCGCGGGTACCAGCGGTACAAAGAAGGACTAGGTTGGCCTGCGTGCCCTTTTTTGTTTCCTCAATGTAAATGTTAAAGACTTTATGTAAATCTCTTGTACACCGCGTGGGTGTAGAAATTTTTTTGAATATAAAGTTTAACCGTTTTTGTTCAATTTGTACAAGTGTTTTTATTACTTGCATGTTTGAACTCGTATGAGTTAATGTTATTGTGAATAACACTAAGTCTGAATTTGCCCTTTGCATATCTAGGTGATATGCAAGTATGAATAACTCTACCGGCTGTGAAGCACGGTTGAGTATACTCTATACCTTTGTCGTATGAGCATTAGTCAATTCCTGTTTTTGTCCCGTTAAGGTTTAGGAATTGTGTAGGTTTTGTAAAAACCGTATGTGTGTATCCGGCCGGATAGACACTTAATGTTTTGGCTTTGCTGGCCTATTACAATATTTGTGTATGGTCACCACTTTGTGTGGGTATCGCGAATGAAGATTTTGCCAATCTGTTTTTGCAGATACCGCAAAGTGGAACACGCATTTGTAATAGTAGTAATAAACAATATTGTATTGAATCGTTCATTTATTTATTTGCAAATGGCATGCGGCCCGATAGGTTACATGGAAAATGTAAAAACATGGCTTACATGTAACAGCGTCGAAGCTGTTGTGCATTCCATATGTGAGCGATAGTTTCGCCCTCTAACGTTTGTAGTTTATACACGCCTTTGCCCAAGACCTCCTGGATGAGGTAGGGTCCTTCCCACTTGGGGGAAAGTTTCCTAGGCGTTCAGCGTTAGATGCTTCGTTATCGCGAAGGACGTAGTCTCTCGGGTTAAAAGTACAAACGCGCACGCGTGAATTGTAGTACTTTTCAAGCTTGGTTTTGTACTTGGCCTCGTTGATGGCAGCGTTTTCACGCCTTTTTTCTAGGAGGTCCAAGTCAAGCCTGCGTTCCTCATTGTTGTCTATCTTGTTGATAGCCAACATCCGGGGTGAGGGAAGAACTATTCCGCGGGGATCACCGCTTCCGAGCTATAAACCAGGCTGAAGGGTGTCTCACCGTGACTTGTTTTTGGGCTTGTCCTGTGGGTCCATAAGATACTTGGGAGTTCATCGACCCAGCCGCGTCTGGCTGTTCCCAACCGTGCTTTGATGCCTTCGACTAGACTTTTATTGATACTCTCGACTTGGCCATTCCCTTGCGGATGCGCCACTGAGGAGAATATGTGTTCAATGTGTAGTTCCTTTAGCCATTTTTGAAAGTCGTCAGCGGTGAAGTTGGTGCCGTTGTCGGTAACGATGCACATCGGTAGACCGAAACGACAGATGATATGTTCCCAGATGAATTTTCTTGTTATCATAGCGGTGGTTGAGGCGAGTGGTTTCGCCTCTACCCATTTTTGTGAAGTAATCGACAGCCACTATGATAAATTTCACCGCACCTGGTGCGTTCGGAAATGGTCCCACTACATCGATTGCCATTTTTGGAAAGGCAATTCGGTGGTGACCGGGATCAAGTTGTTTTTGGGGCGCAAGGTCTTGGGGGTGTGTCGCTGACAATTAAAGCACTTGCGCAAGACTTTGACCGCATCCAGGTGCATGACGGGCCAGTAATACGCAGCGTTCATAATTTTGGCCACTACCATGCGTGGACCCGCGTGTATGCCACATATTCCCTCGTGTATCTCTCTGATAAGGTATGTAGCATCTTGGGGATCGACGCAACGTAGGAGTGGCCCCAGGTATGATTTTCGGTATAGGATACCATCTCCCATTTGATAATGGCATGCTTTGTATTGCAACTTACGTGCCTCAGACTTGATTTCGGAAGTAACACTTGATTGCAAGTATGCAATGATTGGTGTCATCCAGGATGTTGTACCGTACTGGATGACATTGACTTGGCGCAGGGGTACAGAGGGATTTTGCAGAATCTCAATGCGTATCTCCTTTGCCAGGTGTTGGAAGCTGGTGGATGCGAGTTTTGACAGTGCATCCGCGGGTTTGTTTTCACGTCTGTTGATATGTCGGATATTGAAGGAAGTGAATTTTGATTTCAGTTTGCAAGGCTTGCTCGAGGTAGAGGATCATGATATCCCCTTTTATGGCATAGTCACCGCGTACTTGCCCTGCAACTAACAAGGAGTCGACGTGTGCTTCCAGATGTTGTACGCCGAGTTTGACTGCCAGACGTAGCCCTGCCAATAGAGCCTCATACTCTGCCTCGTTATTTGTGCTTTTGAAATCGAGCCGGATTGCATAGGTAAGCTCTTGGCCATCGGGGCTGACGAGTCGCAGACCCGCACCTGCACCATCCTCGTTGGATGCACCATCGGTATATAGTGGCCATGTTTCTGAAGAGGACGGTGGTGGTGCAGGGTTTTGTTCTTCTTCGCATTCTTGGATGCGATTTGCCGGTACTTCGGCAACGAAATCAGCCAGAACTTGCCCTTTAATTGCGGGGCGCGGCTTATAGTTCAGCGTGTGTGCGCCCAGTTCAATTGCCCATTTTGCTAATCTCCCAGAGATGTCAGGTTTTTGATAGGATCGGGCCGATCCTATAGTTGGTTAGCACCGTGATGACGTGGTTTGCGAAGTAACTTCGTAACCGTCTTGACGCGTGCACTAGTGCGAGCACCAACTTCTCCATGATGGAGTATGTTGTCTCTGGGTCGTTGAGCATTTTGCTGATATAGTAGATGGGTGTTTGAACTCCTTCTCACTCCACTATGAGTACCGCGCCTACCGCGTTGTCTGCGGCAGATAGGTATAAGATAAGTGGTTCTTTCTTGCGTGTTGCGGTTAGAGTTGAGAGTTGTATCAAACACTCTTTCATCTCCCGGAAAGCGTTTTCGGCCTCTGCGGTCCATTGGAATTGTTCCTTTTTTAAACAGTTCCGCAGGGTTTTGATGAAAGGATAAGACTTAGCTGCATGATTGGCTAAGAACCTATTTAGTGCGGCTAGCCTGCCGGCTAGTCGTTGCATTTCTTTCATCGTGGAAGGCGATGGCATGCACTCTATCGCCTGAACTTTTTCTGGGTTTACCCTGAATCCATCTTTTGTCACGATGAATCCAAGGAACTTGCCTTCTTCCATTCCAAACGAGCATTTCCCTGGATTGAGCTTCATATTGACGCTTCGCAGAGTTTGGAATGTTCTTTCAATATCGGTGAGCATGGTATCCTCCTCCATGCTCATGATGACCAGGTCGTCCATATAGATTTCGATACTTTTGCTGATTTGGCCGCGAAAAGCTTCAATTGCGAGTCCGTGAGTAGGACGTCGCTTAGCGACTGGGTAATCTCGGTCCAGTTGCGGTCCCGAGACTCTTTCTTCGACGCCCGGTTTTCACGTTTGTCGTTGATTGTTGCCCTTGCGTCGAGCTGGTTGTTATGCGAGACGTATGGCTTGGGATCGCTGCCGCGATTCCATGTGTCTCGGTTGCACTTGTTGTTGCGCTTAGGTTCATGGTGGGAGGACTGGCCTTCCGCTTGGGGCTGTGCCTTTGCGAGGTGCGGTTTAAGGGACCGCTGGGTCTGGGCATATGTTTTGACTGCAGCCATGACATCTTCCCATTTCTTTGGCAAGCCTTACTTGCCGGAGATGGTTATGACCATTTGTTCGTCTTTAACGGCTACAATGAAATGGTTGCGTGCCATCTGGGGTGCCACGCCACTTATCTCCAGGCATTCTTTGTTGTAGCAGACGACAAACGACTCAAGAGATTCGTTGTCTCCGCGCTAGATGTTCATGACGTCCATCGAGTCACGCTCGTGACGTCGCTGTTGACAAAAATGTGCGAGGAACTTTGCATGTAAGTCCTCAAATGAGGCCAGTGATCCTACTGGAAAAGAATCGAACCAAGCCCTGGCTAGACCCGTGAGAGTCTGGGGGAAAAAATGACACCAGGTGGGCTCGTCCCACCTGCCGTTGCCCCCTGCGCCGATGAATATATTCATGTGATCGTCCGGGTCGGACGAACCATTGTATTCCCAACGTTTAATGGGAATTTATTGGTGGTGACATCGGCGTGGGCAATCTCCGGGACAAACTTGAAGTTTTCGGCCGCCGATTTTGGCCTGTAGGGTTGGCTCTGGGGGAGTTTTGCAGCGCGGAGGTATGTGTTGCGGGGTTGAGTTGGGGAACATAATTGCGTCCTCCCGGTCTGCTGCTGGTAGTGTGGGATTCCCCGCAATATGTATGGTCGTCCGAGTCGGTACGGCCATACCCTTCGTGATGGGACTGCGGTCCCAGCCGGCTTTGAATGCCGGAGCCGCGGTGGGCTGCGGATTGCCGCCTGTTTTCGCCTTGAGGGAGCAGGCGGCTATATACTGGGTCTCTGGCACGAGACCCATATGAGGAATCATCCTCATCAATTGTGTGGACCTCACAGTAAGAGGATCCGCGGTCTTCACGCCTACTCCGGGAGGCTGGGCGTGTAGGGGCTGTCACACCCCAACCGATGGCGGAATCATCGGGGCGCGACACTGAGCGAAACAGATTGTCCAGAAGTTTCCATAACAATTATTTATATAATCCAGTTAAAGATACGTCCCATACCGTATCCCGAATAAACAAATATATTATTACAGATAACACCCAAACAAGTAATTCTGTTCCGACAACTCAGATTTCAAATATAAATACATCAATTGTTTATCTGCTTCTAGACCCCTATTCTATTGACTTTCTGGCTGTATTGCCAGAGGACAAGATCTACAGACAACTATGCCCCAGACGCTTGTTCTTGGCAGACAACCATTTGTTGGGGGCTTCTAGAAACTTATTCTAGTCTCGCTTTCCTAGCAAATAAGCATCCTAATTACCTGTCACATACGTTAAAATAAAGTCAATACATATAATGTAAAGGTGAGCATACAAGTTTGATAATAGCATATAGAGTTTGAATAGTTTACGCATAACCAGCACGTACACAGAGGAAAACGAAGCATGTTAATTATCGACATGGACCTATCGATACCAATGACTGCGGGTTGACCGTCCGAGACGGTTCGCAATACATGATTACCACCGTAATCCATGCAAGTAATTGTCCTTAACAACCCCCGTGTGAACGGGTACTGAGTCTAAACTATAGTACTACGTCGCTAAGGCAGGTAGCCAGCATTCCACGTGTAAACACAATCAACAAGCATTCATTAAGTCACGTAATACATGCATATTGGTTAGCGTTCAAATAGTTTGAGTAGTGTGATCGATTGTGTTTTGATATAAGCAACGTATGTAACACCCAAAAGTGCTAAAAGCAAAAAGGGATCGAGTATACTCACAGTGATTGATTATGGATTGAAGGGAGCGCTGAGGGTAGGATTAGCCTGAATAGTTCGATAGCACAACAATGAGTACGTGGGAATGCAGACAAGTGTGAAGGGATCGAGTAGCCTGGTCGATCGAACAGTAGGTTCGATCGAACGGGCGGTTCGGTCGGCTGGTATGTCTGTTTGAACAGTCCTGTTCGATCGGCCGGTAGGCTCGATCGGCTGGACCATTCGAGTGGATTGTTTCTTCCTCTAGTGTGTTTGTGTATGATGGTTTGAACTTTTGAAGTTTTCGTTGTAGTATATGAGGACACTAAAGTGTTCTTACCTTTCAGGTCGATCGATCGAACGGTCTGTTCGATCGGCCGGCTTAACCGATCGGTTAGGAACTTCAGATGTGGCTCTCAGCAGAATGTCACCTCGATCGAACAGCCTGTTCGATCGGCTGGCATTCCATACTACGAGTTGTAAAATTGTTTAAGTGTTGAAGCATAGTATCTCATGATCCGAAGAGTAATGTTTACCAAATGAGTAGCGTCTTCGATCGAACATCACTTCGTCAATAGGATACTTCATAAGGTTTGAAAAAGTGTGAGTCCATGTGCTAGCCGATCGGCTGGCCCGGTCGATCGGCTGGTATGTTCGATCGACTGGGCTGTTCGTTCGAACTGCCTAGCCGTTCGGCCAGCAATTCTGACCTGGTCGGCCTTTCAACCAACACTTGGCTGTTTGATTATTTGTCATGCTTTTAAGGTAACTTGATGGCGAGTTAAACTATAGAACGTGGGTTCTTACTTGTTGCACCGGTTCGGACAGGAATCACCAAAGTCCGGCCGGTGAACTGTTCAGATCGGTCGTTTGATGTTTAACCCGAAATCGTTGAACCTTGTAGATAGAATCCGAATCTTGAACCTCTTAACTGTTAGAGTGATTAGTTAGCCCGTTCGAGCTCCGTTTCTATCGGTTTTAAGGTTTCGAGTGTAAAAGTTTGAAGAAGGTTGGAAATCATTCATAAAAATGTTAAGATTCTTACAAATCTTAGTTTGTTTATGTGGAAATCGGTCAGATCTAAGCCATTCATGGTTGAATGAGGCCAAAGTTTGATGTTCTTCAAGAACACCATGATGACATCACCCAAGAACACTTAGATCTTGGTGATTTCACGGTTAGAAATCGAGTTTTGAAAGATAGAAAGGTGTAGAATCATGTAATGATAAAAAACGTACAAGAATTAGAGTGAAAACTTACCGGAGTTGAGAGAAATCTGAGGAAAGGTGGAGAAGAAGGCTGGTTCGGTCAGAGCTTTCCAAAAATAGTAAGGGTGACAATGACAGGGCTATTTATAGGCTCCAAAAGAGGAAAGTGTCAGCCGATCGGCCAGGATCTCCGATCGGATGGGCTGCTCGATCGGCTAGGAACATGCTAGCCGATCGGCTGGCCTGTTCGATCTGGATGCCTCCTGTTCGATCCGCGACCCCCGTTGAGTATTTCGCGACGATTTTCGATGTTTTGGCTCCGATGGACGATGATACGAATACGATAGAGTTCCTAGTCAAATTACTTTCAGTAGTTGGGACTATATCTAACATACAATCATCTATAAGTCACGTTTCGATGTCGGTTTCGATCGAGTTTGATTGCTTTTCGAGTTTCGATTCGAGTTTCGATTGATTCGATTGAATACCACACAAAACGTAAGGTAGCATGCACAAGTAACACATGAGGCACACACACATGTAAACATCTCCACACCAGTTTCGCTTAGTTCAAGCCTCGAGTTCGATTGATTGATTTGATTAACTTGATTGTTGATTGATTTACTTTATCGCATTTTTACTTCCTATTATTCACAGTCGTAAATCGGTCGCATTGATTAAACATTCGATCATTTTATTAGACAACACTTACTCCACATAATACAAATAAAACACAAAATCGACTAATTACGGTCAAAGAAGTCAAGGTTGACTTGGACTTTGACTTTGACTTTGGCTTTCGAGAACACGGGGTGTTACAGGGGCTCTCCAATCGTATTGTAAAATACGACCCGCAGGGGTATGTGGTGCCGGGGTAAGATCGACTGATACTTGTGCATCTGCGTAGGCTCTGTTGTATGCTGCGGCCAGCATAGTTTGTTGCTGGTCATACCAGACATGAGGGTTCATGTCTGGAGGGATCACAGACGCGTACTGTGAAAGATCGTGTCCAAACGTAAGGGATGCGCCCCATTGCGTTGATGTGCCAATGTGGCCAGGATTTGGGACTGGAGGAGTGGTCCCCACAGGCCCTGGGTTTACGGGGTTTAGGTTATCCCCGGTAGTGTTGTTTAGACGATCAGACATGATCATTTGAGAGGGAGAGGGATGGTTAAAAAAGTGCTAAGAGTAGCGGTGGGCGCCAATGATGAAACAATGGTTAATCGGGCAGGGTTAACACACTGGTCTCGTCAAGAAGGGTTAATCCCTTCCTCTCGAGGATCGCTGGCTGGATCGTCCGCCGGTTGATCTCCTGCATAAGGAAACAAACCGTGACTCGCAACAAGGAGGATGGGGTGGGGGTGCTCCTTGTTACCACTCTCTGGCGTGAGAATCAGTAATTTGCTTGGGAAGCAAAGTGTGATAGTAGTAGTAGTGAGAGAGTTGTGAAGAGATACCTCAAACCTGGTCTGGGGTTGGTATTTATAGCCGAGGAGTGAAGGAGGATTTGAAAGGACGGACTGACGACGTGCAGCCCTTATGCAGGTGTGTCAGGCTTGTCGGTTGTGGAGGTGAAGCCACGTCCTACTACAGTGTCAGTCTGTCGCTTACGTATGGCCTGACAGGCGACTGCCATTGGTGTCATTTGCTCTTAACTGTCAGTCCCACTTGCCTTGTGGGCAGGATGCGGTGCCGCGCCGCATCGCTACCTGCGGTAACTGCCGTTGTTCCCGCGTTGTCCTTCTGGCAAAGACTGTGGGATGCGGTGCCAGGCCGCATCGCCACTTGTGGTGACTGTTGCTGTTATCCAGATCCCTTGTATTGATAGAAGTGTTCACAGGATGCGGTGCTAGGCCGCATCGCTATGCGTACACCATTTGCATACACTAGATGCGGTACCGTTCTCATACTCCAGGTAAGTCCTCTTCCATCACTGGGCAGATTGGATTCGACTTCTGTGTTCGCGCGCGCCCGCACGGACACAGATAGGTCTTTAGCTAGTGGGGGTTTTGATAAGGGTAATGGTCACTCGCGGTCATGCTAACACGAGATCTGGGACCATACCCCTTCAGTAAAATAATAAAAAAATTTCCTAATTTTTAGCATCCAACTCCAATTATAAAGACTGCTGGTGCAGACTGCAGGAGATATATATATATAGGATTAGGTTCAAACGTGAACATTTTCTCCAGCATGAACTGCGTGAACTAATCTGGGCCCTTAATTTTTATGATCTTTAGATTAAAGTGAGGGGCATGATAGTAAATATGTGGTTAATTGTTTTCATTTAATTAAAGGAAAAAGGGTATAACTGTAATTTATATTTTAAATTATTCCATAAATCACGTTCAGTCTCATAAATGAGTATTCAAACTTTATTGAAGATTCAATTTTCTCTCACCTTCGCCGGATCGTTTCAAACCCCTGCACTCTCCCTCGTTCTCTTCTCCGGCAACCACAGCCATGCTGGCGTTGACTTCTCGTTAAAGGGTCCCTCGTTTTTTGGGGTAGAGCAAGTTGAGGAGAACGAAAGAAACGCCGATGACCCTTTGATTGTTGAAGAGGACGAGGCCTGCTATCTCCTAGGCGGCTCTAGGGTTCATGACAAAAATGGCCAGTGGATTTTTTATAGTGGTCAAAGAACCCCTGCTCTCTCACTCGTTCTCTTCTCCGGCAACCAGAGCAACGCCGGCGAAACAACGTCCCTCGTTCTCTTCCCCTGCTCTACCCCAAAAAACTCCCAGATGAGTGCATAAATCCCGTCCGACGAAACAGCATAAATCCCTTCGAATCAGGCTTCAACGGTGGTCTAGATCTGATGTTTTTTCACAGCCGTTTTATCGCCAGAATCGAAGCCAGATCTGATGTTTATCACTGGAATCGAAGAAATCAGGCTAATTTTCGACGGATCTGATGTTTGTCGCCGTAATTGAAGCCAAATCTGATGTTTATCGCCGGCGATAAAACGGTGGTCCAGATCTAATTTCCGACCAGGTAGGTATGAAGTTTGTAATTTTTTATTGTTTTTGATGTTTGAAAATTATTATTGTTATTGTTTGTTTGAAAATTATTATTGTGATTTGCTTCTCAGCTTACTCGTTATTATTTACCTAGTTTTAAGGCGCTGTACACATGTGTATTCTAATTTTTGCTCTGGTTTTAAGGCGCTGTACACATGTGTATTCTGATTTTGCTCTGTTTTTAAGGCGCTGTACATACGGCCGTTCAAATCGCTCGCCGCTCATCGCTCGCTCGACGCTCGTTCGGAAATTGCTCGGAAAATGCTCGTTCGATTTGACGCTCGGTTGTAAACGAGCCGCTCTGCTCGGTTCGGTTTGTAAACGAGCCAAGCATAAGCAAAGGTCTGCTCGGCTCGGCTCGGCTCGAATTATTATTTTAATTAGTATATATATACATATACACATACACATACATCTATAAACATGTATATACACATATATATACACAAATATAAATTATACATATATATACACACATACACCTATATATATACACAAACTTACACATACATATATACTTAAATATAACTTAAATTTATAGTTTTATATGTACCATTCTATTAGATTTTGGTCAACTATATAAAAATTTACAACTATATCTATATGTACTAGCCCAACCACGCCAATAAAAAATGAAATCAAAACTAAAAGTTAAACCCTAAACCGATAAACGACAGTCCGTTCATCGCCTCAATGTTTCATGTCGTTACGCTAAGTTGGTCGTCTCCTGCTCTCAACGTAATTGTTCGTGCAATATGATCATCGCCTTGTCAGCCACAACATTGTTATTCATAAGAAAAATATTTTGCCATGAAATGTGCATGTTTTTAAAGACATAAAAACTTGAGACCTAACATTGTCACTATCTCTCTTAGCAAATTTAAATTGGGCGACACGGTTGTCCAAATCGCTCGAACTTCGCTCGACGCTCGCTCGGAATTTTTACTGCTCGAAAAATGCTCGCTTGATTTGATGCTCGGTATTAAATGAGCCGATCCGCTCGGTTCGGTTTGTAAACGAGCCAAGCACGAGCAAAGGTCCGCTCGGTTCGGCTCGGCTCGTGAACAGCCCTAGCTGTACACATGTGTATTCTGGTTTTGCTATGTTTTTAATGCGATGTACACATGTGTATAGCGTCTGTTTTTGTGATATCTCATATTTTTTTTGTGTATTGAATGTGTAAAGTTGTTGATGTACACTTGTGAATTATGCAAAGTACTAATTGCTGAGTTTTTTGTGTTATTATAGGAGACGTCGTAAACGAGGAAAGTGGAGATGGAAGGTCGATAAGGATGATTCACGTATGAGGTCGATAAGGATGATTCACGTATGTTTGTTTTTCTTGGTCGATAAGGATGATTCAACATACAACGAGGCGAATAGTTGTAAAAGACTATGGTCTTTTTTATTTTTCCGATTATGTTGCGTTTATTGTTTTCACGAAACTGGAACTTGTAATTGTATGTTTTTTTTTGGTTTGGCAAACATTATGGAAATTGTTATTTGCTTAATATAAAATAGGTTTACAAGTTTTGTTTATATGTATGTATTATGTAGCTAATTACACATATGTACCATGCTGAGTACACATGTGTACTGTTCAATTCATATCAAAGTACACATGTGTATACCCGTTGAAATATGAAGGTTATGTGAATCTTAAAAATCATAATCCGAATTCTGGTGGTGAAATCTAAAAAATAAAAATGAAATAAGAGATAATGTGGATAATGAATTTAAAATAGGAAAGATGTAACTTGTTTCAATTATTAAAATAATGATTTAAATCTAATTTTTTATATAATTACAATCATACCCTTAACAACTAAAAAGGAAATCAATGGTTCAGATTAGTTCACGTAGTTCACGCATGGGATTAGGTTCACGCTGGAACCCTACCATATATATATATATATATATATATATATATATATATATGGGATCGCTAAAATGAAAACCACCTCCAGTTGTAAGAACCGCAGGAACCACTTTCTGGCCATTAGATCAACTGATGGATGGATGAGATTAAAAGTATTTAAAAATAATATTAAGTATTTTTTGTCTTATTATGTCTTTAATATTATAATCCAAAAGGGTATTTAAGTAAAATTACACTATTTTGTCTTTATTGTTTTTTATTACTTTTTGGTATTATTATATTTAATATTTATTTTTTAAACATAGTTTTTTTATTAAAACATTTTCAAATTCAGATTTATTCACTGATTTTTACGTTTAACGTTTTACGTTTTTACGCCCGGCCTTTTCACGCCTCATTTTTTGACGCGCCGTTTTACGCCCGGCTTTTTCACGCGTCGTTTTTTCAACGCGTCGTTTTTACGATTTATGTAACACCCCGTGTTTTCCAACAAGTCAAAGTCAAAGTCAAGTGTTGACTGTTATTGGAATTAAAGATTAATAAAGATTAATTTCATTTTAGTTTCATTTCGATTTTCATATTATTTGGAGTAAGTGTTGTATAATCAAACTAATCGACCGATAATCGAACTGTGAATCAACGACCGACTGTGAATGATAGGAAGTAACAATGCAATAAAGCTAGTCAATCAATAATCAAGCTAATCAAATCAATCATCGAACTCAAGTGTGGGGATTTTAATGCTTTTATACGTGTGTGTGTGCCTTATGTGTTACTTGTGCATGTTTACTTTTATGTTAAAGTGTGTGGTGAATCAATCAAATCAATCAAGAATCGAAGGTGAATCAAACTCAACGGAAATCGAACCCGAAATGGTTGTAAGGATGCTCGTATGTTAGATATAGTAGTTGAGACTAAAAGTAATTTGAATAGAAACTCTATCCTACTCTACTCCTCAACTATCGAACTCGAAATATCAAAAATCGTCGCGAAACACTCAAAACCAGGCAAGCCGATCGAACAGGGCAACCTGATCGAACAGGCTAGCCGATCGAACAGGCTGTTCGATCGGACAGCTGCTCGATCAGGGATGCTGTTCGATCAGCTGACCCTTTCCTCTTTTGGAAGCCTATAAATAGGGCTGTCCTTGTCAAACTTTCCACTTTTGGAAAAGCTCTGACCGACCAGCCTCTTCTTCTCACTAAATCTCAGATTTCTCTCAAACCGGTAAGTATTTCGCTCTAATCCTTGTACGTTTTTGTTCATTAATCGATTCTACATCTTTCTATCTTTCAAAACTTGGATTTCATCCATGAAATCACCAAGATCTAGGTGTTCTTGGGTGATGTCATCATGTGTTCTTCAAGAACACTAAGTTTTGGCATCATTCCACCATGAATAACTTAGATCTAACCGATTTCCACATAAATAACCTAAAATCTTCCAAAGATCTTAACATTTCACGGTGGAAAAGGATTGGAAGATGGGTTTTCATCTATCTTTCAACTCTTTTACACTCAAAAAGGTGAAAACGAGACTTGAACCGACTTACAAATCAATCTAAACGAACACATGGTTCAAGATTCGGGTTCCACCGAGAGATATACCGATTTCGGGTTAAACGTTAAACTTGGGTTCCAAACCGTCTCTGACCGAGTTTGGGTGATTCCTGCTCGAGTCAGTAGGCTAAATGGGGACTTCAGTTTTGTGGTTCAACTCGTAGTCAAAATATCTCTAAAACATCAACAATTAACGGGAAAAACCAAGTGTTAAGTGAAAGGTTAACCGAATCGAGAAGCTGGCCGAACGGCTAGGCTGTTCGATCGAACAGCCCAACCGAACGACTATGCCAGCCGATCGACTAGGCTAACCGATCGACTAGCACTTAGTCCCCCAAACTCACAAGGTGTAATATTGACGAGGTACTGTTCGATCGACTACGCTACTCGATTGTAATCATTACTACTCGAATCATGAGATACTACACTTCAACACTTAGACTTTTCGAAACATTGGAATGTCACCCGATCAAGCATGCCAACCGATCGAGTGACATATTTGAAAACAATGAAGTGCTAGCCGATCGGTTGGGCTAACCGATCGAACAGCTGTTCGATCGGCCAACTTGAAAGGTAGTACAAACCATCATACACAAACACATCCTTCACATCAAAGGAAGAAACAATCCACTTGAAGGAACCAGCCGATCGAGCCAGCCGGCCGATCGAATGGGTGTTCGAACGGACTTTCAAACCAATCGAACAGCCCACTCGATCGAACTGCTGTCCGATCGAATGGCCTACTCGATCCAAGTACATTGTTTACTTTTCCGCGTTACTCATCGTTGTGTTATCGAACTATTCAGGCTAACCTATTCTCAGTGCTCCTCTCAATCCACAACCAACCACTGTGAGTATACTCGATCCCTTTTTGCTTTCAGCACTTTTGGGTGTTACATACGTAATCTATCAAATTCACAAACAACACAAACTATCTGAACGCTAACCTACTTGCATGTATTACTTGTCTAAATGATTGCTGTTTATTATGTTTACACGTGGAGTGCTATCTGCCTGCTTTAGCAACGTAGTACTATAGTTTGGACTCAGCACCCGTTCACACGGGGGTTGCTAAGGACAATTACTTGCATGGATTACAGTGGTAATCATGTATTGCGAACTGTCTCGGACAGTCAACTTGAAGTCGTTGGTATCGATGGTCCCATGTTGATAATTTACATGCATCGTTTGCCCTTGTGTACGTGCTTGGTTATGCGTAAACTTTTCGAACTTTATATGCTATATCAAACTTGTGTACTCACCTTTACATTATATGTATTGACTTTTATTTTAACGTATGTGACAGGTGTTTAAGCTACTAGCGTGCTAGGGAAGCGAGGCAATAATAAGCTTCTAGGAGCCTGTGACCTTAGGACAGTGTCCACATACCTGCTCCAGGGTCATAATTATCTGTAGATCTTGTACTGGCACCTGTAGTCAGTAAGATTTGCAGTTAGCCGTCTAGAAGTCTTAAGACAATATTTAAATTCGGTCTGTAATAATTAAGAATTTGAGTTGTCGGAACAGTTCCCATATTGTTTAGTTGATTTCTATGATAACTTGTTATTATTTGGGACACGGTATGGGACGTGTTATATAACTGAATTGTATGATAGTTGTTGTGGAAACTTCTGAACAATCTGTTTCGCTCAGTGCCGCGCCCCGATGATTCCGCCATCGGTTGGGGTGTGACAGATTGGTATCAGAGCCATAACTATAGGGAATTAGGTTAGACACGATCTAGTCCGGATCGCTGTCTTAGAGACCTAGACTATAGTTAGGAACCAAGAGACCAAGTTTATGTGCTTATTTTATGTTGTTCCTTCTGTTCTATCATTACATCCGAACTCCGAGCCAAATTTTGTAATTTGGACGGGATTAGGAGTGAAACCCGCGAATTCCTGCCTAAATTACAAGTTTTTTTTTTTTGCCAATTATTTTGTGCGATTTTCTATCAACAAACGGGGGAGAATTATACCAAATTAGGGCTGAAACCCGTAATTTGATGAAAACTTTCCTCTAAATTTTCTTAAAACAAGGAAGAAATTGCTAAGCTAGGGGTGAAACCCTAACCTTGGCAGTTATTCCGACTTTATTTTATCTCGCCAAGGCAATTGACGGACTCCAACGACCTGAACTCACGAGTATGACCTAGAATGCGCATGCATAATGCCCAAGAATCGAGGCAGAAACATGTCCCCTAGAGTCGAAAGTGACGACAAGTCAGCTGTGAATAGTTAAATTGCCATGGTTAGTCAAAGTCTAGTAGCCGCAGACAATCCATTTTCCGATTTTGAGTGTTGCTTTGTTGATTTTATATGATTTACCTGTTTACGTGTTTTAAGATTCGTTGATTGCTCCATTTGTTATCAATCTGCGTGACTTTTGTTGCTATCCTATCTCGATTCAAATCCCTGTTGACGTGATCTAAACGAAACCAGTGTGCTATGCTACGCTATACGACTAAGTTAGACGATACAGTGTGATGCTATCCGATAAGCAAAACGAACGACACTCGACTTGTGGTTATAGGTTTCTGTTTTCTGACAACCTCTGTGATAAAATTTCGTACGTGTTTAGGAAATTAAGTGCTCTATTTGCTTAATTGCTTATGTGCTCTAATTGCTTCTGTGCTTATGTGCCTCTATGATGATGTGCTTATGTGTTTATATGTGTTACGTGACGTGAGATGCAACGTAATTCTAAGCTTTAGTAAACTAAGACGTGCGAGATTCGAATTCGTTGTGTTGAGCCCTATGGCGATGTCTATTGCAGACCATGTCGTCATCATCAAGAATCCGCCAAAACCTTACCCGTCAGGAAAAGAGAGACCGACGTCTCGCCAAGCTCATCTCGAGGTCTGTAGCAAAAGCTGTCAGTGAGGTGTACGAGAACACCAGCAAGTCGTCGGAAGAATCCCGAACCCTCACTGAACCCAGCAAAGCTTCGTTCAGTTTCAAGCAATTTAAGGCATGTGGACCGAAAGAGTTCACCGGTGAAGAGGGCCCTACAGGCTTATTTCACTGGTTTGACTCTGTGGAAGTTACCCTTCGTCAAAGCGGATGCCCGGATCATCTTCGAACTCTCAATGCTACCGGTGTCTTCCAGTCGCGGGCATTGGACTGGTGGACAGCCGAAAGGAATAAGCGCGGGAACGACGCTGCCTACGAGCTGACGTGGGAGGAACTGAAGGCTATCATGCTGGACGAGTTCTGTCCTCCCCACGAACGCCAAAAGTTGGAGGATGAGTTCTGGACCATCAAGCAGAAGGAGGGCGACAACGCTGGTCTCACCGCCCGTTTCAAACAACTGAGCATTATCTGTCCAGACCAGGTCAAGACTCCCGAGATGACCATCAAGAAATACATCCGTGCTCTTCCGGATTGTGTTGCAGATTATGTGTTCGCCGCCAAACCCGCATCAATCGAGGAAACCTACCTACTCGCTGCCGAGATTAATGACAAGCGAGTTAAGGCTGGTGTCTGGGATAAGCCATCCAAGTCGTTGCATCAAGTTACTACCGCATCAACCGACAACCCTACTGCTCAAGCCTCCAAGTCCTCGAGAAGAAGAAAGAAGAACAAGGGTTGTGCCGCCGCAACCAATGCTGCTCCTCTTCAGTCAGTACCGCCACAACAGCAACAACCACAGCGCACTGCGCCAGTGATCAATGCGCCGCCGGCTAAGCGTGCGTACACCGGCCCCCACCCACTCTGTGCTACATGTTCTTATCATCACCCGGTGGGTGTGGCCTGCCGTTACTGTGCCCACTGCAACGTTTACGGGCATTTCACTGCGAATTGCCGCTATGGTCCTCGTCAAACGCAAGCTCAAGCCGCTGTTAACCAAGCCCTGCTACCTGCTCCTCAAGCTCCTCAAGCTGCACAGGCCCCGGCAAACAATGTTCGGACCTGCTTTGCATGTGGTGACCCTAACCACTTCGCAAACCGGTGCCCGAACAGGGTGGTGAAACAAGAAGCTCAACAACCCCAGCAACAACAACAGCAGCCTCAACAACAAGCCGCTCACGCCAGAACTTTCAACATCAATGCACGCCAGGCTCAAGCTGATAACAACGTGGTCAATGGTACGTTCCTTGTGAATGGTATATATGCATCATGTTTGTTTGATACTGGAGCCGATAACTGCTTTGTGTCATTTGAATTTGAGAAGCTTCTTAGACGTAAGCGCTCTTATCTTTCGTCACCCTTCGAAGTAGAAGTCGCTACCGGAAGAACCATTGCTGTCAATTCTGTACTCCGTGATTATACTCTCGAGCTCAACAATCATATATTCCCGATTAATCTCATTCCAATGCAGCTCGGAAGTTTCGATGTCATAGTAGGCATGGACTTTCTTCGTGAAAACCGTGCTGAAGTTGTGTGTTCCGATAAGATGATTCGTTTTGTGCTAGCTAGTGGTGATATTCTATGTGTTTATGGTGAAACTACTGCAAAAGATCTCAAGCTCATGTCATGTCTCCAAGCTCGCAAATATCTCCGCAAGGAATATCGAGCCTTCTTGGCCAACATTGTTGTAGCAGAGACGGACAAGAAAAGGAAAGTTGAAGTCAAGGATGTTCCCGTTGTCCGAGAATTTCCCCAGGTGTTCCCTGATGATCTTCCTGGATTACCTCCAAGTCGTGATATCGACTTTCGAATCGACCTTATTCCAGGAGCCAACCCAGTGGCCAAAGCTCCGTATCGACTCGCTCCATCTGAGATGCGAGAACTCTCAAACCAACTCCAAGAGTTACTTGAAAAAGGCTTCATTCGCCCGAGCACTTCTCCATGGGGCGCACCAGTCCTTTTCGTCAAAAAGAAGGGCGGGTCGTTCCGAATGTGCATCGATTACCGGGAATTGAACAAGCTGACCATCAAGAACCGATACCCCTTACCAAGAATCGATGATCTGTTTGACCAATTACAAGGTGCTCAGTGTTTCTCCAAGATTGATCTACGTTCAGGCTACCATCAGTTGCGAATTCAAGAGGAAGACATACCCAAAACCGCTTTTCGAACCCGATACGGCCACTACGAATTTGTTGTCATGCCTTTTGGTTTGACCAACGCACCCGCGGTCTTTATGGATCTGATGAATCGCGTGTGTAAACCGTTCTTAGACCGTTTCGTCATTGTATTTATCGACGATGTCCTGATCTATTCCAGATCGAGGGCCGAACATGCGCAGCATTTGCGATTGGTTCTCGAGTTGCTTCAGGGAAACCAACTCTACGCCAAGTTCTCCAAGTGTGAGTTCTGGTTGGAGGAGGTTCAATTTCTGGGTCACATTGTGAATAGTCGGGGTATACACGTTGATCCTGCAAAGATTGAGGCAGTCAAGGGATGGGTTACGCCAAGGAATCCGTCAGAAGTTCGCTCTTTTCTCGGATTAGCTGGTTACTACCGGCGATTCATCGAAGGATTCTCAAAGATTGCTGTACCACTTACCTCCCTTACTCATAAAGACAAGCCTTTTGTGTGGGGAACCGCGCAGGAGACTGCTTTCCAAACCCTCAAACACATGCTGTGCCATGCACCAGTTCTTACACTGCCGGACGGAAGCGATGACTTCGTTGTCTATTGTGATGCTTCAAACCTTGGACTTGGCTGTGTTCTCATGCAACGAGACAAGGTTATAGCTTACGCATCTCGACAGCTCAAAATCCACGAGAAGAACTATACAACCCATGACCTTGAGCTAGGCGCAGTTGTCTTTGCCCTAAAGATTTGGCGACACTACCTGTATGGTACAAAGTGTACGATCTTCACCGATCACAAGAGCCTACAACATATCTTTAACCAGAGGGAACTCAATATGCGTCAACGCCGATGGGTAGAACTTCTCAACGATTACGACTGTGAGATCCGTTATCACCCAGGCAAGGCGAATGTAGTTGCAGACGCCCTCAGCAGAAAGAATTACGTGATAGGTGTTCGAAACATCCAGGCTCAGTATAACCTCGAAGCTCTCATCCGCGAAGCACAACATGCTTGCTTTAACGAGCGTACGTTGAAGAAAGAACGAATCTATCACGATGGAACTCAGCTCGTGAGCAAAGCCAACGGGATATTCTATTATCTGGACCGAATCTGGGTTCCGAGGAGGACAGATTTGCGAAAGATCATCATGAACGAAGCCCACAAATCCCGATATTCCATTCATCCCGGTGCGGACAAAATGTACCAGGACCTTCGCTACAAGTACTGGTGGCCTGGGATGAAAAGGGATATTGCTCTATATGTTGGTAGCTGTTTAACTTGTGCAAGAGTCAAGGCTGAACACCAAAGACCTTCAGGCTTACTCGAACAACCGCCGATACCCGTATGGAAGTGGGAAAGCATAGCTATGGATTTCATAACTAAGCTTCCGACCACGCCATCAGGTCACGACAGTATTTGGGTTATAGTCGATCGTCTAACCAAATCAGCCCACTTTCTGCCAATACGAGAAGACTATAAGGTGGCCAAGCTAGCCCAAATCTACACCGACGAGATCATTAAGAATCATGGTACGCCTCGAGACATCATTTCTGATCGCGATGCTCGGTTTACATCGAGATTGTGGGAAACTTTTCAAGCAGCTCTTGGTACGACGCTGAATTTGAGTACCGCATTCCACCCGCAAACCGACGGGCAGACTGAAAGAACGATTCGTACTATTGAAGACATGCTCCGTGCGTGTGTTATCGATTTTGGTGGTAGTTGGAGCAAACACCTACCGTTGGTCGAATTTTCGTACAATAATAGCTATCACTCCAGCATCGAAATGGCACCTTTCGAAGCCTTGTATGGTAGGAGATGTCGCTCGCCTATTGTATGGCACGAGGTCGGTCATTCACAATTGACTGGGCCCGAGATTCTGCAAGAAACGACTGACAAGATCCACCAGATAAGGGAAAACTTGGTGAAGGCCCGGGACAGACAAAAGATGTACGCCGATAAACGACGCAGGCCCCGCGAATTTGCAGTTGGCGACTACGTGCTCCTAAAAGTATCACCTTGGAAGGGAGTAGTCCGATTCGGCAAAAGAGGGAAACTTGCGCCTCGATTTGTTGGACCTTTTAAGATTCTGGAAAGGATCGGTAAAGTTGCCTACAAACTCGAATTACCGGAGGAACTCAGCAATGTCCACCCGACTTTCCATATTTCAAACCTTCGAAAATGCGTAGCCGACCACGACGCAATAATACCACTCGACGATCTTCAGGTCAATGAGACGCTACACTTCGTGGAAAAGCCTGTCGAAATCATGGACCGACAGACCAAGCAACTCAGACGCTCTCGCATTCCTATTGTAAAAGTACGATGGGAAGGCAAACGAGGCGCGGAGTTCACTTGGGAACTCGAAAGTGACATGAAGGCCAAGTACCCGCAGTTGTTTAGATAGATCTGAAGCATCAAATTGGTAAAATCACACGGCGATGTACGGTTCTCGGCCTAATTTCGGGACGAAATTCCCTAAAGGAGGGGAGACTGTAACACCCCGTGTTTTCCAACAAGTCAAAGTCAAAGTCAAGTGTTGACTGTTATTGGAATTAAAGATTAATAAAGATTAATTTCATTTTAGTTTCATTTCGATTTTCATATTATTTGGAGTAAGTGTTGTATAATCGAACTAATCGACCGATAATCGAACTGTGAATCAACGACCGACTGTGAATGATAGGAAGTAACAATGCAATAAAGCTAGTCAATCAATAATCAAGCTAATCAAATCAATCATCGAACTCAAGTGTGGGGATTTTAATGCTTTTATACGTGTGTGTGTGCCTTATGTGTTACTTGTGCATGTTTACTTTTATGTTAAAGTGTGTGGTGAATCAATCAAATCAATCAAGAATCGAAGGTGAATCAAACTCAACGGAAATCGAACCCGAAATGGTTGTAAGGATGCTCGTATGTTAGATATAGTAGTTGAGACTAAAAGTAATTTGAATAGAAACTCTATCCTACTCTACTCCTCAACTATCGAACTCGAAATATCAAAAATCGTCGCGAAACACTCAAAACCAGGCAAGCCGATCGAACAGGGCAACCTGATCGAACAGGCTAGCCGATCGAACAGGCTGTTCGATCGGACAGCTGCTCGATCAGGGATGCTGTTCGATCAGCTGACCCTTTCCTCTTTTGGAAGCCTATAAATAGGGCTGTCCTTGTCAAACTTTCCACTTTTGGAAAAGCTCTGACCGACCAGCCTCTTCTTCTCACTAAATCTCAGATTTCTCTCAAACCGGTAAGTATTTCGCTCTAATCCTTGTACGTTTTTGTTCATTAATCGATTCTACATCTTTCTATCTTTCAAAACTTGGATTTCATCCATGAAATCACCAAGATCTAGGTGTTCTTGGGTGATGTCATCATGTGTTCTTCAAGAACACTAAGTTTTGGCATCATTCCACCATGAATAACTTAGATCTAACCGATTTCCACATAAATAACCTAAAATCTTCCAAAGATCTTAACATTTCACGGTGGAAAAGGATTGGAAGATGGGTTTTCATCTATCTTTCAACTCTTTTACACTCAAAAAGGTGAAAACGAGACTTGAACCGACTTACAAATCAATCTAAACGAACACATGGTTCAAGATTCGGGTTCCACCGAGAGATATACCGATTTCGGGTTAAACGTTAAACTTGGGTTCCAAACCGTCTCTGACCGAGTTTGGGTGATTCCTGCTCGAGTCAGTAGGCTAAATGGGGACTTCAGTTTTGTGGTTCAACTCGTAGTCAAAATATCTCTAAAACATCAACAATTAACGGGAAAAACCAAGTGTTAAGTGAAAGGTTAACCGAATCGAGAAGCTGGCCGAACGGCTAGGCTGTTCGATCGAACAGCCCAACCGAACGACTATGCCAGCCGATCGACTAGGCTAACCGATCGACTAGCACTTAGTCCCCCAAACTCACAAGGTGTAATATTGACGAGGTACTGTTCGATCGACTACGCTACTCGATTGTAATCATTACTACTCGAATCATGAGATACTACACTTCAACACTTAGACTTTTCGAAACATTGGAATGTCACCCGATCGAGCATGCCAACCGATCGAGTGACATATTTGAAAACAATGAAGTGCTAGCCGATCGGTTGGGCTAACCGATCGAACAGCTGTTCGATCGGCCAACTTGAAAGGTAGTACAAACCATCATACACAAACACATCCTTCACATCAAAGGAAGAAACAATCCACTTGAAGGAACCAGCCGATCGAGCCAGCCGGCCGATCGAATGGGTGTTCGAACGGACTTTCAAACCAATCGAACAGCCCACTCGATCGAACTGCTGTCCGATCGAATGGCCTACTCGATCCAAGTACATTGTTTACTTTTCCGCGTTACTCATCGTTGTGTTATCGAACTATTCAGGCTAACCTATTCTCAGTGCTCCTCTCAATCCACAACCAACCACTGTGAGTATACTCGATCCCTTTTTGCTTTCAGCACTTTTGGGTGTTACATACGTAATCTATCAAATTCACAAACAACACAAACTATCTGAACGCTAACCTACTTGCATGTATTACTTGTCTAAATGATTGCTGTTTATTATGTTTACACGTGGAGTGCTATCTGCCTGCTTTAGCAACGTAGTACTATAGTTTGGACTCAGCACCCGTTCACACGGGGGTTGCTAAGGACAATTACTTGCATGGATTACAGTGGTAATCATGTATTGCGAACTGTCTCGGACAGTCAACTTGAAGTCGTTGGTATCGATGGTCCCATGTTGATAATTTACATGCATCGTTTGCCCTTGTGTACGTGCTTGGTTATGCGTAAACTTTTCGAACTTTATATGCTATATCAAACTTGTGTACTCACCTTTACATTATATGTATTGACTTTTATTTTAACGTATGTGACAGGTGTTTAAGCTACTAGCGTGCTAGGGAAGCGAGGCAATAATAAGCTTCTAGGAGCCTGTGACCTTAGGACAGTGTCCACATACCTGCTCCAGGGTCATAATTATCTGTAGATCTTGTACTGGCACCTGTAGTCAGTAAGATTTGCAGTTAGCCGTCTAGAAGTCTTAAGACAATATTTAAATTCGGTCTGTAATAATTAAGAATTTGAGTTGTCGGAACAGTTCCCATATTGTTTAGTTGATTTCTATGATAACTTGTTATTATTTGGGACACGGTATGGGACGTGTTATATAACTGAATTGTATGATAGTTGTTGTGGAAACTTCTGAACAATCTGTTTCGCTCAGTGCCGCGCCCCGATGATTCCGCCATCGGTTGGGGTGTGACAATTTACGCCCCGGTTTTTTACATTAACGTTATTTACGTTTTACGCGTCGGTTTTTTACGTTCTACGCTCCGGTTTTTTACGTTTTACGCGCCAGTTTTTTACGTTAACGTTATTTACGTTTTCCGCCCCGTTTCATTACGTTTTCCGCTCCGTTTCTTTACGTTTTTACGTTAAACTTTTTACGTTTCACGCGTCGTTTTTTAACGCGCTGTTTTTACACCGTTTTTACGCCCGGCTTTTTTAACGTGTCGTTTTTTAACGCGCCATTTTTTCACGTGTCGTTTTTTAATGCGCTGTTTTTACGGCCGGCTTTTTTAACGTGTCATTTTTTAACGTGCCATTTTTAACGTGTCGTTTTTTAACGCACCGTTTTTACACCCGGCTTTTTCACGCGTCGTTTTTACGTTAAAAAGTTTACGTTTTACGTTAAAAAGTTTACGTTTTACGTAAAAAAATATACGTTTTTACGTTTTACGTTAAACTTTTAACGTTTTACGTTAAAATCTTTACGTTTTTATATTAAAAAATTTACGTTTTACGTTAAAAAGTTTAAGTTTTACGTTTTACGTAAAACTTTTTACGATTTACGTTTTACGTTAAAAATTTTACATTTTTACGTTAAACTTTTTACGTTTTACATTTTCCTAAAACTTTTTATGTTTTACGTTTTACGTAAAAAAAATTTAAGTTTTACGTTTTACGTAAAACGTTTTACGTTTTACGTAAAACGTTTTACGTTTTATCTAAAAGTTTTTTTACACAAAACGAACGCACCCATCAAATCGCTACTCGGTTGGTGTCTCGGATAGATTGCTATCATCATCGACGCCTCAAAAAAAAAAAAAAAACCCAAACAAACAAAAATCAAAAGAACGTGTGGATTTCTCGAAAAAAACGATATTTTGGCTCAGATTTTCCGATAATCAGAGGCTGCAAAAGTGGGGTTGCAGGTTCAAAAACCTACCCTCCACCGTCCTTGCCGCGCCATCGTCATCAAAATATACGTTTTTTTTTTCATCATCACCGCCCCATTTTCAAACATATTCAAAGATTCAACAGATTCAAAAAGCACCAGATTCAACACTATCCAAAAATCACCAGATTCAACCATATTCAAAAAACACCAGATTCAACCATATTCAAAACATTCAAAAGGCATCAGGATAAACAAGAACACAGGCAAACCCACAAAAGTCCACTGATCAAAAATCACCAAAGTCCACTGATCGAAAACACCATATAAAAACAAGAACACATGCAAAAAATCAAAGAAACCCAACCAAAAAATCAAACCATCAAACCCACATAGTTATTCAGACCCACATACCAAATCAAAATCCCCAACATATCAAAACAGAGATCAAAAAAAATACCAGAGAAATCAACAAAACAGGCCAAGGAACTCGTCGGGAGGAGACCGGGACCTCCGCCGCTCACGGCGGCGCTGCTGCCGGTCCACCACCTAGCCGTCGAACCGCCACCACCAGTCTTGAACCAACTAAACCCATAACCTCCAAAGTCGACCAGAGCATAAACTCGTCGGGATAAGACCGGGACCTCCGCCGCTCACGGCGGCGCTGCCGCCGGCCCTCCACCAGCCAACAACCCACTGTTAGAACCACCGCTGAAACGACACCCAAAACTGATCGGAAATCTAGCGGGTCCACTGCCGGAGGTTTCATCAGCGGCTCCAATGTCGGAGGTTTCATCGCCGGCAGCCGCCGGTTTGCCGGCACCTCCTTTGTGGTTTCGCAGATCTTGAAACGAGAAGGAGAGAGTGAAACCAGATCTAATATGGAGATGAGAGAGGAGAGAGTAAATGTGAGATGAGAGAGGATAGAGTAAATGGGAGTCAGTCACATTAAATAGAGAGAGAGAATAGATTAGACATTTAAGATTAAATGACCAAATTACCCCTTTTCCTGATTGGTTGAGAGTGGTTCTTACAACTAGAGGTGGTTTCTATTTTAGCGGCTCCCTATATATATATATATGGAGGGGCTCATGCGAGAACCACCCTTATTGTGAGAACCTTGAGAACCAATGTAAATACAACCTAAAATAGCTAAAAAAAACCTTAAAAAAAAACCAAAAAAAACCTAACCCCCACCCCCCCCCCCAAAAAAAAAAAAAAAACCTAACCCCCCCCCCAAAGCTAAATGCTAAAAACTAAAAACCCCAAAAAACCTAAAAAAAACCTAACCCCCCCCCCAAAAAAAAAAAAAAAAAAACCTAAACCCCCCTCCCCCCAAGCTAAAATGCTAAAAACTAAACCCCCAAAAAACCTAAAAAAATTAAAAAAAAATCTAATTTTTTTTGTTTTAATATTTTTATGCTAAAATCGCTACTTTTAGTGGCCAAAAAAAAAATTTTTTTTTGGCTTCGAAAAGTAGCGATTTTTATATAATTTTTTTTTGTGATTTTTAGCTATTTTTAGTGTGTTCACATTGGTTCTCGCGGTTCTCACAATAAGATGTGGTTCTCGCATGATCTTCTCCCTATATATATATATATATATATATATATATATATATAAATATATATATAGGGGGATGCTAGAATGAGAACCACCCCGAGTTGTAAGAACCGCGAGAACTACACCCCACGGAGCGCCGTTCGCCATGATTTTGTTTTTACAAGTAGATGTGTGTATTATAAACACAGCCGTAAAAAATCATGGCGAACGGCGCTCCGTGGGGTGTAGTTTTTTACACCACAAGTTTGGTGTTTTTTAATTTTTTTTCTTTTTTCTTTTTTTTTTCAACAAACTTGTGGTGTAAAAAACTACACCCCACGGAGCGCCGTTCGCCATGATTTTTTACGGCTGTGTTTATAATATACACATCTACTTGTAAAAAAAAATCATGGCGAACGGCGCTCCGTGGGGTGTAGTTCTCGTGGTTCTTACAACTCGAGGTGGTTCTTATTCTAGCGGCTCCCTATATATATATATATATATATATATATATATATATATATATATATATATATATATAGGGGAAGGTTCTATGCAGAACACTAAATATCGCGAGAACACGCAGAACAAAATGAATCACTCATTTTTTCAATCCTAATAACCTAATAAGTAAACGAAAATGGTATAAAATATAAGATTTATTGTTTCTCAAACTAGAATAAAAAACAAAAAATGAAAAATCTTCAGTTTTTAAATAACCTACACACATATAGGTTATGTGTAGGCTAAATTACCTACATGTATGTAGACTATGTGTAGGGACAAATATATGATTTTTTTATGTATATATATAATACACATATGAATGTAAGAAACATAAAATTTAAAAAACATGAATCTTAAATCTCAAAATTTAGTGATTTAGAGTTGTTTCTTTTTGTTCTCGCAATAATTAGTGTTCTGTAATGATCCTTATCCTATATATATATATATATATATATATATATATATATATATATATATATATATATATATATATATATATATATAGGATAATGCTTAGTAAGAAACCCTATATTCTTAGAAAACTTAGCAAACTATAATAGTGGCCATCATTTAGCCACGTAGCCCTCCCACACTTCTTGTTACTTTTTGCTTCAAGGTTATATATGTAATTTCGGTTAGGCAAGATATTATCCCCCATTTGAATTGACATCAGCATTTAATGCACATCAACTCATTTGTACAATGCACCCACCCCCATATTTCTTTTACAATTTCTCATTTTATATATTCTTCAACAGAAGTACATAGTCATCTTCTACTCCCCTGTTCATTTCTCCATTAATATCCATGGAGACAAATCCACCAACCTCAGAATTAATGTCGCCGGTCCATAGTTTCCCCAACCGGTTCTTTTGCAGCGACTTCCAAAATGATGAGGAATTTAATGCTCCAGGTTTGTCCATATATGTAATTTAACTGTTCTCGAAGTTCTGTTTTTTTTTGTCTTTTACAACTTTTTAATCTAATAATCCAAACTATACTGCATGGCCATGTTCACTTGTTCCATTCGAAGCTTCTGTGTACACTTATATGCATGTTGATTGTTCTCGGTCATCTGAAGCCCCTGTTAGATCCCCGGATGTTGTGATATCCAACAATTTCATGAACAACGCGTTTACTGATGACCAGGTTATGGATAATGAAGAAGGTTTGTTTTTTCTATACACTGGTTTTGTTTTTTTCTTCCCCAGATATGGCATTGTTCAAACATATTCCATAATGTTCACATGTAGCATCCCAAGATTCCCATATGCAGGACATGACTGTTGCTGTTTCTGGATCATCTCATGGTCCTTCTATGTTTGCTGAATCATCACGCGGCCAGTTAGACGGTTGTATATATTACATGGGAGCCCACTTTATTCTCATATCACATATTTCTAACCTTTTGTCATGCCATGTATAGCAGATTCCTAACCTTTTTCGTTTTATGATGCAGGGCCATCGAATCCATACTTTGTTTTTGATACCCCTCAGGGAACCCGTTACTGGATTCCTAACGTCGCTGATAAGTTCATACCAGTGTGTGGGAAATCTTATCCAACTTTTGCGGATGTTCTTTCCATGTATGAACTTTATGCGTTTGAAGCAGGTTTTTCTGTAAAAAAAGGGCAAACTAAAGTCTGGAATGGAATTCCCACACACAAGTATCTTCGATGCTCAAAATATGGAAAACCACAACCCAAGAGGACTTTTGACACCCTAGATGAATCTTCTGTTAAGCACCGGAGGACCAACTTCACATGGTGTGACTGTAAGGCAAGCATACTAGTCTCGATCTCGAATGATTCATACACAGTTCTGAGTTTCAATGATATTCATAATCATGAACTTGTTGAGAGTTACAACCGTGATCTTAGCAAGATATCATGGAAGCTGTCATTCTCCACGAAACAATTCATTCACAATATGAGTCTAAACCGTATCGGACCAATGAGAGCTTATAGATGTCTTGTAGCTTTAAAAGGAGGGCATCACAATGTCAATGGGACTCCGGTGGATTTTAAAAACTTTAGCCACCAGTTGCGAATTTTTATTGGTGAACGCGACGCACAAGTTTTCCTTGAACGCCTGCGTGAGCGTTTTGACAACCTACCCAACTTCTATTTTGATTACACTGTATCAAATGGAAAGTTGTCTTCTGTATTCTGGGTTGATGAGATTTCAAAGCTAAACTACAAAGCTTTTGGCGATGTCCTCGCGTTTGACGCAACTTACAGCACTAACAGGTTAGTCCCCCCCCCCATTAACATGTGTTAGGCCTGATCCCCAAGTATACAACCTTAACCCCAAAAAGTTTTACATATTGTTAACATCAAATCAATTTTTTATTCATAGGTACAAGATGGTTTTTGTGCCATTCACGGGTGTGGATCATCATTTCCAATGTGTTACATTTGGAGCGGGTTTGATATCAACCGTGTCCATTGAATCTTATGTGTGGTTGCTTAAGGCTTTCTTGAAGGCACACGGCACTCAACCAACTCTCGTGCTGAGTGATCAAGACCCATCCATGCTACAAGCTGTTCCTATGGGCTTTACCGAATCACGACACCGTCTATGCATGTGGCATATAATGAAAAAACTACCCTCCAAGGTTAGCTTAATTTGTTAGCCTTTAACATGTGTTATTCAACATAACACAATTTTTATATGTCTTCTCAAACTGTTTTAATCTAACTCGTGTTAGTAACTATTAACTTTTTCAGATCTCTGCCGACGTTCTCGATAACACTGATCTTCGGTCCTGCATTCACCGGTTGGTTTGGAATGTTTATATCAAACCTGAAACGTTTGAGTCCCGCTGGAATGACCTCCTACAAACATTTGGGCTTCAAGACCACAGCTGGTTGAACGACATGTACAACATCAAACATCTCTGGGTACCAGCCTACTTCAGGGAACTGCCCATGTGTTACTTAATGAAGACCACTTCCCGCTGCGAAAGCTCTAACGCTGCCTTCAAGGTCAACTCAACAAGCGCAAACACCCTTGTACAATTTATGATGTGCTTTGAAAATAGGGTAGACAGCCAACGATATCGTCAACGTGTATCAGAGTACAAAACCTCATCCACGATGTTCACTGGCAATACTGATTTAGCGATAGAACAGCACGCATTCGCCATTTACACAAACGCTGTTTTCGCACAAGTTCAAAAAGAGATAATTAAAGGGAAGTTTTTATGCTACATCACAAACCAAACCAAACCGAGTCCAGCAATTCCAGTCTTCTGATAGACGTCACTCATTTGGATAAAAGGAACAACATCACAAACGTCTATCAGGTAACACATGTTAGGCAATTTCATTATTACCCATCCTCTAACATATGTTAGATCTAAAGGGCTTTCTTTTTTGCTGTCTATGTTCAAAATAGGTTACGTATAACACTGTAGACCAATCCGCTAGTTGCTCATGCAGGAATTTCACACGTATCGGTTATCTGTGTCGCCATGTCTTTTGCGTCTATCGATTGAAAAATGTTGAAAGGATTCCACCACAATACATAAACGATAGGTGGCATCGAGATGCCCTCCCCAAACAGGTTTTTTCAATTTCCAGCCGATACGGAGTCAACCCACACGCACCGTCCGTTATGCGGAATGAAATCCTCGACCTCGTTACTGAATGCGTTGATGTGGCCAGAACCGATGAGGATTCGTTGGCAAAATTGGTTGACCAACTCAGGGATTTCAAGATCAATGTGCTTTCCAAGCAACCATTGTCTACAATTCAAAATGAAACAAACGAGTGTCAAATGGAAGAAATAGTTGGACAGCCAATCAACATTCCAGTCGAAGTTGCTAATCCAGAAGTTGCACGCAATAAAGGATGTGGTACTCATACTCGCATTTCTGGGCCCGGTGAGAAGGCAAAGGCAAAACCACCAAAACGTCAAAGCAGCTTCGTTTATGCAAGCGTTGTGGTCTGTATGTCGACCACGACTCACGCAACTGCCTTAAGGTGGCTGCAATGAAAGCAGCAAAGGCAGCTGCTGAACAACAAAGGCAGACCGCCACTGGCGACTCACCCTCTGATTGAAATCTTTATTGTCGTTTTCTAGTACTATGTAATGGGAGACTCTCTTCATTTTGGCCTTCTTACACACATGTAACAGTCTTTTGACATCATCCTGCTCTTCTCTGTTACGTGTGTAAGAAGGTGGAACTATTTTGATCCCATTAACCATAAATAGGATTGTAAGAAACTCTACGGCCTTGGCCACTTTTGTGTTTGTAGCCCTACTTCTTTGGGGACCTCTGTTTGCTATTAATGGGCTTATCTTAATATTATCTGCATTTGATAATTGTGTTTTTGTGTTTTATTTTTTTACAATGGCATAAAAACAGATGCTTAACACATGTTAGCCCCCATAATGCTTGGGTCTTTTAACTTGAAAGGTACAAAACAATCTGTGTTAACCACACAAAAACAGCTTATATATTAAACCACGTCAGGTTATAGAATTAGACTTCACCTCTAGCCAACTTAATCACACATTCTACTAATAGGTTACAACCCCGCGTCTAAAACACATTGATGGACTAACGAGAAATGACATCAACCGATTGCCAAAAAAAATATATATATAATAAAACACCAACAAAACGACATTGGTGTGTCGTTTTGTTACAACATAGGGTCATCAGGTTAACACATCTTCAACCATTTTCAACATACTAACTACCCATTGTTATCCTCCATCTCTAACAAGCTTTTCATCATGGTGTGGGAAATTCCTCATCATGAAAGTACAGAGGAGAGGGGCTGCGCTCACTCTCCCATGGGTCATGGTAACACCAGGACTGGATTGTTTCGGGTGAGTATGGACACAACGGGCAACCACATAATTCATGGTCTGGATCCGTCAGCAACCTAACCAACTCATCTGGTAGCCCCTTCAACTTTTCAGCTTCTGGAACAACGTGTTCCCTACGGCGTGACGTTTCTTGCGACACACCAGCTACATCAGTTACATTTTTGGTTCAGCTTTCTGAAGCATCGTCACCAGAAGCTACTCCAGTTTTCCCGTCTTCTCGATTCTTGTGAGACACTTTTCTTTCGTAGCACACCCCGTACCGGCCCTCACATGCTTCCTTCCCCTTTTGCATCCGCTTCTCCATGCCTGGTTGGGTAGCCGTAACCTTACCTTTACACGGGTCCATCACATTACAACACTTTGGAACCGCTAACAGTTTATGGTTAACTGAAGTGGTGAAGTATTACAGAATATGACTTTGGTTCTTCACTACAATACTTATAGAGGTTTTCCCTGTGTATATTTAATATAGGTCTTTGTGACTTGACTTTGATGTGACCATAAGGTGCCAAAAAGCAATGGTTCCTTTTCCCAATAAAGTTGTTTTATAGACACCAACCCCTTTGTTTGTAGACTTCTGCCTTCCCCAATTTCCAATATTCCTACGACATTTTTAGAAAGAGTGTTCTCCTTGGAAGTAGCATTTTCTCATTTTCTATAATGTTACACGTACCTTTATATAATTTCAAATAACCTCATTTAAAACATTATCATCTACGTCAATCAACTAGATTAATAATATTCTAACGCATCCAACAACACATCAATATTCTTTAGAGTATAGAATTACCCAGTTACTAAACATCAGATTGTATATAGATAGTCTATCCCCAAAAAGACATCGTGACGATGCCATACCCAACAAAACACCTACCCCGCAATAAGTTTAAAGCAACATCCCCAAATCCATCAAAGTACATTACATGTTTCCAAAAAACAAAGCTGGCGCAATTAATGCACACTGGTGCTACAGTAACTTCCATTTCACCCCCTAACACGTGTTACTCTATTCGGCAATCCTGCTTGATTTTTGGCAGCAGCACATTCACCTCCGAACATAAGATGTGCGCAGCATACCTCTTTCTCAACTTACGCACCTCCGCCATCTTCCTCGCCCCACTCATGCTGAACCCACAGTTAAAACTTTTGTTTTCCCCATGTAGCACTCCATGTGCCGCATCAAGAAGACCCCACAATCAGTTGTGTTTGCGGTGGTCGCCCAAGGAACCGGCATACGCTGGATGTTGCAGTACTCTATGTCATCGGCTCGCGGATTCCCAACCTCCCGAAGATACTGCACAAACATATCTTTCTGCATACACATATACAAGCCATGCTCAATAAAAAAGCAGATCCTCAATATTATCACACTTATTTGTTCAACAATTGTCAGTTTAGTAACTTATGATCTTATACGCTGTGTCCTTGTGGAGGTAGTAGACACTATCTTCTATCAACTGACCTTGGTGGGCTTTGTCATTATCAATGACATAAATCCCGGGGTCGCGTAACTCAAACACTAGCAAGTAAAAGTGTTTGTGCTCCAACATCGGGAAGAAAACAATGTCTTGATTTCGAAAGTCAGGAACATTTTCACCGCTGTTAACCGCACCTTTTATTCCAAGCCGAAACTTGTGCATCCGCGCCTCGACTCCGTCTTCCTCAGATGTTAGCATCCACGGAAACTTTAAGCACAACAGAGAAATTAATAAGGTCAAAAAGTCGCCACACTGTAATCTCTATATACATGACACTCACCACAACTTTAGTACCAAAGAATTGCCTACTGTAAGCCTCCCGTGATTTCCGTTTCTCTTGGAAGTTTAGCACCTCCGCCCAACAGTCGATAATACCATATGAGACCTCATTGCCAACGTTTAAACTCTTGAACATAGCCCGAGACGCATCTACATGGGTAGGGCTTCTAAACACATGTTATTTATTATTTTACTAAATTTTGGTACGGTGACTCCCCTACTTACACAGCCATGTGTATCGGACTATCTACATCAACCACCGACGACGAACCCTGTTCCCTCCTGCGGAAAAAATCAAACTATAACGAATTATCTAGTGTGGAACTTGGTTGATGGTTTACCCTATTATTATAAAACAATAAACCACGTTGCAGTTCTACTTACACGTTTGCCTCCATTGCCAGCTTCCTACGAGAATGCCCATTTAAAAGGTGCAATGGGCTTTCATCAGCGCATATGTACTCCCACAGATTTGCCTCCTTCTTAGTTATTGGCTGACCCATGTCAACAGACCTTATATAGTAAGGTGATCTGTTTGGTTCCGCTGCCACTTTCTCTCTGAAAGGGAGCTTCCTTTTTTGGGCCCCCAACTCAGCCAACATACGCACACGGTTTGCAAGCGGAATATTGTCCTCTACCTCATTCATATCACCCCCACAAAATTCCAAACCAGTTTGCCCTTTGTGGATTGCAATGGCCGGGTCATAGGAGCTAACTGGTTCTACCATTATAACCATACTCAAGTCTGTGGTAGCCTCCATATCGCCTAAAACATATAAAATAAATAACTCACGTAACGCAGTAAAGAATACAACACTTTTCACAGTAAATGAATGTATTTCAGCTCATCGGAACGCTCCAACACTGTTTCTGTCCGAGCAATATCATCCATCTTCCCACTTGTGCAACCTGCACGTTTAATGCAAATAAGTATATTACATATGACTCCTACTAACCCATCAATACTGAGTTTGTTTAATGCTCTATCGTACCGATTTCCTGTGACACGTCCAATTCACCCCCAATTTGTGTCATTCCAAGACTCCAATTGGGGCCATCTAAATTCCGTTCATCAAAAACCGTATCGCCTTCTGATGTGTGTAAAATGCAACATATAAATCACATCAATTAAGGCATAAAACTAACCCTTTTTAAGTACTAATGTTGGAAAAAGAGTGTTTTTGTCTTCCTTTTGTATTTTCAGGATGAAATGAGCTCAAATTCACAAAAGAAGCAAAAAGACAACTAATTCTAGCATAAATACAAGGGAAGGAATAAAAGTAGACTGCCCGGACCCTCAACGGCATCCTCCAAAGCAAAGAAGAGAAAACAGAAGCCTGAACACGCCCCCGTGCTCAGCCAGCACGGGGCCGTGCCCAAGAAGCAGCATAAAAGACAAACTTGTAGAAGCTTCTACTGCCCACCACGGGGCCGTGTCCAGTGAGCACGGGGGCGTGGTGAAAGTACAGCAGGCGCATTAATTGTAATTGCGAATTACAATTAATGAGGAGAGAGAGTGTCAGACGGGCACGGGGGCGTGTCCAGCGGACACGGGGCCGTGCCCAGCCTTCTGTTCAGCCTATAAATAGGAGTGCTTGGTTTCATTCCATCTCATCCATTGGCACACCACCTCTCTCACACTTCATCCACCACCCACCACCACCATAACACCATCATCCACCACCATCATCCATTGTCCATCGTAGAGTGTGTGAGTCGTCTCGGGATCCAAGATTGATAGTAAGAGTTCTTGACAATCAAGGCCATGTTTGCCTAAGTCTCTTACATCACTTGGTGAAGACAAGTGTTTAGTATAATACTTTTTATTTTTAATCTTTTGCACTTTTTATTTGGTTTTGTATTAATGACTTTAATAACTAGTTGCTTATGTTGAAGGTGATCTTTCCTTATCGTTTGTCCGTGGTGTCTTGGCATTATTTTACTGTCTATATAAAATAAAAGATTTTCACCATTCATATCTCCACGGTCTATATGGAGGTATGTTGGCTACCTGGTCGGGGGTTAAGGGAACGGTTTGGTAAGGGTCTTGCCCTTGTTCAGCGTTTAGAGGTCCTGCTTGGGACCTGGGTCAAATTTAGTAGGATCTCCTTCAATGCCCATAGGTATTGGATGGCGGGGATCCAAACTCTTTGACCCCCTCATAAGTTAACTACTATTAATACTATAACCCGGCTATTTAGGACTGTATCCCTGCTGACTCAGACTACTTAGTCGAGGGTAACGTCACCGCCAAAAGCGGGGCCTACCATAATTTGCATTAATAACTTAATTCATTATCTTCCAATAATCCGACCCTTTAGGATTGTATCCTTGCTGACTCAAACTACTGGGTTGAGGGTAACGTCGCCTTCAAAAGAGGGGCCTACTACAATAACTAAGATAATCTCTTAAACAAGTGCAAAAGTGCGAAAATAATCAAAGGTTATACTAATACACGAGTCGGATCCAAATGATTCATCTTGTCTATCTGTTTTTATTTTATTTTATTTTTCAGCATTTAGTTAGTTTTTATTTTCTTAGTTTAAAAACATTTTTCTCACTTTTTGATTTGATTAGACGTTGAGGATAAACCGGTATTAAAAGCTCTTGTGTCCTTGGACGACCTCGGTATCTTACCAACACTATACTACGTCCACGATGGGTGCACTTGCCCATATGTGTGTTTAGTGTTAGTGAATATCGTGTTTTTATAAATTTAAAACTTGGCTAAAGGTGTAAAAAGGGCTTAATTATACATATAAATTATACATACACCAACACACATCACCTTCGCACACTGTGTATATGATTAACACATGTTAACTCACTAAATGATACAGGTAGGGAAGCAGTTAACACATGTTAGAGCATGAAAGTCTTTACCGTTCTTTTCCGGCTGCCACACCTCTTCAGCCGCTTTCCCTTGACCCTCGACATCCTGGGCCTTATCGAAACCTGCGCCTGTGACAGAGTCTACCACCGCGCTACTGCACCCTTGCACATTTACATTAGTTGAATGCATCCCATCATGCTCAATCTTACCTTCTTCATCTGCATAAAACATTCTTATCACATCTCATGCACAACTTAGTACCAGAAGCTGCATAAATGATTACCGTTAAAATCAGGGTCACACTCATCAACAGCCCCCTTGCCTTTGCCATCCAGAACCACATGTTCGTCCTTATCATTAACAGCACCTTCCACAGATGCAAACACGACGCCACCACTCTCTTCTTTTCTTCCATCATATGCAGCCCTAACTTCATTCTCAATCTTACTATCTGTAGTTGCATAAACATTTTGCGAATAAATTAGACATGGCTAAACATGGCTAAACAAATAAAACGGTTTCCGAAGATTACCTTCATTCTCATTCCCTTCAACCTGTTTGCTATCCTTAACCTCCATCTCGACCATTTTGGCCACCTCTTGATCACAAATAAACCGTGCTTCGTAAATCTCATCCTTTTTGGCGTCATTCGCTTCTAGATCGGTGTTCTGGTGATCATTGTCATTCGCAGCCACTTTATTGTCTGTATCCACTCTATGTTCATCTTTACTAACAAACTGCATGTCCGAACCACGGTAATCTGTCAAAACAAGATGCCCCATGTTAAAACGAATAAAGTAATACAACACACTTTTAAAGTCAGACATTCTGAAAGGGTACGGGAACTACCACGTGCACCATGCACTTCTGCTGCTTTAATACGCAGTATTGCACGCATTAAACCCAGCGGCTAATGCACTTCTTCAGCATCACTTTTATCCACGCTTCCTGCTCCTTTATTTTCTTCGGCCCCACCAATACTACAGTCACCTCCACTTGAATTACCAGCATCATGAACACTCTTATCACCTTCGACGACTTCATTTGTTTCTTGCCCAAATTCACTAAACCCCAGTTCTCTCTCTTCCAGTTGCTTCTCAGTCTTGTTGAACCCTATAACATCACAGAAATATTAAATGGGTTTCAGACACGTACGCATATTAGAGGGTAATAAATGTTAACGAGCAACAAACTACGCGTCACCGTCAACGTGTACTTCTAAATATAAATGTATGATGAAACTGGTAACACATGTTACAGTTTACCTGATTCGTTGCCATCATCCGTTTTTTCCCGATCAATCTTTATATTTGTCTTCGGGCAATTCGGGGTCACAAAGCTTGCTTTCATTTCAGGAGCATCCTTTAACTTATTCAGACGGGGAGATTTCCTTACCCGCAACGACATACCACCTTCTTCCAGCGCTCCGGTACACTCAGTTCCATCAGCAACTACGCTTGACTCCCCCGCACCATCTGCTGCAACCACAATAGAATGTTATACTATACGATCATTATCACATTAACATGTGTTAGACCAAACATTTCATTCCATAACATATAGTACAGGTACATAAAGCCTTTTCGCGCTATAAACGTACTCTTAAAATGGTAATACATGTAACAATTTACCTTTTTCTTTGCCACCATCCGTGTATTGTCCACCAAACTTCATATTTGTCTTTCTTCTTTTTTGGGGTCACAAACCCTTCTTCTGTCTCACTAACATGCTTTAACTTCCCGAGTCTTGCAGATCTCCTCACCTGACCCGACTTTCCACCATCTTCCATCTTTTCAGCATAGTCTTCTCCACCATCATCTACGATTGATTGGCCCGCAACATCAGCTGCAACCCCAAAAAAATATGTCAATCAATACAGGTTGCCACACCGTCAAATGTGTTACAGTGATCACTTTAAGAATGATAACCAACACAACAGGTATCACATTAACACGTGGTTCAGTGTTCATTTCATAAACATTGTCAGCACACCTTCTTGGGCATCAAAGTTTATTGCCGAAGATCCTACGGCTTTCAATCTACTTTTACTGACTTTTTTGTTTTGCCGGATAAGCGACTTCCTGTACTAGCTCGCTATTGGTGACCCATCCGAAAAATCGTCGTCCACGCCATTCCCTACGAAATCGTTTGCACAACGATAAATGGATTCCAAATTATTAAACTAAATAACACAAAGAATAATAGTTACTAACCAGCGTTCTCTCCTTCGTTGATGTGAAACCTTTCATCATTTCTCAAATCTCCCAAGACCGAATTGATCTTGTGTGACGCTAAATCTACCGCGTCATCGTGATCCTCACTTTCACTAACTTTCTTCTCAAACATACTTTCAAACGTTGCCTTCAACGTTTGTACTTCTTCGTCTTCATGGCTCTCCACCAATAGCGATTCTAACATACCCTCAATTTTGACTTTGTTCTTCTTTGTCACATTTATTAACTGTCGTACTATCATCAACCTCTCCTGTTGAAATAGTTTTTCAACATTTTGATACTAAGAATATATACTAATTGTAAAAAACACATGTTAGAGCATATAACTTTACCTCTTTACTTGCCCAGTGTTCCACGTTATAGTTTCTGGGACGTGTTAATCCTTTAAACCGTCCTAGTCCAAACCCACCAGCAAGTATTTCAAGCCTTTCTCTCTCTCAATCTTTTCAAGTTCCAAAAAGCTAAAGGACACACCGCACTGTCTACCTCCATCCCCGTGCACTCAATGCTATCAACGTACAACAACTACAAGAAACAACGATCCGTTCAGCCCGGAAATAATCAACTATTCTAACACATGTTAATTATCTAAAAGAATTAAAAGTACACTTACCATCAGAATCGTTAGAGGACCGACGAAGAAACTTTGTGGGTCAAGCCGATTCCAGGTATCTTTGCAAGTTCTCAGCTTTTCTACAACAAGGTCACACCAGTCTATTGTTGCAAAGTCCATTTCGTCATCCAGATACTCTAAGATTTCTTCCCGTAAACAACTTTGTTTATGACAATCAACCAGCACTGCCACAAAACACATTACAAAATCCATCCTGAAATCAAAACTGTCTTCGCCATCGGACTCATCTATCATTTTCACCATCTTTGTTGGAGGCACCATTACACCCGGGTATCTCGCCCTGCAATCCGCAATGGCATCAGTCAGCATCGGCAACTTACCAATCGAACTAATCTTTTGTCCACCAGTCGGAATCCCTAATAACTTATGTATCACTTTCCTGTTCACCTTGATATCACCGGCAGGCGTACATATCACCATCTTATCAGGATTAAAATTGTCCACAACAAAATAACCTAACTTAGCCGGCAAACCATCAACGCTGAAAGTTAGCAAACGACCAAAGCCCATTTGCCTGACTGCGTCACGTTGTTGTTCTGTCAATGCCCGTACACACTTATAAAACTGCAGTGGTGCAGATCTTGTCCTTATGCCTGGAAATTCATCCTTTTTTGCTCGCTTACGGGCTTTCTGAACCTTTTCTGGTTTGTTACCAACTACCTTTGGTTTCCCTGCTTTACCTTTCCCATTGTCCTCCGAACCCTTCTTCTTTTTGGTCCTTAACGTCCCACCCTTCGATGTAGCCGTCACTTCTGCCCTACTTACTGAAATAACATTTTATACGAAACCACAACAACCCAAACAATTAGTCTACTTTAAAACCACCTATGACAACATGTAACAATTTTTCATTCGTAACATCCAAAAATTTGAAGGGCTTAAAAAATAACTAACCACGGTTTTTTCGCATTACATTGCCAGAATTATCATCGGCGCTGTTTCTTTCCCCTGCTGATTATCACATGTTAGTGAATTTTCAAGGTCATGCCCAATTAACACATGTTAATCAAAGCCAACAATATTTAACTAACCACGTTTTCTTTTATTTCCACACCCATAACTATCCCCGACAATGCTTTTTTTCCCTACAGTTTCAAACATGTTACTCAGATTTAACTGGATACACAATTAGCCACTATTGTAACAAAAAGGAACTTACCACTGTGCATTTTGTTATGTCCCCGTTTGCTTTCCACACAACCTTCATTTAGCTCCGATAGATTCGTAAGGAAAACGATTAGCCCAACAAGACATTATACAAATTATAAACAATATTACTGGTTAACCGTTACCTGTTTTCCGTCTTTTCCCATGGCTTGGTGACACACTATCGGTATCATCATACACTGCAAGGTAGCCAACAAAATTCTGTTATGCACAATTTCTTATCCAACACACTATCCATATATAGATCACCTTGAACTATGTTAAGTGTTCAGAGACATAAAAATTCTAACCTAACTCCCGTTGGGTCGGACCAAAGTCAGATTGTTGTTTGGAAGGTCCTCGCTTGGGTTCGTCGGATATAATCACAACACTACGGCTCTCAGACCTTTTTTTCCCTAATCTGTGTTTCGAAGTCCTACATATATAAAAGAAAACAAACTCAGGTGCCATTTTCCGATAAATCGGTTGAACAAAACCACCTTTTACATGACCGATTACAACAAACTAACCTTTTAATTGAAGTCTGAATCTTCCTTAATCGTTTCAGCTTCACCGACGACGACAAGATTATGAACGACTTCCTCATTCTACAAGTTGGACACTATCGGCTTCTGTGTTAGGGTTCCGGAAGTAGCTTTTCAATGTTTCTTTTTGGACGAGAGAGAAACATGAACAGAGGAGAAATGAGTATAATGGTAAAGAAGAAAAATTTTTGAATTGTGTTTGCAGTTCTTGATTAGACGGCTACTGCATGGCAGTGATTTTTGTTTTCCAATGTCTTTGTTGACTTCCGAAAATACCCTTCAATGGTACTAAATGGCAGTACTTTTTATTTCTTTTTAATTTTATTCATACCAAAATAATCATAGCCATTGATCAAGTTTGATGTAAGCTAATCAATGGTTCACAATGGGTTTCCATAGTTTTTTTTAAAAGATAGAGTTTCTTATATAACCAAGCCCTATATATATATATATATATATATATATATATAGGGAGGAGCTCATGCGAGAACCACCCTTATTGTGAGAACCTTGAGAACCAATGTGAACACAACCTAAAATAGCTAAAAAACCTAAAAAAAACCTAAAAAAACCTAACCCCCAACCCCCCCCCCAAAAACCTAAACCCCCCACCCCCCCCCACCCAAAAAAAACCTAACCCCCCCCCCCAAAACCTAACCCCCCCCCCCAAGCTAAAAAACCTAAAAAAAACCTAAAAAAACCTAAAAAAACCTAAAAAAAAACCTAACCCCCACCCCCCCCCCAAAAAAAACCTAACCCCCCCCCCAAAAAAAAACCTAACCCCCACCCCCCCCCCAAAAAACCTAAACCCCCCTCCCCACCCCCCAAAAACCTAACCCCCCCCCCCCACCCAAGCTAAAATGCTAAAAACTAAACCCCCAAAAAACCTAAAAAAATCTAAAAAAAATCTAAAAAAATCTAAAAAAATCAAAAAAAAAATCTAAAATTTTTTTTTTGATTTTTTTAATATTTTTTAGGTTAAAATCGCTACTTTTCGAAGCAAAAAAAAAAAAAAAAATTAAAAAAAAAAATTAAAAAAAAAATTTTTTTTTTTTTTGATTCGAAAAGTAGCGATTTTAACCTAAAAATATTAAAAAAATCAAAAAAAAAATTTTTATGTGATTTTTAGCTATTTTTAGGCATTTTTGGTGTGTTCACATTGGTTCTCGCGGTTCTCACAATAAGAGGTGGTTCTCGCATGATCTTCTCCCTATATATATATATATATATATATATATAGGATAAAGATCCGTTAGGAACCACCCTTTATTGCGAGAACCGCGAGAACCAATGTGAACACATGGCAAATTTGTAATTAAGTGACATCTAATAAAAAACACGCACTCCTTTTATTTCATCCCCTGTTCACTATCGTCATTTACATTCTAGGGTTTCGCTGGAGATTTTTCATAATCAGCGACGGAGATCTTCGGCGGTGACTAATCTCTCTAGATTCACGGCGGCGATAGGCGGCGATATACACATCTTACAGGGGATTCAATTGGGATACTGATTTCGGCGTTTGTATACTAATTTCGGCTACACATGGCTTTGTCTGACTCATCTCGTGTTGGATTTGAACCTACGACATCTGATGATCATCATACAACATTGTCTGCATACAATCCACATCCCGATTCTGGTTTTTTTGGCCCATCTGATGTCAATTTCAATCCTATTTCTGCCGTGGGTCCATCTGATGTTGATGTCAATACCTTACCTGCAGTTAATCCAAATGAAAGTTGCAATCCTGTGTTTACAACAGTTGCAAATCGACACACCTTTCATGGGTTTGAAATACAGACGTTTGATTCCATGTTTACACCAGGCAACGTAGGCTCTGAGACTGATAATTTACCTAATCAATCATTATCAGTTGACACTGCATCTACTGGTAACACCACATCTACTGGTTGCAATTCATTCAATTTGTGACTAAATGTATTATGTTGACTGATGTATATACTTTGTAAATGATATTGTATTAACTGTTATGCACATGTGCATTATACTTACTGTAATGATGTTGTATTAAATTATATGCACATGTGCATTATGTTGATTGTAAATGATATGGTATTAAATCATATGCACATGTGCATTATGTTGCAAATTAGATTAAAAGTCTACTTTCTGTTAAATTTTAATAAGTGTAAGCCTCTAATCATGCAAAAGAATGTTTCAGTACTAATCTGCGAAAACTCAGATAGTTTTATCCTTCTATCAGGTATTAAACTTTTGATTGATTGATTGATTGCTTAAAGTTCTGTTTTTTTTTTTTCAGTTTCTCGAGGATTTTATCAATGGGACGGAAGTTTCATCTCTTTTGGACTGCATTCGTCTGACAGCAGGACCTTTGCATGCTCTTGATGCTGCAACACGTCCTGCATGGGCTGCTCCGGTTTCTGCAGTTTCTGGTGCGGCTTCATCTATCCCGACACTATCAAGAGCAAATGTTAATGGGCAAATGCCAAATGGTACAAACCCAAATGTTGGTCATGTCTATGGTCCCGGTACGGGTCCTGGTGGAAACCCTGGTGCATCTGCCATGTTAACTGCTTCTACTGTGGCTAGCGGAGGTGGCATGGGAATCGTTCCTAGTACTCTGTTACCGATTGATGTGTCGTTTGTTCTTCGTGGCCCGTATTGGATTCGGATAATATACCGGAAATATTTTGCGGTTAACATGAGGTGCTTTGCGGGTGATCAAGTTTGGTTGCAACCTGCAACGCCACCGAAAGGAGGTCCTACAGTTGGAGGTTCTTTACCCTGTCCACAGTTTCGGCCCTTCATCATGGAACATGTTGCTCAGGAGTTGAACGGTTTAGACCCGAATTTCGATGGTGGTCAACCATCAGCCGGACCAACTAATTCCAACAATTCGGCTGCGTCTCCTGGTCCGCAACTCTCAGCCCCAAATGTCACCCGAGCAGGCCCTACGGTAATGTCTCTCCCAGGAAACCAACCCGTGGGATTTAACCGTTCTACAAATGCCATGTCAGCATCACCAAATTCACTCTTAGTGCGCAGAGCTACTGTGACAGTTCCTGCTCATGTTAGAGGAGAGCTGAATACCGCCATTATCGGGCTTGGGGACAATGGTGGTTACGGTGGTGGTTGGTCCATCTGCTGATAATACACTTGACAGTCACAATACACCTACAAATACAGAACATCAAGAGTTGCAATTCATTCGATTTGTGACTAAAGGTATTATGTTGATAACACCCATACTCGTCACTGATCATGCACATGTGCATTATGTTGATAACACCCATACTCGTCATCCGTAAACTGTTAACCATCATTATCATGAACATGCACATGTGCCAACAATCCATAATCATCACATATAAACTGTTAACCATCAGTACATAATTATGCACATGTGCATCACATTACCAACACCCCATACTCATCACCAAAAAAAAATGTTAAACATTTATACATCGTGCGTATACACACCATCTACCATATACCATATTAATCATAATCTTATATGCTTTTCTCTTTTTTTCTTTATACAGGAACAATTACGACTTCTACACCTAATAGCACACCATATTGGATACCCGATGTTGATGCTGCATACATCCCTATTATAAACAGTACGTTTAACAGTTGGGAGTACGTTGAATCCAATGATACTGATGAAGATGTTGATGATGATGCTAAAGACCCTGCATATATATATGAACCTGAGTAACCTCGTAGACATTCATCCAGGCGTCATAAAACATTCAACGATTCTTGATTATCCTATATATAATGACAAATAGTTTCTAATCATTATTCTTTTTGTTTACAAACATTTTGCACTGTCTGTATACGTATTCATATGTTATGATTGTGATCATGATACTTTGATATCAATTAAATTACTTATTATACATAAGCGTATGTAATTTCATTATTGACCACCTAACAAATATTACCAACATGGTTACTGTTTTGAAAAATGCACATGTGCATACATATTTACTGTTTCTCCTCACATGGTAATTGTTTCAAACAATAAACATGTGCATACATGTTTAATGTTTCACTACATATTGTTATTGTTTCGACCAATGCACATGTGCATACATGAATATATTAACTACATGTAATTCGTTTTCCTTTACATATACATAATCATATGCAATGTGGTACCCCATACGTAATAGGGTACCACATCCGTAATATGATATGCTATATCAAACTTTGCACATGTACAATACCAACATTTTCTATACCAAACAACATAATACATCGAATATTAACAAACATACCAATATACCTGAACAATCAAATAAAGTTTTAACCCATCAACCACCATATAAGACATCGTATACGTCAAACTTCTTATATCAACCATTATCGTAAAAAACTACCCACATATTACAATCAAAAGACATCAAGAAAACAAAAAAAAAATGACTTTATAAATTGCATATCCACAAACTACCTACATAACATTCGCATTAGTTCACAACCTCACACCTTCTGATCTTCTTTCCATTTCATAACTATCTTCCAACACTCCTCCTGTTTCAGCGCCTCTTCGTCCATCATTTTCCCTGGTATTTTTCATCCGTTAACCTATTAATCAAATACGCCTTTGTTGTCAATCCATGAGCAGTTTCGAATAATTTTTTCCTGCATACATTACATATTTTACATTAATTATTTCATGTATGCACATGTGAAATAAACATATTACATACAATATGTACAATGTTTATGTTTTAAGGTAATAATGCACGTGTGCATATGCCTTAATACATTCATATTAACTTAATCTGACAAAATATGCATATGTGCATAACTATGCACATGTGCATTAACATGACTGACCTTATCAACAGGTTTATTTCAATAACAAAACTTAACCCTTACCAATCAAATTTCGTAATACCACCAATCATATTTAACATTAACTAGCAACAAAACCATTATGACAAACTATGCACATGTGCATAAGTTTTTTTTTAAATGTAAATGTTATTCACAGAAGCCAACATCCAAAACAGAGGCGGTCGAACAAACCACTACATCAAAACGTAAAACAACTCAACACAAGAACCTAAAGACCGGAGACTAGCAGCTACCTTATATCGAAACTACACCACTTTTCCAACTTACGGACCTATTTTTTGGACCGATTCTTATACCATAAAAACCGATGGGCTTAATATTACGGATAATCTCTCCGGGTTTAACTTGAGTTTCCAAGAACCTTTTATTGTTCCTGGCTAACCATATACACCATCTTGTCACGAACATAATGCCATGTAAAGCAACTTTCACTTCTCTATCCAGATTGCAAAACTCAGAGTCAATTATGATATCTTTAACCAAAAACAGGATAAAAGGACTCACCTTGCACCACTGACTGATGTGATACCAGACCCTGCACGAACAAAGAAGGTGTTCAGCTGTTTCATCGCCATCTTCACACAGACAACATTTCACGTATCCGCCCCAACAGTTTCGATCCTTGAATCACCCACATCTAACATCCATAACATCATATTGCCTGTTCCTTTTCCAGTTGTTGAGCACACCCCAGCATTCCTATTGCTTCAACGCCTCTTCGTCTAACATATGCTTAACTCTATCATCTGTTAATCCGTGTATTTTTTTGCCATAGATGATCTACAATGAGCATGTGTATCAACATTAATTTATGATCAACATATAAGATATGCACACGTGCATCATTATATACATGTGCATAAACATTAAATACCTTAAGAACCTATGTTGATAAATTATGCACATGTGCATATTAACATATTCTGACAATCTATGCACATGTGCATAACTATATATCACACAATTATACCTTATTAACATATTCCAAGATGAAATACATGTTAGCATAACTGTGCATAACCATATAGATCAAAGTCATATGCATCAACATTATCTACCTTGTTAGACTATTATTGCAAACTATGCACAGGTGCATATTAACCTATTATAACAATTTATGCACATGTGCATAACTATATAGATCACAAATTTAGTTTATCATCCTGTTATGTGTAATCATATTCTGTCAAGATATGCACATGTGCATAACTATATATCACACAATTATACCTAATCGACATGTTCTGTGTAAGCCTGTTCGGTTAGAAAATATGCACATGTGCATATCTATATAGATCACAACATTACCTAATTATATTGTTCTGTTTCTGTTAGAAAATATGCACATGTGCATATCTATATAGATCACAACATTACCTTATTATCCTGTTCCGTGTAAGCATATCTTGTCAAAATATGCACATGTGCATAACTATAGCTATGCACATGTGCATCGACATGACATAACTTATCAACAGTTATAGTTCAGTAAAAAAAAACCCTAACGCTTACCAAATCAAGTTGTGTGTTGCCCATCATATCTAGCATTATTCACGTAACATTATTCATCAAGAAAAACTACATGAACAAACACATAACTACCCCAATACATATAGTTCTATCACAACATTCGCCCCTGTTCACTCAAAAAATCATATATATAACACAATTTTCAATATTGCAGATATGAAACAGGTATGAAACGACTGTTTAAGTGTCATAATCACATAATAACATATCTGAATCGATGATTAAGAGTTGTATTGTCACATACGACTACAAAACAAAGTGTATGAACTTACAAATTCACAGAACGGTGCAACAACGAATCGTGATTCCGTTAGACGTGATTCCGTTAGACGCGATTCCATTAAACGACATATGTTCTTCAAATTATCCCTATCTGTACAACAAATCTTGATGATTATGGTCGTTTTGCCCTAATTTCGAATCGAAGAGGAATGTGAAATCGATGATTATGTTCTTTTTGCACTAATATCGAACATACGATGAAGTTTGATGATGAACTACTGATATTGTGGAGCGTCGAACTTGATTTTTTGTAAATCGCTGTGATGAATCGCAGATTGATGATGCTTGTGGGATTGTCGGACGTGATTTCTTGATAGATTGTGATTTAGTTTTTGTTTGAAGTCCAGTAGTACAGATGCAGGGAGAGGAGGAGCGACTAATTTACAAGTTTTATGTATTTACAAAATTGCCCCCTGTTCACATTGGTTCTCGCGGTTCTCGCAATAAGGGTGGTTCTCGCATGAACCTTACCCTATATATATATATATATATATATATATATATATATATATATATATATATATATATATATATATATATATATATATATATATATTTGCATTATTTGACAACATTAATTTTGCATTGTGATGGAACTTAATATATATGTAAAATACGAAAAGTAAGTAGTTTTATGTGGGATGTCTTGTGGTGAATATTGCTGAAACAATGTCCTATTATGAAAAAAAATAACTTTAATATTTGGAGAGTTAAATGCCACTTTAGTCCATGTGGTTTGGGTCGTTTTGCCAGTTTAGTCTAAATGTTTCATTTTTCGCCTGTAAGTCCAAAAAAGTTTCACCGTTGCCATTTTAGTCCACTGATTTAAATTCATCCATTTTTTCTGTTAACAAGAAGGGCAAGTCGGTCATTTTATATGTAATTTTGTTAATTAGAAGGGCAATTCGGCCATATACAATCACCGAATTACGTTTCTCTTTAACAGAAAAATGGATGAAATTGACCCAGTTGACTAAAATGGCAACGGTGAAACCTATTTGGACCAACAGACGAAAAATGAAACCTTTATGGACCAACAGACGAAAAATGAACCTTTAGACTAAACTGACAAAATGACCCAAACCGCAGGGACTAAAATGACATTTAACTCATATTTGGAGGAGCACTATAAGTGGAAATAAATAATATGATGTAACCACCGAAAATTGTATTTCGTGAACTGTTCGGCGGGAAGTTCGTTTATGTTCGTTCATTTAATAAACGAACGAACATGAACAAGAACAAGAAATTTCGTTCGATTAGTTAAATGAACGAACATGAACAGAGGTCTCGTTCGTTCAATTGTGTTCGTAAACGTTCGGTAAGGTGTTCGTGAACTTTCGTTCATTTTATATGCGTTCGATTATGTTCGTATGTTTGTGTTTTAATTAAAGATTTTTCTACTTTCATATATTTTATCTATACTTTTTATATTATTAAACTTTTATTTATTTTATTACCATAACAATTAAACTAGGAAACCTTATTTCACTTTGTTTATGAACCATTTCCTTTTCCTTTCTCATTATTTACATCGACGAATACGGTCGACCTCCGTTCCACAATAAGGGATTCAAGTTCTAGTGCTACTCTATGGGCCATCCACCTTTATCCTTCGTCGCGTTGGCCAAATTTATTTGTGTTCGTGAACACTCTCATTTCCTTAATGAACGAGCACGAACATAAAATCTCGTTCGGTAAGTGTTCATGAACACATTTATTTCCTTAACGAATGAACACGAACAAGGCCTTGTTCGTGTTCGTTCGGTTCGTTTACAGCTAACAATTAAGAAATGATATATTTTCGTAAAAAATAAAAACTTTATCTATCGTTTTAATATCTTGAGCTAAGATGTGACCAAAGTTTAGATGAGGTAATTATACCAACGTTAGCGAAATTAAAACCTCGAATATCTTCTCATAAGTTCTTTCCATGCATTACATGAACATGATAGAAACAAAATTTTGAATATTACTATAATATAAATTAGCAACGCAAACTTGCTTTATGTTGTTGTACATTATGTATTGGGGGTTTTTCAAAAAAATAATTGATTTTTTCATTTTCAACACAAATGTTTTTATCTTTTAAATTTAACCACTTTAGTTTTGTAACTTTTTTTTAAACGGTGTATGGATAGAATGTCGCTAATCGGGTTAGTAGTTAGTATCACCAATTTAGTATTAAAATTCCCCAGTGTCTGGATTTGAACCCAAGACCTCCAAGAGAAGCAAAACTTCTCACCTCCCCTTGACCACTAGCACAAGAGATCATTGGTATAATACGTTATGATTGTATGGTATAAATTTGATTTACTTTATATTTTGATCCAATCGCAATGCTTATATAGGTTACATTAAGTTCGATCGGATAGGTTGAAACGCGCGTTTTCATATGATTAACGCATCACGTAACGTTTGTACTAATCCATTCGATGTTTGCACTGTGGCCGCGACGCAACGCGTGCGGGTGTTTTTGCTAGTTATTATTAATTTATAACAATGTAGTGCATTAGGGGGTTGTATTTGTTGCATAGTTGTTGTTTTGTGCATATGTATGTAGTATGAAGTGTATCATGTGTTGTAAATTGACATTTGTGTGCAAGTTTGGTTGTAAGTTGTGCTTAAATATTTGTACCTTAATCAAATATAGGTTGTAAGTTGTGCTTAAGTGGTTGTACCTTAATCAGATAATAATGGTTTCATTACCTTACCAAATTCAATACGTTTTGCATGCATGTATGGTTGTAAATTGTGTTTAAGTGGTTGTACCTTGATCAAATAATGGTTTCATTATCTTACCATATTTAATCGGTTTCATCCATTCAAAGTTGTTTTGTTTTATTTGTAAATTATTATTATTTATAATAATCTAATTAATTTAGCCAAAATCTTGTATAAATATAATTTGCAACATATTGATGCAATGGTTGTTGTAGTGTATGCATTATGATTTGTGAAGTGGTAATGACACATATTATATATAGATTACGATAAACCTGTCAAACCGGAAAAAATAGACGCGGATTCATCTCCTAGATCAACTTAGTTATTTTATTTTATGTATTACGTTTCGGTTTAATTTCTTCGCATTAACACCACAACTTCAGTGTCGGTGGTCGCTGACAGTAGTGTGGCATTAGTATTCGCCTCCGCCGCAACGCGGGGGGTGTTTAATACTAGTTTATTATTAATTTACATATATCTTCTCCTTCACAAATCAATACACTTTTAAGTATTTATTATTAATTTACATATATCTTCTCCTTCACAAATCAAACATATAAGTGTTTATAGGGTAGACTATCTTTTTAATACTAAGTTTTTATTAACAATTTGAATTTATATTTTCAAAAAGATAAATATACTTATTGATGGCTAAATCCCACAATTTCAAGTGACATTAAAAAAATGCTTCATAAATCAGACAGCTAAATGTTTATAATATTAATATTATTCAAATAGAATCATTTCACTTCGCCACCCCTCCAAGTTATTCAAATAGAATCCTTCATATTTACTTCTTTTTTCTTAATTATTAATCTGTATTTACGTTTACACTTTTAATCATAGTCCATAACGTTTCTTCTTTGATTAGAGATTGTAAACCTAAACGTACTTTTTATAACATGAAGTTTATAATTTGGAATATCCGTAATTTGGGTCACTTGACCCAGTTTTTATAATTAACTATATAATCTTGTTATTCACGGTTTCAAAAATGTTTAAAGATAGTAGTGCATTATTGTAATAATAACTACTGTTTATATATGTAGGGGTGTGCATGGTTCGGTTTGGTTTCGGTTTATTGGTTTCGGTTATTTTAATGATTTGGTGCGGTTTTTTAAACAAATTACATAAGATTCAAAAATAAAAGAGTAAATTACATTTTTGGCCTCTGTGGTTATATCACTTTTACTATATTAGCCCAAAATAAGAATTTTTAACATATCTACCCCATGGTCTCTATAACTAACCATTTTGGCTCCTAAGTCTAACCATTTTGGCCCCCATGGTCTCTATAACTAACCATTTTGGCCCCTATGATCTATAGACTTAGGCGCCAAAATGGTTAGTTATAGAGACCATGGAGCAAGATATGTTAAAAATTCTTATTTTGAGCTAATATAGTAAAAGTGATATAACCACAAGGCCAAAAACGTAATTTACTAAAAAAAAAGTATAATTCAAAGTTTAAGGGTTTTCTTAAATGTTTACATTTAAGTTAATATATTTAGTCTTTTTAATTAATAGTGTTCACATAAACCTAACCTTTTAATCTATTTTAATGTTTCTCAAAAGTTTTTATTAAAACGTTTTCTTTTATAATACTTTATAAATCATTAAATTCTTATGTTAAATTGTAAACAATGGATAAATCATTTCAATTATAAATAAACATGTTAACGTTCTTATTATAAATATTTAACAATTAAGAAAAAAAATTAATAATTCTTAGTTGAATGGGTTAAACAACTTAAACTTAAACATACAAATATATGAATTTGGCCTACTACTATACCGTATCGGTTCGGTTCGGTTATTTTCGGTTATTGAAAATGGTTATCTGAAAACCGAACCGAAATTTTCGGTTATTAAAAATTCCGAAAACCGAACCGTCGGTTAATGTTTCGGTTCATTTATTTTGGTTCGGTTTTTTCGATTACGGTTTAGTTATTTCGGTTTTCTGCTCACCCCTAATTGTATGTATATATGTGTTATTTTTAAAAGGCTGAAAATTATTAAGAAACGTGAGAAATAAAATATGCATATGCATGCGTTCTAAGAGTGACGGATAATTGCGTCCATTTTTGTATGAAGTCATTTTTGTTGTAACGAAGTAAATTAAAGACACCATGTAAGATTAAATATATTACGTATTAATATTTAATCTATAGCCATCATAATCATTTACATTATAGAGATCAAAATATATAATAACCTATTAAATAATTAGTTGGTAATTGTTGATGGACCATATTACCCTTATTAACTAATTAGGTTTCCTCCTGGGTGCTTATATAAGGAGAATTATGTGGAGGTTTAAGGGTTACTCAGTTACACAATTCACACACCTCATTAGCCATAACATCATCACGAAACCTCCTCTCCTAACCGATACCCTTTTCGGTTTCTAAGTCCCCATCATCAGTTAGCACCCTAAGGAGGAACCAGATCACCCTGACAAAGATGTCGAACTCCATGTCGTCTTCTCTCACTGGATTCTCCACTGCCCTGTCGGCCATAACAGGTATGTTTACTGTTTTCCTTCATGCACAAACAGAACTGAACCAACATGTGGTATCAGAGCATATGTTGATTAGTCAGTTCTATTTTCGTATCCATAATTCTGGGATTGAAACTTAGAAAACGGTTTTTTGTACCTTTAAAACTATCACAGCCGTTTTCGGGTCATGAAGATGGACTCGAAATCATTGTTTTTCGGAAAAAGATTAATCATATGCTCATTCGAAATTAACTGGGTTTACCTTTTACAACCGAAATCTGTTTAGAAGTCTTAAAAGTTTCAGGTTTCGGGTTCCAGAATTTTATTTTTTTATGATTAGGGTTCATCATGTTCATGAGAAAATTCGAAAATTCTATTATGTTTTGGAATGATTTAGGATTAATGGGTGTTTTTTCCATGTTTGATCTAAATTTATCTTTTAATTTTATACGAAACTGTTATTAGATAAACAGTTACTATTTTTTTCGAAATATGTTGATAAAATTAGATCACCTTAAAACAGGAAATAATATCTCATAATCCCTTAGATTTCGAATTTTCAGTTATGTTATCACAATTAACAGCTGTAACAGGAAGTTTCTAGATCATCAGATTGCGACTAGAGACCATCAGTCTCGACTAGAGACCATAAGGTCTCGACTCGAGACCATAAGGTCTCGACTCGAAATCATAAGGGAGCAAAAGGTCTACAACTCGAGACCATAACGTGATGACTCGAGACAAAGGTCTCGACTCGAGACCGTAACGTGATGACTCGAGACAAAGGTCTCGACTCGAGACCACAACGTCATAACTCGAGACCGTGGTTGCGACTCGAGACCATAACGTCATAACTCGAGACCGTGGTTGCGACTCGAGACCATAACGTCATAAATCGAGACCGTGGTTGCGACTCGAAACCTCATTATTTTAGGCTGTTTAAATGTGAACTAAAGAAAAATTTTCTTCGGGGCTCCGCCCGAACCCCGCTAACGGGTAGTTTGCTATTAAATAATTGGTTTTGTAAATATTTAGTTAAATAATCAGAATCAGATAATGTAATGTTTTACAAAACCAAAATAGCTTAACTTGAATGAGTTTTAATGTATCATTTCTGGCCAAAGCTGACTTGATACATCTATTTATCATTCAAGTATTACGAAAGCTATGTTAAGTGTGCATCATAAGCATGAATGTTTTAATATCTGGCCAAAGCTGATTTAATTCTTTCATGGATGGCATACTTAACAAGTGCATAACTAAAGTGATTGTTTCAATTTCTGGCCAAAGCTGATTTGTTACAACCACTTTGCACATATGCTTAAATGATTACACTTCTGGCCAAAGCTGTTTTGTCTTCATTTAAGTAGAATTTTTAACTAAGTCTATTATTTTGATGTTAGTAATAGACATTATCACAGCTTCATTATGTAAAATGGTCATTATTTTGCCTGCCTTAGTTTAACGTGCCCATAGATCACATTAGGACTTCTTCCTTAGTATCATAACTTGCTCATCTTATTTCCACTATCAGCGCCCAATCAGGGGATTCCATCTTTGACTGGTGATAACTTTGCTGCATGGAAGGATGCTCTCATGCTTACGCTTGGGCTGTTGGATTTCGATTACGCTCTTAGGGAGAATAAGCCAGCGGACCTTACCACTCAGAGTACTGCTGCTAAGCAGATACTTCATGAAAAGTGGACTAGGTGTAACCGCATGTGTCTCATGTTTATGAAGCAGTCCATAAGCAATGCTATCAGGGGAGCTATTCCTGATTCTGAAGATGCTAAAACCTACTTGGCTTCTGTGGAGGCGCAGTTCAAGGGGACGTCTAAAGCACACGCTAGTACCCTTATTCTCAAGCTGGTGACAACTAAGTATGATGGGAGGAGCGGCATTCGCGAGCACATCATGATGATGAATGACATGGCCAATAAGCTGAAGGGGCTGGAAATGGAAATCAGTGATGGTTTCCTTGTTCATTTTATCATCACTTCGCTTCCTTCGTCTTTTGAAGCATTTAAGATCAACTACAACACTCAGAAGGAAAAATGGACGATGAGTGAGCTGGTCGCCATGTGCGTACAGGAGGAAGAGCGCATGAGGATGGATCGCACTACTGATGTTGCCAACTTCACTACCTCCAATTCTAAGAAAAGGAAGAACAATTATCAGAGGAAGGATGCTTTAAAAGTCCAAAGGCCTAATCCTAATCATAATACAAGTGCATCTTCCAGCTCTAAGAACTCCTTAGGCAGTATCCGCTGCAAGTTCTGTAAAAAGACAGGACACATGCAGAAGGAATGCCCTGACTTTAAGGAGTGGCTGGCTAAGAAAGGTAACGATTATTTTATGATACTTGAGTCCTATAATTTAAGTGTTCCTGCTAATTCTTGGTGGTTTGATTCTGGTTCTATGGTTCATGTTACCAATTCTACTCAGTGATTCCTTTCAATCCGGAAGCTGGAAAGAAACCAAAGAACACTTAAGGTTGGGGATGATCGAGAATTAGAAGTGAAGGCCATTGGAACATTACAATTAGTTATGAAAACTGGTTTATGTATTAAACTTTATGATACCTTATATGTTCCTGAGGTAACTCGGAACCTTGTATCAGGACCAAAGTTAGACATGGACGGTTTTATTGTTTCCCATGGTCATCGCAAACTCTCTATCCTCTATGATTCTGTTCTTTATGGTACTGGTGTTCTGGATGGTGGTCTCTATAGATTAGAACTAGAAGATAACTTTTCCAAATCTTTGTTGTCATATAACATTAATGAATCACTCACAAAGATGGAAGAGAAACGAGACTTAGAGACTTCATCCATGTTGTGGCATCAGCGTTTAGGCCACATTTCAAAAGAGCGATTAAATCATCTCGTAAAGGATGAAGTCTTACCTCCTCTCGATTTCTCTGATTTTGGAACATGTGTCAAATGTCTTAAAGGTAAAATGACATTAGCGAATAAGAAAGGTGCCACTAGGAGCTCTAATTTATTAGAACTCATTCACACTGACATCAGTGGTCCCTACCAAATCGCTGGCATAACAGGACATACTTCATTTATCACTTTTATTGATGATTATTCTCGTTATGTATATTTAGATCTTAGAATAAAAATAAATATAAAAATTTAATCAAGTAAGAAGAACAGAAACCCAAAATTGGATTGAGAGAAGGAGTTGTGGGATGGGCTTGGGCCTCATTTTGCACCAATTTTTTTTTTTCTTGAGGCCATAATGTCATATGGTAGCTAAATAATCATCCATTTCAATTTCTTTTTTGAAGGAATTATAACAATGGGCTTTAAGAATTTTCGTATATTACCGTCACTCCAACCAACCTCTTGAGGTTATTTTCACTAAAATAATTTGCCATGCTTTATGTGTTAATTTGTGTTGCCTGAATCTGCATTCTCAACTAGGGGTGGGCAAATCGGGTTTTTTTATACCCGGAATCGGTTTCTAACTGTACTCAGATCTTGACTGAGTTTGAATGGAACCGATTCTTGTAGGAACCGGTTCCAGTTCCTACCCGGTTTTAAACTAAAAATACCGGAACCGATTCTAATCGATTCCGGGTAGAGTGTAACCGGTTCCTCGAAGGTTTAACCCAAGTCGACTTTTGTTTTACAAGCTAAGACTTTTGTTTTACTTGACCTATAAAAAAGGTTTAACCCAAATCGACCTGATAGTTTGTATCAGGTCTGGCCACCATAGTTAGCAAGTCGATAGGATACACTTTCAGTCTGTTACAACCTACTTATCAAGTTTTTAACCATGTTATTTAATAATTTGCATACTTTAGCAATATACATTGCGTTAAATGGTCAATGAAAGAGTCGATTGGATATATCTGTACATGGTGTACGTTCATAACTCGTTGCATGAATAAACAACACTTTCATACACATGTATCCTTTGATATATTTGTTCTCAACCTTTTATCGAAAAATATTAAGGATTTTGACGATTACCATAGTCAAATAAATAGTTTAAAGTCACACCTTTCATTTCTTCACTCACTTTTCATGTCTCCAGTAATGGAACGTATCAGTAAAAGAATTCATTTGATAAAAAAACTAATTCAATCGTAATAAAAAACGGATTCGAACAACATCGATTTTATTTTAGAAGAAACGTTGATTAGTTTGTTATTAAAGGATGACGACGGGCCAGTGGGGAAGCCCACTTTGCCCGCTTTGGGCCTTTCTCTTTGGGAGCCCAATTACTGAAATATCCATTTAACAAACCACCCTTGCTCACCAAGGACCTTTCCCTGTTTTGAGCGGGAAAACAGCTAAGGAGCAGCAGGCTCATTTAATGCCTGATAAGAGAAGCATCCGGTCACCATCATCGTACTTATCCGGCTATGCATTAATGGAGAAGGGTATCGCAACCGTTGGGGGTCAGACACGTGTTTGACCTTCCTGAAGTATCATAGTTACCCTTAGATAATATGAGGGACATTTCTCTTAGAGATAAGGGCATGCCATTATATAAGAAGGAACAAGGATAAGGCAAGGGCAGGTATCATCTCCGGCCATTATTCTCATTTACTACTCTCATTTATTCTTCTCATTAACTCCGACCAACATTCCTTGTATTTACTACACACAACACATTAATTAGATTCACACCAAGATAGGAACTCTCCGGTGAATACCTTCATCGGAAAACGTTCCTCTTCTTCATCCGGCAAGTTTACTTATTCTCACGCCGGAGCTTGGTCACGGATCCCCCTCCCGGGGTCCCCCGTGGCGAGGCTAACGGTTTATTATTTTGTAGCAAGCAAGGACAGGAGCTCTCTACGTCAGCGAAGATCTAACCTACGTCAGCCGGAGGTTGGGTATTCGACATTGGCGCCATCCGTGGGACACAGGCCTGATCGGTGTTCCCACATCAACATTCGACGTTCAGAGAGCAACTCACCTTTCCAGAAACAGCATGGCAACTCCACATAGTTCACGTGTCACCCAAACGGCTCAGAATAATCTGGAGAAAGTCACTGTGGAGGATATCACTCATGAGGAAGGTAACGAGAATCTGGTAGAAAACATGGAAGAAACAGAGCATGTCACCCCTGGCTTTGTGGCCATGCACAGGGAGAAGATAACCAAGTATCTTGATGATCTAAAGAGACAAGAAAAGTTGGACAGCCTCAGAGCCAGACTCTCTTTTGACACACCCTCTGATCGAGAAGGGACGGACCCCCAAAGTAAAAATGATAAGGGGGACCAGCTGGAAACATTCATGACGGCCCTGAGGCAGATGTCTTCCGAAGAGAGAGAAGACTTGATCACCGGTCAGAAACATAAGGAAAAGGAGAAAGACAACTCAGGTAACACTGGTTTGGACCAACCATACCTACCACGAGATTTGGCCGAAGTCTCAAAGTTCACAAGGAGAATATCAGAGGCACCCATGCCCCCCAAGACAAAGCTGCCCCCAGGATTTGACCGCTATGACGGAACGAGAGATCCAGAGGATCATCTGCATGCCTTCCGGGGAGCAGGGCAACTTGGAAGGTGGCCCATGCCAGTGTGGTGCCACATGTTTGTGCAGACTTTAACGGAAGGAGCCCGACTTTGGTTCGATAGCCTTCCCCCGGGAAGCATAGACAGCTACGAGGAGTTAAGCGAAAAATTCCTCAGGAACTTCGGCCAACAAAGGAAGGTGGTCAAGAATCTCAATGAAATCCTCCACATCAGGCAAAGGGACAACGAGCGGATAGACCAATACATGGAAAGGTTTGTCAAAGAAAGCATGAACATCAAGGATGTCCCGGAGGTCATGAAAATTAGTAGCTTCATAAACGGGCTGAAGCATGCACAACTATGTGAAAAGCTGGGGGAGGAGTTCCCTCCTTCTTTCGACAATCTCATGGACAGGGTTAGGGCTTTCGTCCGGGGAAAGGATACGGTCAGCAAAGCTAAGGAGACAGACACCACGCCCCGGAGGGCCACTCCAACGACAAGACCACCTGAGAAAGGTACCCCCTATTCACGAAAGCCTCCCTTTGATAGAATGTTGCATGACAGGGCAAGACCCTCATACTCCCCCTACAGACCCCGAGGGAGAGGCCCTCTCCCTTACTCCGACAGCTTCACCCCCTTGTCAAAACTCCAAGTGAGATACTGGCCACGGAAAGAGTGAAGAATTCGTTCCCGAGGCCACCCCCCATAAAGCCAGGATCCAAAGCACAGCCAAATGAATATTGTGAATTTCATAAGGGCTTCGGGCACAAAACCGATGATTGCATGTACCTCAAGAGGGAAATAGAGACGACGGTGAAGACGGGAAGACTGGCACACCTGGTCAAGGAAATCAAAGAAGGGGGAAGGGATCGTAAGGGAAGAGATGCAAGAGAGCCCGGGAGGGCAGATGTTGATATGATAAGAAGAAGAAATGAATTTAATGTTACCCGAAGTGTTAAGGCCAGAATCCTAGGCTCTCCGAACTGCATGAAAACTCCCATCCTCATGCCGTACTTGGAAGAAAGCGAAGTACAACGGCTCCCGCTGAATATCTCAGCTGTAATAGCTGGACACAAAGTGTCTAGAATACACGTAGACGGAGGATCCGGCGTCGAGGTAATATATGAACATTGCTTCCTCAGATTCGACAGAGATATAAGAGATAGACTGGAGGAGGACTCTATCCCGTTGGTGGGATTCAACAACAGTGTATCACACCCTCTGGGAAAGATCAAGCTCCTATTCACAGTTGGTGTAGGGGATAGGGTCCGGACAATCAACTTAACCTTCACGGTAGTCAGGGCACCCTCCAAGTATAACGCGATTTTGGGAAGACCTGGGATTGGAGACCTACAAGCAAAAGCATCTACTCCTCACGGGGCTTTGGTATTCCAAACACCAAAGAGGCTTGCATGGGTTAAGTCAGCCTACGAAGTGGTCTCTTCAGTATCCAAAGGAGAGGAACCCGGGAAGACCCATGGGAAGAAAGTGGAAGAATAGGTCCTCTGTGACAAGTTCCCGGAGAAAACGGTCAAGGTGGGAAGCCACCTAAGTGACAAGTGCAAGAGTGCCCTGAAAGAGTTGCTCCTCCATAACCTAGATGTGTTTGCATTCCAACATGGTGACATGACGGGAATCCCCAGAAGCCTGACGGAACACCGACTAAACACCTTCACATGGGCAAAACCAGTGAGGCAAAAGAAGCGGAGCATGGGGCCAAACAAGAGAAGGGCTGCTTGTGAAGAGACCCGCAAACTGCTCAGGGCAGTGATAGTTAGGGAAGTCAAATACCCATCCTGGGTTGCCAACCCAGTTATGGTTCAGAAAAAAGATGGGGGATGGAGGATGTGCATCGATTTCCAAGACTTGAACAAAGCATGCCCCAAGGACTGCTACCCCCTCCCGGAGATAGACACCCAGGTCGACTCCCTGTCCCAGTACCCGCTGAAGTGCTTCCTAGATGCCTATAAGGGATACCACCAAATACGGATGTCAATAGAAGATGAAGAAAAGACCGCTTTCATCACCGATGAGGGAACATTTTGCTATACTAAGATGCCCTTTGGTCTCAAAAACGCGGGGGCGACATACCAAAGGTTTATGAACACCTTGTTTAGGGAGCAAAGGGGAAGAAATCTAGAGGTGTATGTTGACGACATCGTCATCAAGAGTCTGACAGAAGCAACCACGATAGACGACATAGCTGAGACTCTCAACACAATGCAGAATGTAAATATGAAGCTGAACCCTGGGAAATGCTGTTTCGGGGTAGAGGAAGGAAATTTCCTGGGGGTGGTGGTAACTAAAGGAGGGATAAAGGCAAACCCAGAGAAGACCCAGGCTGTGGCTGAAATGCGCTCCCCCAGGTCCTTGAAGGACATCCAGCAATTAAATGGAAGGCTGATTGCGCTAAATCGTTTCTTATCAAAAGTGGCTGACAAAACCCTCACTTTTATGAAGGTGTTAAAAGACTGTCTCCAGTCCAGCAGATTCAACTGGACCACCGAGGCCGAAACCGCCTTTCAGGAGATGAAGACATACATCTGCAAGCTCTCAACGTTAGCCACCCCGGTGCCCGGGGACCCACTGCTCCTTTACCTATCTGCCTTTAAGACGACCATAAGCGCGGTCATGATGGTGGAACGGGAGGGGAAACAGATCCCCATATATTTCATCAGCAGAACTCTTAAGGGGCCCGAGAAAAACTCTCATTGGCCCTGGTTTTTGCATCTAGAAGGCTCAGAAGGTACTTCCAAGGGCATAAGGTCACCTTAGTAACTGATCAACCCCTCCAGAAAGTGCTTAGAAAACCGGAACAGTCAGGGCGACTGGCTAAATGGGCCGTAGAATTGGGAGAACATTCTCTGGAGTTCAAGCCCAGGACAGCAATGAAGGGGCAAATACTGGCTGACTTCCTAGCAGAAGTGCTTGAGGACGAAGAGAGGGAATTACTAAGGTGGGAGGCTTTGGAGGAAGAAGAAAAAAGAAGGGAAGACGAGGCTGTCTGGAAGTTGTTTACGGATGGAGCATCCAGTGAAGAAGGGAACGGTGCAGGCATCACATTGATAAGCCCCGAGGGGGTTGAGCTGACGTATGCTATACGGTTGGATTTCGAAAACACCAACAATACCGCCGAGTATGAAGCCCTCTTGGCAGGGATGAGATTGGCACAAAAGATGAAAGCAAAACACGTGGAGGCCAGTACCGATTCACAGTTGGTAGTAAAGCAGTATCAGGGGGAATATGAAGCGAAGGATAGCATCATGGCTCGGTATGTGGCGAAAGTCAAGGAGACAGCTAAGGCATTCGGAACCTTCAAACTGGAATACATCCCTCGAGGGAGGAACAGGAAGTCTGATGCACTCAGCAAGTTAGCTTCAGTAGCATTTGACCACCTCGCGAAGGAGGTCAAAGTAGAGGTCCTGACATCCCCCTCCCTGGATGTAACGGAAGTGACCACAATCGAAGGTTCCCAAGAAACATGGATGACCCCGATCATTAAATTCCTCCGGGACGGGACCTTACCTGAAGGGGAATGGGCAGCCAGAAAGGTAAGAGTCAAAGCCCTACAATATGAACTGATTGGGGAAGAGCTATACCGAAGGTCATACCTGGGTCCGTCCCTAAAGTGCATAGACACGGAAGAGGCCGAATATGTGATCAGGGAAATGCACGAAGGAATCTGTGGGATGCACCCAGGATCAAGAACGGTTGTAAGAAGGGCAATGAACGCAGGATTCTACTGGCCACGAATGTACGAGACGGCATCTGAAGAAATCAAGAAGTGTGATAACTGCCAAGTACATGCACCAATGACCCACCAGCATAAACACCCCATGGTCCCGGTCTCGACATCTTGGCCCTTCCAAAAATGGGCCATCGACATAATCCGGCCTTTCCCGGAGGGTCCCGGGGGGGTCAAATACGTGGTGGTGGCCATTGACTATTTCACTAAGTGGATCGAAGCGAAACCCCTGGCAAAGATCACCGGATATCAAATGAGACGGTTCGTGCTGGATAATATCGTGTGCAGATATGGGGTCCCGAAGGAACTGGTGAGTGACAACGGGGTGCAATTCGCCGGGAGACACTTCAAGCCATGGTGCGAACAAATGAGAATCCAACAGGTATTCACCTCTGTAACCCATGCCCAAAGTAACGGGTTGGTAGAGAGAGCCAACCAGAGCGTTATCAAAGGAATGAAGGGCAGGCTTGGAAGGAAACAGAAGGGCTGGCTGGAAGAACTTCCATTTGTGTTATGGGCATACCGAACCACTCCCAAAAGTTGCAATGGGGAGACCCCATTCAGCCTTACCTACGGGACGGAAGCCATGATCCCTGCAGAGATCGGGTCCTAAACCGCCCGGATGAAGCTGAGGGATGAGGAGAACGAGCAGGATCTAAGAATGAACCTGAACTTATTGGAAGAAAGAAGGGAGATAGCAGTGGTGAAAGAAGCTCACTACAAAAAACTCCTGGCAAGTTACTACAACACACGGATGAAGAAGCTCAACCTAGTCCCAGGGGACCTGGTCCTTAGAGCCAATGAGGCCAGTCTACAGGAAAATACCGGGAAGTTGGGACCCAACTGGGAAGGCCCATATAGAGTCACATGGGCAAACGGGAAGGGAACGTGCAAGTTGGAGACTTTAGAAGGAAAAGAGGTCCCCAGGACCTGGAACCTGATGCAACTCAGGAAGTATTACATGTAAGGGGCATGCCCCCAGGAGAAAACGGCCAAGGGCCACTTTTGTTGTGGAAAAACTACATGTATGGGGACTTTCCCCCCAGAAAGTAAACCTTTTGTAAACAATCTATGAAGGAAGTATAAATCCCCCGAGGATTTAATGAAAGACGGACGAAAGTGTCCCATTTTGAAAGTTGCGGGTAACCATACCTGGGCAGACGTGCCTATGAACACCCTTTAAATCTATAACTAGAACCAACAAACACACGTGTATGAGGCATTCAAGACATGCCCAAAGCCCGGCCGTGGGGCTAATAAAGGTCTAGCTAACCTAAAAAACGGACAAAAGCAAGTTAAAAACATAATATCACATTATAAACTTGTCCACCGATTGGCCTCGAACAGACAATCACAGTTTAACAAAGCAAACAACAAAGAACAAATAATGCAAATACACTCGTATACAAAAAACCACGAAGAGGAACTTGCTTTATTCGATACAAAACATACGTACAAAAAGAAGCCCCAATAACTGGGGCAGAAAACTAAAAAGATTATTACAAACACAGCAAGACAAAGTAAAGACATAGCTCCTCGCCAAAGCAGCTTGAAAATCCCCAAGGAATCACCAAGCTAGCCTCCGATATAAGCCCCTGTAAAATAAAACAAACAAACAGGCAACAAAGCAAAAGAGGAGCTATACATAACCATAAGCCATACGATTAACGGTCAACATGGTCCCCAACACGAAGGACCATCCAAAATAAAGTCAAGCCAAACGTACGAGTATCCTAAGGTAAGTTAGAGTTATTACAACCATATCGAAACTTGTCAAATGTTCAGAATTTACTGGGGGTCATCCCCGGAAAGAGACGGCGGGGACGAAGGACCAACGGGGGAGAACAAGGCCTTCAGTTCAGCAATTGAGATCATGGGATGTTCAAGGATCTTGGCAAGGACAGCTGGGGTTTTACGCCCAAACTCCTCGTTCAGTTTGGACAACCTCTTCTTTGCCTTGGAGTTGTAAAGAGTAGTCTCTTTTCTGCCCAGGCCTTGGGCAGAATAAGCATAGCCATCCTTCAGTCCCGCCTGATAGCCAACATCCCTATAGGCCCTATAAACCTCCTCCAAACCATTCTTAAAGTCTTCTGATTGGGCAACAGCAATCAGAAAGGCTCCAAAACCTTCAGTGATCAACCAGTGCTTCTCCCCAGCCAACCGTTGGTTGTCGTCTGAAGTTATCCCATAATTTGCATACATAGTGTTAAGCTGCTCCTGAGAAACGGAGCCAACCTCCTTCATATGCTTCAGCTCAGCAGCAAGCTCCTCCTTCTCCGCAATCAACGATGACATCTCCTGCTCCCAGGCCCGCTCCTTCCTCTCAAGAATAGCCCCAGCTCCCTAGACAAAGAACCAGTGAATATGGCAGTATGTATATATAAAATAAAAAAAAGAGGGGAAGGGGAGAATACTACGCACCTTCTCCTCCTGTAACCTCCTCTCAGCATCAACCACCTGACCCCTAAGTCCGGCAACAACCGATTGGGAAGCTTTAAGCTCAGCCTTGAGTCCCTCATTTGCTTTCCTCAGGTCATCAATCCTTTGCAGCATCCCAGCACCTCTAAAGAAGCTCTCACACAAGGACATGCTATACTGATCTTCAAAAAGATCATCCCTCAGGGCAGAATTAACAAATTTATGTGAAGGAGGGACAGCATGACTTAGAAAGTCCCGGGCAGCTTCAGGAGTCCCAATCACGGAAGAACTGGTTACCTTCCATTTAGGGACATAAGTGACGGGGAGAGCATCAGCAAACAAAGGGGCAAGGGGGGATCGGTGGGCAAGGCCTTCCTGAAAAGAAGGTCTGCTGGTCCCAGTAGCATGCAAAGGAGAAAGCTCATAAGCCGAGGAAAAACGAGCTACCCCCACCTCATAGGTTTTGTCCCGAATACGGGAAGGAAAAGGACTAGTTGGAATTTCTATAGGTTCCCGGGAGCTCCCCTAAGAAAAAAGGGCAAGTCAGAAATAACGAGAAAGAAAGAAGAAGAAAAGGGACTACTTACCAGTAACGGAGCACTCACTAAGCTCGAGTACTTTAAATGCTTAGACAGGGAAACTTTGACTCCAGCGGGAGGAAGGTCAGAGGCAGCCTTGGAGGAGGGAGGGAGCTTTTGACCACTAGCACTCCGAAGTCTCTGGCGAATGTTGCGGGGTGCAGGAGCCGGATGAGGGCTGACAGACTTCCTTTTACGAACCAGTTGTATCTCCACTTCTTCATCATCGCTTGGGCCGGAGGGATGAACAGGAGGAAGGTCGGGAGAACTTTCCTCCCCACCAGGAGGATCCTCCTCAGATCTACCCATGGCAACAGAGCCCCCTGCCTGGACGGATCTCTCGGCAGCCTGTGCCTCTGCATTCAGCCGGGGATCGATCTCATTATCAACCACATATTTCACATCCTTGGAATCACCTTGAAAAAGCCGCCACAAAGTTATCTCTACACAAGACACCAAAGATGACTAAGGGTCCCCAAAAGCATGAAGGAAAAAAGAAAATGATTGTAAGAAACAAAGATAGAACAAAAAGTATCTTTCTTGCCAAAGAAGGCTCTTGGACGAACTGGGTAGGAAGGACTCAAGCCACCCATAGCAAGCATCCCCCCGAAAAGGTAAAAGCCCTTGTTGGATTATCACACATTCTTTTCCACTGGACAGTCTCACTCGCAGAAAGGGTAGGGACCACATCCTCAATAGCAGCGTCAAGATCCTTGGGAACAGGGGACTCCGGTAACATAGCCGTAGAAACAAATATGAACCTGCACTTCCAGTCTTTTGGGTAGGTCGAAGTCGGCATAAAGTTGTAACAAGGCCTCGAAATATTGTTTTGACGTTTAGCGAATGTAAACCAGTCACCGTCGGAAATCAGCCGATAAAACATGCAGAACAACGGAACAGAGGGTTCCCCCGAGATTGCGGCACAGGACAGTTCAAAATGAACTACCCTCATGAACCCCAAAGGGTGAATCTGCGAGAAATGCACGCCAAAATGACAGAGTAAGGAAATCTTGAAGGCAGAAAGGGGGTATCGGACCCCACAGGAAGAGAAGGCAAGAGTATAGATGGGTATCCTGTCCGGCGTGCGTTCCACCGATTCGTTGGGGCCGGGTAAAGAAGGGGAAAACTGATCTGGAATATTGTATGCCTCGACAAAGGTTTTCAGGTCTTTCATCGTTAAAACAGACCTTATTGATGACCGACCTCCACGGCTCATGATTAAGAGAAATGGCGAAGGGGAAAATAGTTGCAGAGAAAGAAGGAAGATTGAGAGGTTTGAATGAGAAATCGGAGGAGACTAAAGGAGGTATTTAAAGAGATAACTGCTGACGTACAAGTAACTGTCACATCAGCAGTCCTCTCAAAAATTTAAAAACGGACACGTGCAACTAGGGAGTTATTTCCCGCTACAGTTGATTCGGCGATACAATGATTCATAAAAACTGCAAATAGCAACTGATCAGAAGTGGGCCCACCCAAAGAGAAACCGTCTCTCTTAAGCGGTTGTGATTCAGCCCCGGATCATGAGCCTCGGGTCTCAGAACCAGGGACTAAAGATGACTTGACGACGGGCCAGTGGGGAAGCCCACTTTGCCCGCTTTGGGCCTTTCTCTTTGGGAGCCCAATTACTGAAATATCCATTTAACAAACCACCCTTGCTCACCAAGGATCTTTCCCTGCTTTGAGCGGGAAAACAGCTAAGGAGCAGCAGGCTCATTTAATGCCTGATAAGAGAAGCATCCGGTCACCATCATCGTACTTATCCGGCTATGCATTAATGGAGAAGGGTATCGCAACCGTTGGGGGTCAGACACGTGTCTGACCTTCCCGAAGTATCATAGTTACCGTTAGATAATATGAGGGAAATTTCTCTTAGAGATAAGGGCATGCCATTATATAAGAAGGAACAAGGATAAGGCAAGGGCAGGTATCATCTCCGGCCATTATTCTCATTTACTACTCTCATTTATTCTTCTCATTAACTCCGACCAACATTCCTTGTATTTACTATACACAACACATTAATTAGATTCACACCAAGATAGGAACTCTCCGGTGAATACCTTTATCGGAAAACGTTCCTCTTCTTCATCCGGCAAGTTTACTTATTCTCACGCCGGAGCTTGGTCACGGATCCCGCTCTCGGGGTCCTCCGTGGCGAGGCTAACGGTTTATTATTTTGTAGCAAGCAAGGACAGGAGCTCTCTACGTCAGCGAAGATCTAACCTACGTCAGCCGAAGGTTGGGTATTCGACAAAGGATATTATAGTCATTTTTTTACACATTCCTTTGGAATAAAAACTTTCCTTATGTAGTTTAAGAATTCTTAAATTCCTTCAAATAAAGGAATTTGAAGAATTTTTTTTCATTCCAGGGTCTAACCAACCAAGATTTTGTAGAAAATTATTTCCAATTCCAATTATTATAGTTCTATGAAGTTCTACGAACCAAATAGACCCTTAATGTATTCTCGCATATTTTCAAAGTTAATAATACTGTGAAGTCGAGCTTTAAGATGTTGACATTGTAATCACTGTAGAAAATAAAACTTTCTTATGTATTAGATCTTATCAATAGCGGTTTTTCTTATTCAAAATCAAATGATGTTTTCAGAATATGCGACTAAAGTTTAGAATTTACGTATTTTTTTAATTACAATTTTTTACGCCTAAACTCACTTATTTTTTCACCCGTAACGATTAAATACAAATCACTATGATGTGAATGTGAAGCAATTATCTACCATTGTAATTTTTTTAATGGTAATAATTGCTCCTACTTTGTTACAACAATAATACTAAACTAATCTTTCTTGTCCAGGTTTAATCTGAGACCTCTCTTCTAAAAGGCGTAAACCTCTACAAAGTGAGCGTGCTTTACACTGACTAATTAACTTAATTAATTTCCTAAAAAAGCATGTAATTTGATGATACAAGAACTCTAAGGTCACACGGGGCGGTGCGTTAAGAACTTCCATAACGCGTTATTTGATCACGGAACACCGCCGCCTTCACTGTTATCACGCGTTATTTTTAAAACGCGTTACACATATAACGCGTTGAAGTTTTAAATTTGAACGTTGGAAATGACCGTTTGAGTTATTTTTTTGACCGTTTGATGATATTTGAACCATTTTTTTTTATATAAATCCAACCTATTTCAATACCAAAAATCAACAAACTCTCCAACTATTCTCACACTCAATACAAAAAATCAAAAAAACACTCAAACTCAATCTAAATAATTTTACAAGAAACATGGAAGGTTCAAGCAAGAGAGGTGGGGGTTCGAAAAAAAGAGGTTCGGGTACGAAGAAAAATCCCGTAAGACCCAAGGTTCGAGCGAATCTTGGCGAGCCGACGCGCTTTAGGTTGCAAGACGAACCCGACCAAGTCCCACCCTTTCAAACCCAACAAAAAACAGTTTAAAAAAAAATACATAACAGTTTTATTAAAAAAAAACAGTTTTTTTTAATAAAAAATACAGAAACAGTTTTATAAACAAAAAACAGTTTTTTTTTTAAAAAATACAGAAACAGTTTCATTAAAAAAACAGTTTTTTTTATAAAAAATACAGAAACAGTTTTATTAAAAAAACAGTTTTTTTTATAAAAAATACAGAAACAGTTTTATTAAACAAACAGTTTTTTTTTTTATAAAAAATACAGAAACAGTTTTATTAAAAAAACAGTTTTTTTTATAAAAAATACAGAAACAGTTTTATAAACAAAAAACAGTTTTTTTTTTATAATTAAATAAACTGTTTTTTTAAACATAACATTTTATATTTTGTGTAGAACCGAAACCCACAAAGTGGAGCGAGCGAGGCGACAATCATGCGACAAGCCACCGAAGATTATTGCCGATTGTACAAAAAAAGGACTTTTCCACACGTGGGGGCATGGGAAGTTGCGAGACATCACCCGAAGTGGGTCCCCGTTGAGTTGGTTGACATGCGTGGTCCTACGGCTCCAAAAAAACAAGGCGGTTCGAAAAGATCAAAGACATCCGATTCGGGGAACTACACGACTTCCGCGTCGGATAACTTGCCCGAAATGAACTTAAACGACGACCCCCTTAACGAACCCGATCAACCCGTTGACGACCCCGTTGAAGAAGATACACCCACAAGGCCACGACGCAGGAGAGGTGGTGAATCGTCAAGCAAAGGTAAGGAAGCGGTGGCGGAGTCGATCTTCAGAATCGAAGAGGAAAAAATGACCCAATTCAAGAAGGCCGAACAAAGAAAAGAAACAATTATGTCCCTAAAAGTTGAACGCGAGCAGGCGTACAAGGAACACTTGAAAATGATTGAAAGACAAAATGATTTAAAAATCTTGTGTGAAAACCACGCCCATCTCGACGAACCGTTCAAGTCAATTGTCATTCAACAAAAGCGCGCGATTTGCGCAAAGTGGGGTTGAGAGATGCCACCCGTTTAGTTGTTTTTTCTTTGGCTATGTAATTTATTTTTTAAGTTTAATGAAATTTATATTTTAGTGTTTTATTGTTAATTTCTAATTTTAAAATGAAAATTAAAAAAATTGGGAGTGATAGAATTCCATCACTAGTGATACCACCCCCCTACATTTCTATCACTAGTGATAGAATATTGGGTGATGACATGGCATGATTTGATTGGATAGTGGAAGTGATAGAAACTATCACTAGTGAACCACCCCTCCTCCCCTAATCAGGTGTTAGTTTGTTGTAGAGATACGCGTGGTACCGGTATCATAGCAAAAATACCGGTATCGAAAATCGTCAAAATTGGATACCGGTACCGAAAATGTTCGGTACGGTAAGGTAACCAGTATTTAAAGGTAACAATCGATATTTTACCGGTATTGAAAATGCAAAAAAAAAAATGGGTACCAAGTTGGTCCCGAAAAACATTTAATACGGAAAATTCGGTACTTGTACTGGTATGATACTGGTATCTAATACCAAATGCTTATCCCGTTATTGATAAGGTTATAGTGGACATCAAGAAAAGATTATGGGTCTGTTTGGTATGGGGTAATGGAATGGACGAAGGAATGGAATGGACGAGGTAATGGAATGGACGAGGTAATGCAATGGATCATTACCATTCCATGTCGTGTTTGGTTACCATGTGTGAATGAAATGATTTATTATTGTGTATTGTTCGGTAGACAAGAAAAACGGAGTAATAAAATCAACGGTGAGTGGTGGTGGTGGTGGTGGTGGTCGGCGGTAGTGATTGTGGGTGGTTATAGGTGGCGGTGGTGGGTGTCGGCGGCGGCGATGGGTGGTGGTGGCGGCGGCGAGTGGCGGTGCGGCGGCGACGACGAGTGGTGGTGGTGGTGGCAAGGTGGTCGTTGGTGGTGGGTGGCAGCAGAGGTGGCAGTTGGTGGCGGCGGCGGCGGTTGGTGGTGGCGGTGGTGGTGGCGTCGACGATGGTGGTGGGCGGCGGCGGAGAGTGTCGTTAGCGGTTGGTCGCAGTTGTGGGTGATAACGGTGGCGAGTGGGCGGCGGCGGCGGCGGTGGCTGTGGTGGCTGTCGGGGTGAGGTGGTGGCGGGTGGCGGCGATGGCGTGGGTGGTGGGTGGTGGTGGTGATGGGTTGTGGCGAAGGTGGTGGGTTGTGGTGTTGTTGATGAATGGTGCAAGAGATGATGGAATGGAAAAAAAACATGGGGGGTGGAAGGAATGATTTTGAGGGAATGGAATGCATTTTGGAATTGGTGATTTCATTCCATTGACCAACCAAACACGCTTTTCTTCATTCCCTCGTAATCATCCATTCCATTCCACCTCTCATTCTTGTATACCAAACACTACCTATAAGTAATGGGGTGATAGTTTATTGGCAAAGACAATACTTTTAAATACCTTGGGAGGAGAAGGTATTGGTTTCAAGTGAAAACCAGAGTAAAGATATTTTTTTTAAAGGCAAGAGTAAAGAAATTGTTGATGCAAGTAAAGATTATCAAATTAAATGCATGGGGATTGTAGCCTTTGTCACACTCCAATCCTTTTGCAGGAGGGGTGTTTTCAAGAACCCTAGCACATCAAAATATCTATAGGGTTGTTCTTTTGAGAAACAACACATCCTCTTTTTGGTGATAACGCATCATCGATTCGTGTGTTTTAAAAAAAGATATAATTCACACACAAAACATATATGTGTGTGTTTTTCTTAAAAGATATCCCTAATCGGGAAAGTTAAATTTAATTAAGAAAAAAAAAATAAATGGTACAAATGTAAAAATTAAATAGTTTTACTCTCAATTCATTTATTATTATCTTTAACTAATTAATTAGTCATAAACACTATCATCCTCCACACTTAAATTTTTTGCTTACACACCGTATTTATCCTACACGTTTTGAAATTTATCCTACAAATATTGAAATTTATCCTACATGGCTCGTAATTCATCCTACACACCTCGTAATTTATGCTACACTCTAAATTAGATATTTTTTTTTCTTTTTTTGAAAAAATATGGTATTTTGAAAATAAGTTACAAATTTAATATAGTTAGCTATTAAAAAGGAAGACTACCAATTAATGATCCATCTAAGTTTACCAATATACCCTTACACTAATATTAAATACAAAAATTAAATGAAGTAAAATGAAACATTCTTATTGGTTGAAATTTCTTTTTTTTTATTCTTACAAAAAAATTCTTCTCATTTGAACCCTCCACTATCCCTAATTACCTGTATATTAAAAACACAAGCAAATGAAAAGTAATACTACACAGAGATAAATAAATGGTACTGGTATCGGTATCAAATTTACCAAACCGGGTACATTTTAGGTACCGATTCGGTCTCGACTTTTAACATTTTCTGTACCGGTTTTTACCCTCAAATATTGGTACCGTACCGGTGCCGTACCAGGTATATTCGATACCGGTACCCACTTTTGGGGGTTTTCGGTACCGAGCTCATCCCTAACATCACCTTCGAGCTCATGCCACGTAGCAACACAAATAATTGCACCGTTTAGATTGCTTTTCATACACGTGGTAAGTAAATTGTATTTCGTTTGGATTAGGCTTTATATATACAACTTCTTTTGTTTTATTTTTTTGTCTTTTTCTGTAATGAATGAATTGTTACATTTTACCTGTACATTAAAAACACAAGAAAATGAATAGTAACACCACACATGGATAAGCAAATGGTACTGGTACCGGTATCAAATTTACCAAACCGGGTACATTTTAGGTACCGATTCGGTCCCGACTTTTGACATTTTTGGTACCGGTTTTTACTCTCAAATATTGGTACCGTACCGGTGCCGTACCAAGTATATTCGGTACCGGTACCCACTTTTGGGGGTTTTCGGTACCGAGCTCATCCCTAACATCACCTTTGAGCTCATGCCACGTAGCAGCGCAAGTAATTGCACCATTTAGATTGCTTTTCATACACGTGGTAAGTAAATTGTATTTCGTTTGAGTTAGGTTTTATATACACAACTTCTTTTGTTTTATTTTTTGTCTTTTTCTGTAATGAATGAATTGTAACATTGAGTAGGGTTCGCACGAAAAGTGTGTTTTTCCTAGAAAGTCTAGGAAGCGATCTGGTCCATCTGATTGGTGTGTTTAAGGGTTGAGATTAAATCAATGGCAATCTTGTAATATTTGAGTTTAATTAATTGATTGTTTTAAATGAGTAGGGGCAATTTTGTCAATGGCCGTGTTTTAAATCAATTAGATATCCACCCAGTTCCTAAATTCAAGCGATTTTCCCTCTCTCTCTCTCTCTCTCCAAACCCATCTTGGAAACCCCAATCCCTACCAAAAATAACTACAATCATGGAAGAAGATAACTTTATAAACGATGGAGAGCACCGGATCAAATTAAAACACTTCTCCAATCTACACCATCTCCGAGTTCATCATCACCATTCAAATATTGTTCTTATCATCTCCGTTTTCTTGACGATGTGTTTTAACAGCAAGCAAATTAATACAGTTGTGTTTTAGCAGCAAGCAGATTCATACAGTTGTGGTTTAGCATCCAGATTCATACAGATGTGTTTTAACAGCAAGCAGATTCATACAGTTGTGTTTTAGCATTTAGATTCATACAGATGTGTTTTAACAGCAAACAGATTCATACAGTTGTGTTTCAACAGCAAGCAGATTCATACAGATGTGTTTTAACAGCAAGCAGATTCATACTGTTGTGTTTTAGCATTCAGATTCATACAGATGTGTTTTAACAGCAAACAGATTCATACAGTTGTGTTTTAACAGCAAGCAGATTCATACAGATGTGTTTTAACAGCAAGCAGATTCATACTGTTGTGTTTTAGCATTCAGATTCATACAGTTGTGTTTTAGCATCCAGATTCATACAGATGTATTTTAACAGCAAGCAGATTCATACAGTTGTGTTTTAGCATTCAGATTCATACTGTTGTGTTTTAACAGCAAACATATTCATACAGTTGTGTTTTAACAGCAAGCAGATTCATACACTTGTGTTTTAGCATTCAGATTCTTACACTTGTGTTTTAACAGCAATCAGATTCATACAGTTGTGTTTTAGCATTCAGATTCATACAGTTGTGTTTTAACAGCAAGCAAATTCATACCCTGTGTTTTACCATCTTTATATTGTGAGATCTATAAAAAAAATTGACTTTAGCCCTGTAAATTGTTAAAACACAGCATCAAGAACATGCTGATAAATTCCAGTAATCTTCTGAACAATGGAATATGCGATGTAATGTGACATGGAATTTTAGTTAATGAACACATTGACTTCCAGATTTGAATTCGAAAATAATAAAAATTACGAAAATCATGGAATTTTAGTTAATGAAGATACATTCTAAAAATAAAATTAAAATATGAAATTACATGATAGCCCTTCTACTTAAAATCCATCAATGACACATGTCCAATTCTTATTCCTTCCTAGACTTTCTAGGAAAAATAGACTTTCCACCCAACTCCTACTCTTGTAACATTATCTATATATTAAAAACACAACCAAATGAATAGTAACACCACATAGGGATATGCAAATGGTACCGGTACCCACTTTTACTTTTGGGGGTTTTCAGTACCGAGCTCATCCCTAACATCACATTTTAGCTCATGCCACGTAGCAACGCAAGTAATTACACCGTTTAGATTGCTTTTCATACACGTGGTAAGTAAATTGTATGTCGTTTGAATGCGGTTTTATAGAAACAACTTCTTTTGTTTTCTTTTTTGTCTTTTTCTGTAATTAATGAATTGTAACATGAATTAACTTGGATATTTAAATTATTGATGAGCAAATGGTATCAAATCCTGTAATCAAACTGGTATCGTATCGGTACCAAAATTACTATAACAAATCATTTTCGGTACCAATTTGGTACCCACCTTTTGGCGTTTTCATAATCGTAACTTTTGGTTCGACACCGATCTTGCACCATACCTGTATTTACTTATTTTTACCTTCAAATACCATATCGTATAGTACCGAGGATTTTCGCTGCCGGTACCTATTTTCGGGATCGGTACTTTCGATGCCATTACCAGTACTGAGCTCATCCATATTTTAACGTGTTAGTAACGTCATAACTGAACTGAAAACAACCGAATTTCCAACGTGTAGGACGTGTGGGTCCTAATATTATATAGTAGATTATTTAAAATCGTTTTTAGGACGGAGTAAGTATCGTTACTACGTCATTTTTATCTATGTTTTGATATTCGGTATCCGCTTGCCGTTGTCGACACGCGTTTTGCAGACACTGGATCCCCGCCCCAACGCGGGGTCTGAAAATCAACTAGTTTATATAAATTTAGAATAGAAATAAATATGTAAGTATTGCTCCGTTATCCTTTTTTATTAATGGTAACTGGTTATAAAAACCGTCGCCGCGTTGCGGCAAACCTCTTTTGTTATTTAGTCTGTGTTTATATGTGTTTGAAATCACTACGAGCGCGTTGCACACGGAATCACTGATAAGAATAAAAAGAAAATGAGAAAAAAACACTAAAAAATAACCGAAAGAAAATCAACTAAAAAAGTTGTATGGTAATGATGTTGTTCGGTAGAAGCCCGTAAGTCAGAGATGAGCAAATAGTAATTGGTACCGGTACCGAATTTCCTGAACCGAAAGATCCTAAGTGTAACACCCCAGTGTTTCGGAAGTCAAAGTCAAATTCAAGATTGAAGTCAAAGGAGAAAAAGATTGCTAATTGCAATCTGTCTCTCCTTGCTCAATCCCTGTTTTGACTTCTTTTACTGTAGTTAGTCTATTTTGTGTTCTACGTTAGTTGTATTATGAGGAGTAATTAATTACAATCGCAGTAATCGAATATTTATCGCTACGAATCGCTTTACGACTGTGAATAATAGGAAGTAACAATGCGATAAAGTCAATTAAACGCTAATCGAACTAATCCAATCAACATCGCGCTCGCAACTCGAATATCGCATTTTGATGATTGTTATACGTGTGTGTGTGCCTTACGTGTTACTTGTGCGTGTTTATTTATTTATGTGTGGTATTCAATCGAATCGCAATCGAAACGCAATTGGACTCAATCGAAATCGAATTATGATGATTAGTGGAGAAAAGATAGTGCTCGATATGAATAGTTGGGATTAAAAGTAATTTGAATAGGAAACTCTATCGCATTCGCATCACTCGCAATCGAAATCGAAACAGCAAAACTCGTCGCACCGAACACTCGAACCAGGCGACCGATCGATCCGCCAACCAGCCGTCCGACCGGACTGCCGTCCGATCGGACAGGCTGTCCGATCGAGCTGCCTGGCCGATCGGCCAGCCCTTTCCTCTTTTGAAACTCTATAAATAATACTGTCACTTTCATTCTTTCTACTTTTGGAAACTCTCTGACCGAGCAACACGCTCTCCTCACCTTTTCTCAGATTTTTCTCGATTCCGGTAAGATCTCGCCCTAAATCTTGTACTTTCTTGATCTACACGCACTCCTACACCCTTCTATCTTTTGAATCTTAAATTTTAACCATGAAACCACTAGATTTGAGGTGTTCAAGGATGATGTCATCATGGTGTTCTTGAAGAACTTCATGTTTTGGTCCCAATCCACCAAGAACAACTTAGATCTAACCGATTTCCACATAAACAACGAAGATCTTTCATAAGATCTAAACATATTCACGGTGAAAAAGGATTGAGAATGTTTTCTAACTTTCTTTCAACTCTTTTACACTCAATGCCCTCAAAACCGATAGAATCGAAACTTGTGCCGACTTACTACCCGGTATGTGGTTGTGTTAGCTCAAGATCCGGATCCTATCCACGAGGTTTACCGATCTCAGGTTAGACGTGAACCACCGTCTCGAACAGTTCACTAATTGGATTTGGGTGATTCCTGTCCGATCAGGAGAACAAAGTATTGACAAGGTTCCTGTTGTTTGACTAGATATCAAAATGCCTCGATAAAACGACAAACAAACGGAATAACTAAGTGTGAGACGAACAGGACGACCAGGACGGGGTGCCGTCCGATCGGACTGCTGTCCGAATGGACAGCCACCCGAACGGCCGGTCAGCCGAACGACTTGCACCTTGGGACCCACACTTAACCAAATAAAGTTTGAGTATTGAACGAATTGCTAACCGATCGGACTGCCATCCGATCGAATTACCCTTCGGATTATGAGATACTTGGACTTTAACACTTAATCGATCTTTCAACATGTTCAATGCACTAGGAATGCCATACGACCGAACTGCTGTCCGATCGAGTGACTCCTGCTGAGGACTTGTTTTCGTTGAAGTACCCAGCCGAACGAGCTGCTGACCGATCGAACGACTGTCCGATCGACCGGCCTGAAAGGTAGAGATACTTCCATGTTTTCAAATGCTACAACAAAAACTTCAAAAGTCAAGCCATCATACACAAACACACTCTTCTCAAAGGAAGAAACAATCCACTCGAACAGTCATCCGATCGGACTACCGTCCGACCGGACAACTGTCTGAACGGACTGTCACACGCACGGCCAGCCGATCGGACAGCCGTCCGATCGGACAGCTGACCGACCCATCAACACTTGTTTCCGTTCTACGCGTTACTTATCGTTATTCTATCGAACTATTCAGGCTAACCTTACTCTCAAGCGCTCCCTTCAATCCATCAACCGTTGTGAGTATACTTGATCCCTTTTTGCTTTATGCACTTTTGAGTGTACATACGTTACTTATACAAAATCACAATCGAACACACTACTCAATACTTTAAACGCTAACCGTTACCACATGTTATACGTGACTTAATGAATGCTTGTTTGTTATGTTTACACATGGAATGTTGTCTACCTGCCTTAACGACGATAGTACTATAGTTTGGACTCAGCACCCCTTCACACGGGAGTTGTTAAGGACAATATTTGCATGGATTACAGTGGTGATCATGTATTACGAACTGCCTTGGGCAGTCAACCCGCAGTCACTGGTATCGATAGGTTCATATCGATAACTAACTTGCTTCGTTTTCCTCTGTGTACGTGCTGGTTATGCGTAAACTATTTTGAAATCTATATGCTATTATCAAACTTGTATACTCGCCTTTACACTATGTGTATTGACTTTATTTTAACGTATGTGACAGGTGTTTAGGATGCTTATCTGCTAGGAAAGCGAGGCTAGAATAAGGCTCTAGAGGCCAACAAATAGTTGTCTGTACAAATGAAATTAAGGGTCTCTAAAAGCAGATAAACAATTGGTCTATATTGAAAAAATCTGAGTTGTTGAAATAGAACTATTTGCCTAGATTTTGTCTGTAATAAATTGTTTACCTTTTGAGACATGGTATGGGACATGTTATTTTAAATTGATTGTTAATGATAATTGTTATGGAAACTTCTGGACAATCTGTTTCGCTCAGTGCCATGCCCCGATGATTCCGCCATCGGTTGGGGTGTGACACTAAGTACCAGTTCGGTACTGACGTTTGGCGTTTCTGGTACCGGTTCGCTACCGGTTTTTACCTTCATATACCGATACCGTAACCGATATTTTCGGTACCAATACCGATTTGGTATCAGTTGGCACCGAGCTCATCCCTACCCCTAAAACTAAAAAAAAGTTGTACGATATCATTGGTGTTCGTACGGTACCCGTGATTCAGGGATGAGCAAATGGTACTGGGTAGCAGTACCAAATTTCTCGAACTAAAAGATTATCAAACTCAATCCGGTACCGACTTTTGGCGTTTTATGTATCAGGCTGATGTTTGTTTTTACCTTATATATCGATAATGAACCACTATTTTTGATACAAGTACCGGTTAATACCAAGTTTGTTAGACTTAAAAAGTAAAGGAGATAACAATTATTATAATATTAAGATAATAAAACTATAAAAAAACTGTATATAATATTTTATTATATTATAGTTTACTGTTCATTTATTAATATATAGGAGATTTTTTTTTATTTCTTGTACTTGAATCTAACATTTTTCCCCTTTTGTTTAAAAGTTTTTCCAATAGGTATTATTGCTCTGTCATTTAAAAAGCATGTTTAACACAACCATTTGAATAATTCAGTTCATACACTAACACTAGTAAACGTAACCAATTTGGAAACTATAATCGTATTAATAAAAAAATAATTACTTTTCATATTTCATGGTATACTAAATAATTTCAATGATTGATAAATATTATTTCTAATAAATGGTAATTTATACATAACAAAAAAATACTAAACAATGATAAATATTATTTCTAATAAATGGTGACTTATACATAACAAAAAAAAAAAACTTTAAAAACATTTGCAATATTTATAATACAAGTACAACTATGACTGTATGATAGCAATACATAGCATTTAATTCTGGTGTGCGATCGCTAGTTCGATCCTTGAACGAAGGGATCCAAGTTCGATTTCTACCCTCCCTGTTATTTCTGCGGCACTTGGTGATGATGGGAGACTAGGCGAATAAGTGGAGATCGCTAGTTCGATCCTTGAACTGAGCGGGTTTTACCTCACCGGACTGCCGTGCCGAGTGTTCACGGGCTTCGACCCTAGGTGAGGGTTTTCCCGGGTTCGGAGACGAGTGTATCCCGATGTGGTTAATTTCGCTAGTAGCTCATTTGGAGGATTCGTTGGTCGTTCAAAAAAAAATACTAAAAGAACCAGGTTGTTTAGAACTTTAATAATATGTGAAATTTTGATGTGTGTAAATCTATCTACTATAATAAAAGAAACCAAGTTTTGGACACGTGTCATTCATTGAAGCTATTTATTTTTATAGATAATTAATATCAATTAAAAAATAATTATACAATTAAATTTAATATAAATTTAAACAATTCATATAGGAGATAATATATATAACATTTTAAAATAGTGTAAATTACAAAAATCGTCCTTTATGTATGTCACTTATTGCAAATTGTGTCCTTTGGCTTCAAAAATTATAGAAAACGTACTCGATGTTTGCAAACCCTTGCAAGTTATGTCATTTAGCCCAAACTCAGTTAATTTAAATGATTTATTTATTTTATTAAACTAAATTAGTTAAGGGTAGAACCGATTTAAAAAATGTTTAAAAGGTGTTTCTTGGTTCTATACTTATATTTTCGTGTTCAATTCTCAACTCAAATACGGTAATCACTATGTTTACGTGACATTTATAAAAACAATCACCGCAATCACCCCTTCCATCATATATCGAGTATATCCGTTAGTTTTTTTTAAGATAAAATTTTTATTAGATTCATTCAACACGTGTAATAAACGAGGTTTTTAAAGATATAACATTTTTATTTTTTACTATACAAAATTACATTTATGCAACTCGTGTAATACTCGGGGTTTTAAAAATATAACTTTTTTTTATTATGTAGTATATAAAATTAGATTTATTCATTACATATAATACATAGGATTTATAAAGATATAGCTTTTTATTGTTTGGTATATAAAATTACATGTGTTCAACCCGTATAACACAGCATCCCGCTTTAGTCTTCCTAACGGTCGAACTTAGTCTCGCTCCTCAGCTCGACGAGGTTCTTAAAAATTTAACTTTTTTATTATTTAATATATAAAATTAAATTTACTCAACCCGTACAATACACGGTGTTCTTAAACCGTACAATACACGGTGTTCTTAAAGATATAACTTTTTTTATTATTTAATATATAAAATTACATTTATTCAACCAATGTAATAAACGAGATTTTTAAATATATATTGTTTTATTATTTGGTATATAAAATTGCATTTATTCAACTCGTGTAATAAACGAGATTTTTAAAGATATATTTTTTTATTATTTAGTATATAAAATTGTATTTATTTAAACCCGTGTAATACACGGGGTTCTAACCTACTATTTAATATAAAGAAAAAGATAATATTCTTCAAGAATTGAAACTTGCGAAGCTATGGAACAACGATCGTAGCTCGGTTCCATGGAATTGTTTTTTTTGTCGGGTTTCAAGGGTGTTCAATTCTAGGTTTTCCAAAAGTGGAAATCAGCTAGAATTTTGATTAAAATAATCCATATTTCATAGGTTAACAAATAAGTTAACTCAAAAAATACAACACAAGATGAAAACACCTCAAAAAACAAGTTACATTAGACAACCAAACTCTACCCACCCATACATATTAAGTTGAAATCAACCACCGATCCGATATGAGAGCAAGGGCCTTCGATCTGTTTCATAGCCACAAAAAACTTAGAATTTTTATCTTCTCCTTAGGGTTGAAGACCACACCATTTCGACTCCTCCATAAGCACCAAATCGCAGTTTGGATAACCACATACACTCCTTTCCTCCATTTCCCGGACCCGAGAGGTATTTATGCATGTTCACCAAGTCTCTAACTCCAAATACAAAAAATGATGGGATCTTACTTAATGAGCCATAAAATCCCAAACAAAATAAACCAAATTACAGGACACATTAAGGTGGTTAGATGTTTCATCAAATTCGCAAAAATAATTTACACCCGAGAAATGTAAGTTGAACGTTTCTTTTTGCGAAGGACACCATAGTATGAACCCGATCCAAAGTCAACTTCTAAGCAATGAAATTAACATGTTCTGTTGAAAGTCAACCCCCTAGTTCACAACGGTTTCTTTCATTGAACTAAAATAAGAAAATGCTATGCAAGGCGTGACATAAAAGGATTTTTATAGCATCTGATTAAGCAAACATCTATACGAATCAAACATCATTTTGATACCAGTGTTTCAAAGTTTACAACTTAAGACATCATGTTCCAAGTTTAAACGTATCCAGAAGACATCTTGTTAGGGGTTTAACAAACCTAAGAGACAATGTTTTAAAATCCCGGGATTTGAAAAATATATCCCACATTAGGATGAGAAATACTAGGAAAATCCCTACAAAAAGTGGTATCGACTAGACGCATGCTTGAAACTCGAACTCATCCATGAAATCCGTTCATTTTCCTAAAAAAATACTTAAAAACGTCAACAATATATCGGTGAGTTCACATGTTTAAACGACTCGAATGAAACCATAACATTTGAAAAAGCATACGCGTAGTCAATGAAAACCATGATGATCAAATCAATGTCTAGCTAGGACAATGACGTGTGCCCACATAAGCATATAATCAAATCATGACAACGATATTTTGTCTCGCACATCGTACGCACTCGATGAGGTAAAACAATTTGGGATACAATTGCACTCTTTTGTCTTTAGCAAGCAAACAAAAGCGGGTGATGCCAATCCCAACCGATCTATACGATTGTTCCACGTTCTCAACATACTAATGGTTATAGTTTCGAAACAACACGAGGAATTCCCCAGCTCACAACCCATGATATAACTTGTGTGCACATAATTGATACAATTGATTTCAGTCTCAACTAGCGTACTGAGTAACCAAGCATGTGCTTTCCCCAAGTATAAAACAAGTAAAAAAAGGGTCTTGAAACTCACCGTAAATCTCATGCACGTGCTAGTAAAGCTAATAATCCTAACAAACAAGACCCAACCTACACATGTCCTAAACCATATATGACACTAAAGGTCTAATGATGTTTTTACCTGACAAGTTGTTCACCTAACTCGCTTAGACGCAATGAGATGTTAACCTTTGAAAAAGTTTGACTTAATGACCCATTGGTGATTATCCAACTTTCCCATTATATATATATGGTGAGAGTTAGACCATGGGGTATGGTGGGGCTTGGGTTGGGATCATGAGTTGACACATGGGGGCATGTGAAATGGCTAGTTTGGTTTGGACATTGAGAGCCCGCCATGTTACCTTGCTAGCCCGCCCCACGCCCGGCTTCAAACCCAATCCCCAAGGGCCACGCCCCAACCCAAGCCCACCCGGGGTGGTGGCTTGGGCATTTTCCCCAACCCAAGCCCCATACCCCATAGTCTTAGCTACAAAGTCCATTTTTCCTACAAAGTGTAGGAAGTGTTCTTATCGTGACATGTGACACTTAGGGATTGTTGGACCTACAAAAGAACACATGATTTCAAAAGCCAAAAACCTGACTTCCTTATTAAGAAATAAACAGTAGACTGAACTCATTCCCCCCAAGATAGTGAATCTTGAACACTAATCTAAACATCTGTTGAAGACATTCAAAGATCAGTTCAGAAGCCTTGGAACCATTGTTAAAGAATAAGAAACCACATATCAATTGCCAAAGCCCCGTTGAAGTAAAACACTGATCATGAAGACCAAACATCTGTTTTGGGCAAACAGATGTTTGGAACAAAGCAACAGCGATTTGAAGGGGTATGGTCCCAGATCTCGCACCAGCATGGTCGCGAGTGACCATTACCCTTATCAAAAACCCCCACCGGTAAGAACTTATTTGTGTTCGTGCGGGCACGCGCGAACACAGCGGTCGAATCCAATCGGTCAAGGGATGAGAAGACTTACCTTGTGTATGAAAATGAGTGTACACATAGCGATGCGGCTTGGCACCGCATCCTATGAACATTTTCGTCACGACAAGGGATCTGGACAACAGCAACAGTCACCACAAGTGGCGATACGGCCTGGCACCGCATCCCGCACATGTCTTGGCCAGAGCAAGAACGCGGAAACAACAGCAGTTACCGTGAGCAGCGATGCGGTGCGGCACCGCATCCTGCCCACAAGGCAAGTGGGACTGACACCACAGAGCAAGTGGCACCAATGACAGTCGCCTGTCACCCCATACGTAAGCAACAGATTGACACCGCAGTAGGACGTGGCTTCACCTCCACAACCGACAAGCCTGACACACCTGCATAAGGGCGACGCGTTGTCAGTCTAGCCACTCAATTACCCTCCTTCACTCCTCGGCAATAAATACCCATCCCGGACCAGGTTTGAGGTATCGCTTATCAACTCCCTCTCTACTACTACTATCACACACTTTGCTTCCCAAGCAAATTACTGATTCTCACGCCGGAGATTGGTAACAAGGAGCACTGTCGCAACCCCCATCCCCTAACAACCCGGGAACGGGCGGCCGCGGCCAGTTTCGGTGGTATCGGTGTTTATCATTTTGGCAGCGGAAATTACATCAGGACCGTAGTTAGGAAATATTTTATCAGAGTAGAATACCACACTTTCATAATATTAAACACGTGGGAATAATCCCAAGTTTTCAGCACACACATTTTCATAGGGACAAACCCTGTTTTATTTAATGAAAACATCTCTTTATTTTAGGTAACTTTATTGACACTTTTCCAAGCCTTCAGTGCTGTCCAGCTGGCTTCTAGTTTGGCTTTCCCATTTTGTTACCTGAAACGCGTTTAAAAACATTTTGTCAGTGGGAAATACTGGTGAGTAAATATATGTTTAACCAAGTTTAATAAAACTATTGTACAGTATTGAGGTCGGTCGCGCAATTACATTTGTTTCCATCTACCAAATTACCACCCACGGTACTGTCAACCCGACTTGTGGTCATGTTACTCCTCGAAAGGTAGTAACAAATTTTGTATACAAAACCCCAACATACCGACGATAATTGTAGAATACAAATACTCAATAAATGTTTAATATATTATTAATTATGTGAGGTTTTGTAAAAACAATTTGCAAAAAGGAGATTACTCACATTGCTGTCTTAGGTTTTCCTTTAGGGTTTCCTGGTGATTATCTATTAAATACACAAATGCACACGCGTTTGTATAATAGTTTACATTAGTAATACCCTCCCGGAGACGGCATTCCAACGACTACGTCGGGCAGAACCTCGACAGCCGTTACGGAACCCTAGATCAATCGGGCAGCGTATCTAATACGTAACCGGGGTTATGATACTTACAACGGGGTAGAACTTCGTTATTTAGGGGGTATTATACCCGAAAAGCACTTTGACTATATAGAAATTTGTGAGAGAGAAAAAGATTGAACGATCAGAAGTGAAAGCTGATGGCCTCTATTTATAGTTGTGATTTCGGACTTCCTCCCGGCCCGAGTAAGCCGAAGGAAGATCCTTCGTGGCCCGCGACATAGGGTTGTAGGCACTAGGGTCGCTGATTCGTCGAGTTTAGCTTTGACACGATCATGGCACATGGCAGCACCGGGCTGCGCCCCATGTCCCTTAGCTCATGCCCCGCGTAGACCAGGGAGTGGTCTTACGCGGCCCGCCAGAGACCTGTTTTTCTTGTTTTTATTTAATTTTAATAATGATAAAGGTATTCGGTGTCCGTTTTCGCATACGGGGTGTGTTTTAAGACATATTAGGACATTCTAATTATTTTTAGGGAGTCAAAAAAAAATTTAGGAGGGTTGTTATATCCTCCCCACCTTGTTTTAGAACTCGTCCTCGAGGTCTACTGGAATAAGTGTGGATATTTCCTTTGCATTTCTGATTCAAGCTCCCATGTGTACTCTGGTCCTCTTTTGGAGTCCCATTTCACTTTGACCAGAACTAATCTCTTGTGTTTGAGGTTCTTGACTTTCCTGTCTTCAACATGTAGTGGTCTTTCTACAAATTTTAATTGTTCATTTACCTCTATATTCTGAAGAGGTACTACCAGCTATTCATCGGCTAAGCACTTCTTGAGATTAGATACATGAAATACATTATGCATTCCTGCCATTTCCTCTGGCAGTTGTAGCTGATAGGCTACAGGTCCTATTCTTCTAATAATCCCAAAGATCCAACATACCTGGGGCTTAGCTTTCCTATTTTGATGAATCTTACCACTTCTTTCCAATGAGAGACTTTCAATAACACTTTATCTCCTTCTTGAAATTCCAACGGTTTTCGCCTGTTATCAGCATAACTCTTTTGTCGATCCCACGCTACTTTTAGTCGTTCCTTGACTTGAATGATCTTGTCGGTTGTTTCTTGTACTATCTCAGGTCCGGATAGTTGCTTTTCCCCAATTTCTGCCCAACAGACTGGGGTTCGGCACTTTCGTCCATAAAGTGCTTCGAATGGTGCGACGTTGATACTTGTGTGATAACTGTTATTATATTTCATCCCAATTACCTCTGAAATCAATTACACAAGCTCTAAGCATGTCTTCCATTGTCTGAATTGTCCTTTCGCTTTGTCCGTCCGTTTGAGGATGATAAGGTGTGCTTAGATTTAACTTGGTTCCCATTGCTTTTTGGAAACTTGTCCAAAAATGAGAGGTAAAACGGCTATCCCTATCAGAAACAATTGATAAGGAATTCCATGTAATGAAACTATTTCATTTACATATAATTTAGCTAACTGTTCCATAATGAAAGTTTCATTCATTGGTAGGAAATGAGCTGACTTAGTTAGCCTGTCTACAATCACCCAGATTGTATCATTACCTTTCCTTGTTTTGGGTAATTTGATAACAAAATCCATTGTTATCAATTCCCATTTCCATACTGGCATTTCTAATTGCTGCAATAAACCTGAGGGTTTCTGATGTTCAGCTTTAATTTGGGTACAAGTTAAACATTTAGAAACATAGGCTGCTATATCTTTTTTCATTCCTATCCACCAAAAATTCTTTCTTAAGTCCTGATACATCTTATCACTTCCAGGATGCATTGTATACTTAGACTTATGGGCTTCTTCTAATATACGATGGCGTAAGTTTCCTAATTTAGGTATCCACATTCTTTTCTTATGGAATCTCCAAATTCCATCTGTTCCTTGTTCTAATTCCTTAATCATTCCCTTCAATTTTTCAGTATCGTCCTTGATTACTGATTCTTGTGCTTTTCTACTCTGTTCATTTAAATCTACTTGTAGATTTAATTTAAGGGAACACACTCTTTTTGGCTTTTCATGATACCTTCGACTTAAAGCATCAGCCACTACATTGGCCTTTCCTGCATGATACCGGATGCTACAATCATAATCACTAAGTATCTCCATCCAGCGTCTTTACCTCATATTCAGCTCCCTTTTCCCAAAAACATACCTTAAACTCTCATGATCTGTGAAAATGGTAAACTTACTACCGTAAAAGTAATGTCTCCAAATCTTAAGGGCAAAAATTATAGCTCCTAATTCCAAATAATGGGTTGAATAATTCTCTTCATGATTCTTAAGTTGTCTAGATGCGTAAGCTATAACCTTTTGACATTGCACCAACACACATCCATAACCTAACTTAGAAGCATCACAATAGACTACAAAGTCTTCAGTTCCTTCTGGTAACGCTAGTATGGGTGCATGGGTTAGTCTTTGCTTAAGAATTCTAAAGGCTTCTTCCTGTTTTGGTCCCCATTCAAACTTAACAGATTTACAGGTTAGCTTAGTCAAGGGAATGGCTATTCTAGAAAAATCTTAAATAAATCTTCTATAATATCCGGCCAATCCTAAGAAACTTCTAACCTCGGTTGGTGACTCAGGGTTTTCCATTTGTTAATTGCCTCGATCTTGGTGGGATCCACATGAATTCTTTCATGATTAACTAGATGTCCAAGAAACTGTACCTGTTCTAACCAAAATTCGCACTGTGAAAACTTTGCATAATGCTTTTCTTTCCTTAATAAACTTAGAAGTGCGTGTAAATTCCTTGCATGTTCCTCCTTACTTCTAGAGTAAATAAGAATATCATCTATAAAGACAATTATGAATTTATCCAAATTTCACCATGTCCATAAATGCGGCTGGGACATTGGTTAAACCAAATGGTATGACAGTAAATTCATAATGGCCGTACCTTGTTCTAAATGCGTTCTTAGGAATGTCCTCTTCCTGTACCTTCAATTGATGATATCCTGATCGTAAATCGATTTTCGAGAAAAATCAAACTCCTTGCAATTGATCGAACAGATCGTCGATTCTTGGTAATGGATACCGATTCTTAATCGTGACCTTGTTCAATCCACGGTAACTAATGCACATACGCATAGATCCGTCTTTCTTCTTAACGAATAAGATTGGTGCTCCCCATGGTGAACTTGGCTGTATGAATCCTTTCTCCAACAATTCATCTAATTGCTTCTTCAATTCCTGCATTTCGGCGGGTGCCAAAAGGTAGGGTGCTTTGGCAATCGGTGCTGTCCCTGGTAGCAGGTGAATTCTGAATTCAACTTCCCTGTCTGGCGGTAGTCCTGGTAATTCTTTTGGAAACACATCTGAAAACTGAGATACTACTGGAATATCTTTCAGTTCTTTTCCTTTAGTGTTAGTGATTATGGAAATCAGATACACTAATGACCCTTTTCTTATATAACTTGTTGTTTTCATCAAAGAGATGAATTTCGTGGTGTAACATTTGTGCTTGAAATCATTGTGAACAGTTCAGTTATCAATAAAACAAAGTTATTTGATCCCAATGTTTGTTTATTTATGTTTGACATTTTTCATGTTTTGACTTGTGTTCAATTTTAAACTCTATATCGCTTTCTGGAGAATTATACGCAAACTGGTGCGTAAACGTACTTAGTTAACGCGACAAATACTGCGGAACTTCAACATATACTTAACATACCTTAAATAACCTTTACATAACTTAGAAATAAGTTTTGAAGGCTTTGGTATGGCAAAAACAAGTAATTCGCCTACAAGGACTAAATTTGACAAACTACGAAAGTATGCCAATTTGAACTGTAACAGACATTCCAGAACATGAACATAAGTTAAACATACCATAAATATCCTTTACATAGCTTAGAAATAGGCTTGGAGGTGTTCGGTGTGCTAAAATAAACTTTTGGGTCATTCAGGGACTAAAAGTGTCAAAAAGTGCATAAGTTTGCATTTTCGCGCATAACTTACGTTCTGAATACATCCGGACATCCAAAAATTTATGTAAGCACTAAAATATTTTATTTTAGTGTTTGGCATGAGAAAAATCCATTCGTCACGCAATTTGGATCGTTTTTCGCGCTTATGCGCATTCTGTCGTAATTAAGCGAACATCTTAACCGTATGGCCAAACGAACCGACATCCGAGATATTTTCAAGCATATTTCATGTTCCCTATGTCTTAACATGACTGTGGGGCTTGAAATTGGGTTTGACGGGTGTTAGAAGTGCCGTTACGCAACGAAACAAGCTACATGGACCAAAACTGTAAATCTGCCAAAGCTGATGGCTTACGGACCGTAAGCCATCACCCTTACGGTCCGTAAGGCGTCCCCAGAACAACAGATTCAGCTTTAACTGCTGTTGCCTCTTCAAGTTAGTGAAAGGCCAAATTTCACTTGCCTCTTCTGGACAATGAGGGGCAAATCTGATGTTCCATAAGTATTGCAACAAGTGTATGGACAAGATCAAAGCACGTAAATCGATAAACGATCCTAACGGTCTTGCATATCCTATAAATACCCCCCATTCTTGTTTAAAACCCACAAATCTGATCTAAAAGCTCTACGTTGATGCCATTGCTTCATACCTGAGCTCCTGGATCAAGATTAGCTTTCGGGGACCCTTCGTAAGTGTTCTTTCGTTCTTTTATCGCTTTTCGAGTCCGAAAGTCAAACGTTGTTTGACTTTCTGCATAGACCAGTTTATGGTCAATGCGAAGTTCGTTTGAACTTCATAACGTGAGCGTGATCACGATGGTTATAGTCCCTAGTGACTATACCTACCGATTACCACGTTATCTAGGCTCAGTGACGAGTCGTAGTTTCGGCCAAAATGCGCATTCTTGCGTATTTTGTAACCAAACTACTCATAGGTATCAAAACCATTTGTTTTGATACCAAACCTGTTTTCTAAACTTAGTTAAGCATCTTTTAACATGCTTAGCTCGTCACTTTTTGTTTAGTGCTTATATAGGGTCGTAAGGTAAGCGATCTAAACAATCGCTTATACTTTCGAACCCGACCCTTCTGGTCGATCATTAGGATCCGACCAAACGCATTAGGTGACCATAGTTGTATAGGGGATAACCTTCCGAGGTTATACCTTATGGTCACGACGTTAGGCGTTCCGAACGCGTTTTACGCGAACTACGCGTTAAAGTAGCATAAGCTACCTAAACGGGTCGTAACGGGTCGTAAGCGCTTAGGTTAGGTTTCATTTTAGTATGTGGGCTTTGTTAAACCATATTACACGAGTCTCTATACTCGTTTGGTTTACGAACCCTCATCTTATCCAATCCTCCGATTTAGGTCCGATATATTAACATAGTTATCTATATTAGGTGCCGTTTGATATCCGTGATCTCTAGCATTATTTGGTTTTTATACAAGGACTTCAAAGCAATCTCAAGTGAGTACATAGACCCCTCTTTTACTGTTTTCAAACTGTTTTGGGGTGAAACACATGTGCCTACTTGTTACTTTCGTGCCTTTCATGCTTTCGTATCATATGCTTGTTATGTTCATTAGTACATTATAGTACCTGATTTCATTACATTTTATGCTATGTATGTCCATTGTGTGCATACTTAGTACATTGTTTTACTTTACATATCTGCTATGTATGCTGATTGATAGCACGCTAGCACTTTGATTTACATGACTTTTCTGCTTTGTATGTTAACTTAGCATACTTAGTACACGGTTTTCATATAACATGTGCACATTTGCTATAACATTTGGTTTGCATAAACGGGACTTATATACGTTCATTAACATTGGCTACGCCGCTCGGTAGTAAGTAGTCGTACCATAGGACTAGACAAATCCCATTCCTGACATCCCGGGTTTGTTTGGATGTAAGGAATGACTGAATCCGAAAACATTTCTTTTGATAACCTTGACTTAGGGTTATCCGACTCTCTCAAGGCTTGAATGTATGCGTTAACTTACCACATAAATGTTTGTATCAATGTAACATGCATTTACTTTGCAAAACACAACTTTTTGATATATTCAAAATACTTTGTTTTGTACATTTCTACATTTGTATTATGTGATAATACTTTACTTACAATACATAACATTTGTTACACATTACTTGACTACATTTGGACTTTAAACATTTGACATGGCTTATACACGAACTTTTTGACAATTGGTTTAAACATGGACTTTATTACCTTGGTGGTTTGTTTAAGTGACCTAAGTAACGAGACATGTGTAATATGATGCAAGCATGGTGGATACGCCATTGGTACTTTCTATATATAAGTGTTTGCATGGTATTATATATCGTAGCGTTATTTGAATCATTCCAATTTAGACATATAACATTTTATATAACATATCTCATCGCTTTTTCAAATAATTTACCATACAAAACAATTTACAAGGTTCATGACTGACTGTTATTAAACGTATTCTTTAAACTCAAGTCATGAATCCTATTTTCACAAAACCTATGTATCTCACAGGCATTTTTATGCTGACGTACCTATTTTCACATGTGTTTTCAGGAGCTTTTGCGTAGGATGATGATCATGACACTAGGGCGGACCTGTGCCTTAGAGACATAAAAATGAAGATAGACTTAGATTAACTATGTGATGTACTCTTGGTTTTCATGTTTAAGACAATGTAACACTCTTGTTGATAAATAAAATATAACTTGGTATGCCATGATTTTGAAACAATTAATTCTGTTACAACACTCCCTGACGTTTCCGCCACGTTTGGTTGTCCCACGTGGTCGGGGTGTGACACGTGGATCTAGATAGCTTATCTCCTTTAATTGTGATCTTTTCATCTTTTGGTGAATTTACTTGAATTGACTTTTGATCACATAAAATACTGGCTTTATTGGCTATTAACCAATCCATTCCTAATACAACATCAAATCCTGCCAGATTCATTGGATAAAGGTTTGCAATAAATTTTTGATTTAAAAATTCTATTCTTGCTCCCTGAAAGATTTTAGAAATCTTAATGGTTTCTCCATTTGTTGTCTCTACTAGACATTCTTGAGGAAGTTTAGTTAATGGTTGCTTGAGAAGTTTGCAAAATGAAGTATTAATAAAACTTTGGTTCGCACTAGAGTCAAATAATACTTTAGCAAGAACATCATTGACTAAAAACGTACTGGCTATCACGTCCGGAATCATCTTGGCTTCATCTGCCGTCAGAACAAATGCTCTAGCATTTTTGGTAGTCTTATTGCCCATGGCTGGAACTAGTTTCGGATAGTTCGGCTTGATGTGACCTTTTTCTCCACAGTTGAAACACATTCCATTATTAGGTTTTCTCCTGCAATCTTCTTCTTTGTGTCCTGGTATCTTGCAGAAATTGCAGTAAGTGGAGCATTTTCCCGAATTCTTTTTCTTGCAAGCCTTGCAGTAGGGTGTAGAGGTAGAACCTACATTTTTTCCACGGTTGGAATTACCGTAACAGAATTCCTGAGTGAGCTTTTGAGCTAGATTCCTCATCTGGTCTTCTTCTCGAGTATGCACTAATTCACCAGTCAAGGTATTCGCTAGTTCTACAGCTTCTTCTATAGTCTGGGGTCTAGCGGCCTTGACTACATGCCTAATCTCACTGATTAATCCCTAGATGTAACGAGAGATTAATACTGGTTCTAGTGATGCGAGGGTTGGTACTATTCTAGCATATTCAAATAATGTAGTAGTATAACTCTTACTATCTACTCCAGTCATCCTAAGGTTTAAGAACTTATTTGTTATCTGTTCTTTTTCATTGGGAGGGCTGAATTTTCTTTCCACCATGTTCTTAAATTCCTCTCATTCCATATTATAAACCCTATCATTTCCTCTAGACTGGAGGATAGTGTTCCACCATTCTAAGGCTGAATTTTTAAACAGATTGGAAGCAAACATTATCTTATCCTCTTCCGCACATTTGCTTATTTTTAAGACAGCCTCAGTCTTTTCTATCCAGCGTAGAGTTGCAATGGGTCCTTCATTGCCCGAGAATTCTATTGGTTTGTAGGACCAGAATTCCTTGTAAGAACAACCATAAGACATGGTTCTTCTTCTTTTGGGAATGGGCACTTGAAGTACGGGTCCATTGTTTACGCTGTGATCTGGTTCAGTTGGTCGCTTACTACCCTTGTTACTTTTATTATCAGCTTCCTTAACAGTTTGAATAATAAATGGCATTGTATCTATGATTCCTTGTGCCACTATGTGTTGGATGGCTCTATTATCCACTTGGTTTCCATTGTTATTGTTGTTCAGATAATCATTATTCGGGTTATTGTAATTCTGGTTATTATCATTCTAGTTTTTCTGGTTCTCTTCGTTGTCCATCTGAATTTTAAACATTTACCACGTATTAATATCACAAGATAATATTTAATACAACCAATCACACAACACGCATGTTGATCAAAAACGTCGAACATTGCGACTTACTCTTTATATATATATATATATATATATATATATATATATATATATATATATATATATTATGCATCTAATACAAACTGAAACTGGAAATTAAAATTACAATACTAGTAGGCATCTATAGCTATTGTCTAGATTTTTTTTCATACACACATATTATATATATATATATATATATATATATATATATATTATTACTACTACCACCACCATCAAGGATATGGGTTCATCCAGAACTCCATATTGCGCTCTTCATACTTCCAGACGAGTCGCTCTCCAACCTGTCTCATCCTCTCGCTACTTTCTAAAATCTCTTCTCCGAAAGTTCGGAGCTCTTGCACATTTTCTGCACTCATTGGGGGTGCAGGTGCTGGGACTGGGTTTGGGAACTGGGGCATGGATTCCTGGTACGGGTATGAATTCTCTAAAATTTCCCTAATGTATTCATCGATATCATAATAGGGATCTAGAGGGTCTAAACCTGGGTAGGCTGCTAGATTCGGCGTGGGTTCATCTTCGGGTATTGGGTATCGCTGCTGGTAATCCCTATGCTCATCTAGCCACGGGTCGTAGTCTGGGTCTAAAGGATTAGGTGCTGGTATCCTAGGTATCTCCTCTGGGTTAAAATCATGCATTTGGATTTGATTTTCTGAGCTGTTTTCTATTTCCATTGGCTGTGTGGGGAATAGTGGTAATGGTTGGGGTGCTATCAGTTGCTCCAGGTTAGGGTCGGCAGCTGTGGTTGCTAGGATATGGAAATTGGCTAAACTCCTATTAAGCATATCCTGTGTGTGGGCATCTGTCTCTCTTTTAGCGGCTGCTAGGGCTCTCTGTTGTTGCAACTTTTTCATTCTTTTCCTACGTTCATGCGCTCCTCTACTGAACCATCCTCTTTTTTAGGAGGGAATGGCTCTTCAGACTGAGCCTTAAACACGAATATCTCGTCTTTATTATCAGCTGAATACCCTGAGAGGGCAGGCTGTGAAGAGGTGCCTTCGCTTCTAGGCGAGCTGGACAACTGACGATACGCATCGGAAGGTCCTTGGTCGCTCATACTGTAAACTAACAAATAGTCAAATAACGCACAACAATAAAATACAAATATGCACGTAGTTCCGTAGAAAATTTCCTAACACTTTAGATAACTTTTAGTGTCAGCAGAACACTTCTATGGCTGAATCAGTGGCTTAGCTCTGATACTAGCTTCTGTCGCAACCCCCGTCCCCTATCAACCCAGGAACGGGCGGCCGCAGCAAGTTTCGGTGGTATCGGTGTTTATCATTTTGGCAGCGGAAATTACATCAGGACCGTAGTTAGGAAATATTTTATTAGAGTAGAATACCACACTTTCATAATATTAAACACGTGGGAATAATCCCAAGTTTTCAGTACACACATTTTCATAGTGACAAACCCTATATTATTTCATGAAAACATCTTGAAGGGGTATGGTCCCAAGAAGCCGCGCAAACCTTCTTTCAGGTCGCGCACGAGACCATACTCCTTATTCAGCAAGATGATTAATCTTAGTCTCGCGTGGGTTACTTTAACATAGGCTGACCTCACGCAAGGTCAAAACAAGAAAGAGCCTTCATCCCACCATAACCCTGCGCGGGCTAGTTACGTTCTCAGCAAGGGTTGCGCAGGGCTAAAGCGCAGGGCCACTTCAGAAGGTACACAAGCTACAAGTGGCAGAAGAAAAGAGCCAATCAGCGTCCTCCAGGCTGTGCTCTATCGTGCTCCACGATCGCCTGACATGCAGGAGACAATAAGTACACAAGGACGCCTATGTGGCACCAATCAGGGGGCGGCGGCACCTGCCCCACGATCTCCACTTACCTACTGATGGCAGAGGGACAACAAGGCCGACAACAGGGACACGTGGCTCCAATCATGGTGCGTCAGCACCGGAGATCTTCTAGAAGACACTAACGGTCGACACTAGTGAGACAAAGAGCATATCCTCTTAGTTGTCGCCTTCCGGCCCAAGGCCCATCAGCCAACCTCCTCTTACACCTCTCCGGCTATAAATAGGGACCTTCATTCACATGTTAATTCATTCTGTTCTCTTCACTCTCACTCTTACCACACATTTATTTCCTCAAAGCAGATACTTATTCTCACACCGGAGTCTGGTTAAGAGAGAAACCCCCATATTCCCCTCTTAACGAGCTAACGGTGTTCTGTTTTGAAGGATTATCGGATCATTAAGGAGCTTAGGAAAGTCTAAGAAGATTAACCACTATGAAAGGAATATAAACCAAACTAATTAACTCTGAAATTAGTTCCGTGTTTCTTCATTGGCGCCCACCGATTTTTGCAATCACTTTCATCTTCTTTTTATGAGTTTTTTATCAGTTTTTTCGGTTTTCTTGATCATGGCTGGTCAAGGAATCATTGCTGATTTCGGGTTTGGCACGAACTCTAACGCATGACCGATCGAGGACAATCATAATGTCCAAGTCCAACCAGCCGAGGAAGTAGGCGAAATCGAAATAACAAATACTGGGGGACCACGCGCGAGCATCACTTGCATCACTCAAACGGTAACCCCAGGAAACAATGTTGTTGGTCCTTCAAACCCAGCCCCAAATCCGAACATTTCGGCACTACTTGGGCTACCAGAAGGCGAAACTCTAGCCTCTTGGTACGCCAAACAAATTGCTACCATTAATGCTGCGTATCAATCTTTGAGCGCACAACAAACAATCCTGCAAGCTGAACCATCCTTGTTTACACCTCCGGGTCCGAGTCAGGGGGCGCGCCAGATACCCCCATAGCAGAATATTCAAGGAAGAACTAACAGACCTCCCCCCATGAGAAGGCCAAGCTTGCACGACACGCGCGACACACTTGGGGAAACAGGTAGCTATTATGACCATACGTCAAACGTCCAAAGAGGTCCAGTTCATAGCCGGCTCGGGCCGCGCAACATGAAAAACGAGTGGGATGACACAGACCCAAACGATCCAACTTGGCAAGATGACGAAGGATCCTCAGTCTTCAACCGCTTACAGAAGAATCACGAATACTACAAGTCAAGACAGCACATCGCGTACAGCGAAGAAGCGGAGCGAGACTTCCGCCTCGCCTATAGACCAGCTGAAGCTACAGAACATTCGAAGTTCATTCCAAAGATTGCTCTAGCCCCGCTATCAAAAGAAAAATTGCCACCAACAGTGGGAAAGTTCAATGGTTTAACTGATCCTGATGATCATGTCAGAGTATTCACAAGCGTCGGTTGTATGGGAGGATGGAACATGCCGATGTGGTGCCATCTGTTCATTCAGACTTTCACAGGGGCTGCTTGCCCCTAGGTCGACAGCCTTCCACCAGGAAAGATCACGTCATGGGTTGACTTCAGAACCCATTTCGTAAATCATTTCAGCCAGCAAAGACGTTACCAGCGCGACACTGCTGAGGTAACAGACATCTGGCGCCGAGACAACGAGGGGCTAGAAGATTTCATCACTCGCTTCAACAAGGAGTGTTTAGAGATTGGTGGTGTAAGTGAACAATTGATGTGCGCACACTTAAAGAAAGCCATTCAATGTGATAGCCTCATCAGGACTATCACAGGCAAAGACGGTATGCCCAAAGAATGGGACAAACTCATGGAAGCCGCGAAGATAGTAGCGCAAACTGAAGGGTTGTTGGCCGGTAACAAGAACTCCTACACTGAAGATCGTTTTTCCAAAGGAAGCTCGCGCGATAACAACAGGCGAAACAAAGGCAAAATCCCTGGATGGAAAGCTAGCCAGTCCAGCGGTTATGATGAACGAACTCTCTTCAGAGAGGACGCGCGAGACACGATCGATCGCATTGGTTATCGATAGGCAGTCAGGAACGAGAATCGAGAAAAACACTGGACTCTGCTCATTAAGACACCAAAAGAGGTGCTCATGATGGAGAACCACGACTTCAAGGCTCCAAAGCCTATGACGAACAAGAAAGGCTAAGACCCAAACCTGTACTGCAATTTCCACAAGGATACAGGTCATCTGACAGATAACTGTATCAGCTTAAGGCAAGAAATTGAAAAAGCGCTGAAGAGCGGGAAACTAAGCCACCTGGTAAATAATGTGCGCAAGGAGACGCGACAAATTCAGCGCAATGATGATGGGAACCAAAAGAAAGTCAGGCGTCTGGAAACATACATGGTCAATGGACCAAGATACAGCGCAAGAGATAAAGGAAAGCGCTATTCGAACCTGCATGGTAAGAGCAATAGGTCATATTTCCGGTAGTACGTGGGGGACCACGCGCCACGCGCCCCGTCGTCATTACCGGTATCATCGGTCATTACAAAACAGAATACATATTTATTGATCCGGGAAGTACAGCTGATATCATCTATGAACAGTGCTTCAATTAGTTTGATGATGAAGATAAAGCGCGCCTTGAGCCGGTCGATTATCCTCTGTCAGGATTCTGCAATGAAATAGTCTTCCCTCTAGGCCAAATCAGCTTCCCCGTCATGCTATCTGACGGGAAGCATTCAAGAACCACAAATGTCAATTTCATGGTAATGCCTGCCAAATCAAGGCATGATGTTCTGATCGGGAGAGAAAACCAAAGTGAACTAAACATGGTAACCTCCACACCCCACTCTGCCATTGAATTCCCAACCGAGACGGGGGTGGCGATTATCTATGCGAAGAAAGAGGTAATGTCAGCCGAGGATGCGCGACCAATCAAAGCGCCAAAAATTTCAACAACTGAACCAGAAAAATGGGTATTGAATCGCAAGTACCCAGAACAAACGGTGAAGATAGGCCACACAAGCTCACCAAACATCAGAACGCACCTTAAGCAACTGTTGTTCAGAAACATGGACATTTTCTCCTGAACTCCGGCTGACATGACCGGTGTCCCGCGCGATGTTACTGAACACTGTCTGAACACTTATCCCTCCGTTGAACCAAAAGTGCAGAGAAGGCGCAGCCTACGGGTGGATAAGACTAAAGCGATGAATGAGCAAGTTTGTGAGCTGCTAAAAGCAGGAATCTTGAGGGAGGTGTGCTATCAAAGCTGGGTCGCAAACCCTGTCATGGTCGAGAAGTCAAATGGAGGATGGCGAATGTGTGTCGATTACACCGATCTCAACAAGGCGTGCCCCAAAGATTGTTATTCATTGCCGGAGATCGACAAAAAGATAGACTCTCTCGTGCCATACAGGTGGAAATTTTTTCTGGACTGTTACAAGGGGTATCACCAAGTCCAGATGAAGCTAGAAGATGAAGACAAGACAGCTTTTCGGACCGACAGCCTCAAAAATGCTGGCGCGACATACCAACGTCTGATGGATAAAGTCTATGCTGAAGATATTGGGAAACATATTGAGGTTTACATTGATGATCTTGTGATCAAGAGTCCCGAGGAGGACCAAAAGTTGAAGGATATAAAGAAGACATTCAACTCTCTGAGAAGCGTGAATATGAAATTAAATCCAGCCAAATGTTCCTTTGGTATGGAGGAAGGCAAATTCTTGGGCTTCATGGTTACAAATGGCGGCTTCAAAGTTAATCCTAAAAAGGTTCAAGCCATAGAGCGGATGCCGTCACCGCGTACGATTAAAGAAATGCAAAGATTAGCCGATCACCTAGCCGCGCTTAATCGATTTCTATCAAACCGCGCAGCAAAATCATATCCTTTCATTAGCACTCTGCGCAACTGCGTGAAAAAGAAAGAATTCAAATGGACGCCCGAAGCAGAGGCTGCTTTTCAGCAAATGAAAGAGTGTTTGATCAAGCTCCCTTACCCTAACCGCGCCGTGTGAAAAAGAACCACTCATTCTGTACCTGTCTTCTTCGGACAAGGCAGTTGGGTCGGTATTGTTGGTGGAGAGAGATGGAGTTCAGACTCCGATTTACTACGTCAGTAGGGGGCTTACAGATCCAGAAACGAGACATTCAACAATGGAAAAGTTAGTGCTTGCACTGCTACACGCCTCTAGAAGGCTGCGCAGATATTTTACAGGGCATGTGATTACAGTACTCATTAACTTCCATATCGGCACAATTTTGCAAAAGCCAGAAACGTCAGGTCGCCTAGCAAAGTGGGCATTTGAGCTGGGGGGTCACAACATTCTATACAGGCCGCGCCCAGCCATCAAGGGTCAAGTTTTAGCGGACTTCATCACAGAGGTCCCAGAAGATAAGATCAAAGATTGTGAAGTTGTTGACACTCCCATCACAGACACGTTCGAGGGATTATGGTTGCTATACACAGACGGGGCCTCAAACGAAGATGGCGCAGGAGCTGGATTGCGCCTTGTTAGCCCTGCGAAACATGAATTTACATACGCCATCAAGTTGGATTTCAAGAATACCAACAATGAGGCGGAACATGAAGCATTCTTGACAGGCCTGCGCCTTGCCATCAAAATGGGAGCCCAAAACTTACAAGCACATGTTGACTCATTGCTAATCGCAAGTCAAATCAACGGGTTATATGATGCGAAGGGCGAAGTTATGGCTTTGTACTTAGAGCAGGCGAAGGAGTTTCTCCAGCAATTCAAATCATACAAAGTCGTTCATATCAATCGATCTGAGAACAAGCCAGCGGACGCGTTATGCAAGCTCGCTTCAACAGCCTTCCAACACCTCGCCAAAGATGTCAGGATCGAAGTCTTAAAAAACCCGTTTGTTCTGCTGAGACAAGTGAATGTAATTGAAATAGGGTCACCATCATGGATGACTCCTATCATCCAATATCTTCAAGAAGGAATTCTCCCGAAAAACAAAGCAGAAGCGAGAAAGACACAGAACAAGGCATTGTTCTATGAAATGAATGGTGGAATCTTGTACCGAAGATCCTTCTTGGGGCCACTTCTGCGCTCTGTGGACCCCCAGGATGCAAGTTACCTGATCAGGGAGATTCACGAAGGCATTTGCGGCATCCATGCAGGCCCGCGCATGGTTGTCGCAAAGATAATGAATGTTGGTTACTACTAGCCAGGGATGCACGTTGACGCTCTAAAGGAATTGCGCAAATGCAACTCCTGTCAAAGGCACGCCCCGAAAACCCTGCGCCCGAAAAATGATCTCATCCCTGTGTCCACTACATGGCCTTTCCAGCAGTGGGGGATCGATATGGTGGGACCTTTCCCTGAAGCTCCTGGAGCTGTGAAGTTTATAATTGTTGTCGTCGATTATTTCACCAAGTGGGTGGAGGCCAAAGCGCTCGCTTTAACAACAACAATGATGGTGCGCAAGTTCATCTAGGAACACATCATTTGCAGGTTTGGTCTCCCACTCAAGATTGTAACAGATAACGACACCAATTTTGCTTCTGAAGACCTTCAAGAATGGATGAAAGAGATGAATATCGAACACACTTTCTCTTCTGTTGCGCATCCTCAGGGCAACGGCCAAGTAGAGAGTGTTAACAAGAGTATCGTTGAAGGGATAAAGACCCGCCTGGGCACTAAGAGAAGAGGCTGGGTAGATGAGCTCCCGAGCATCCTGTGAGCTCATTGAACCATGCCGAAAACAAGCACTGGCAAAACCCCTTTTAGCTTAGTCTACGGCTCAGAGGCGGTTATCCCAGCTGAAATTGGCTAGCGCTCGCCGCGCTTGACAGCAGTTAACACCAGTGGCGGACCTAGAAGAATTATTCAGGGGTATCCTAACTTTTTTTTTTTTTACCTAGGTTCGTCTCTGAGAATACGAGGGTCCGTGTGCGGCTTAAAAATGGGCCCTTAAAATTTTCTTTTACCAAAGATAATGAGAATTCGAGAGCCCTTAGGGGCCCTATGCGACTAGTGTGTGTATATTTTGGATACCCCCTCCAGTTGAGCAATCCCTGCAAATTCTATGTTTCGATTTTTTTTTTTTTTGTAAAAAAATAGGACATGTAATATACATACTTTTAAGCATTTCAAGCCAAAAAAACACCGAGTAAAAAATTTTTAAAAAATTAAAAACCAAAAAAATGTAACGCTGGCACTTTGCATTTTTTTTTGGTATGTAATTCGTTACATTTTGTTGTTTTTTTTGGGCTCAAAATGCTTAAAATTATGTATATTACATACCTTATTTTTTCAAAAAAATAAAAGTTCTGGAACATAGAGTTTGTAAGGTTTGTTTAACTGGAGGAGGTTTCTTGTTTAGAATTAAGCCTATATATATAATTACTAACACATGTATTACACGGGTTACATAAAAAAGTATTATACAATTAGTAATAAGTTTTAAAGATTATAATATGATACTTTTAATGTTGTTTTGAAGTTTTTAAAGATAATATTTAGTTTGTAATAAAAATATCTTCAACAACAAAAAGAACCTGAAACTTATTGTCCTTCAATGTTTGTATAATTGTATAGCATGTAGTCTTATATGGCTTTTAAATATTAGAAATCCTAGACTTCAAAATGAATCTCGTCTAAGTTTTTTTATCTTTAATTTAATATAATCAGAGTTTGCCGATGATCTCTAGATCAAGTGGTGGGGGGCTTGCATTTCTCTTGAGAGATGCAGGTTCGACTCCCACTTGGTGCAGAGTGAGGCACTGGTGGGCAATGATAGGAGACCCAGGGAAACCTGGGTTGGATCCTTGAGCCAAACGGGTTTTACCGGTAATTTCACTGTCGTGCCTATGGGCGGGTGGGTTACCGGGTTTTCCCCAGAATTGGTGGTGAACTCGGGTTACTCTCGGACTACTCCATTTGTCCAGTGGGTGCCCCGAGAGTGCTCGGGATTGAGTTTGTTGGCCGTTCAAAAAAAAATATAACCAGAGTTTAAAAACTGTCTGATTCATATTTATCCGTAGAATCGTATGTATAAAACATTTGTATTTTCTTCATGATTGTATAATATTTTCTTTACGTTATAAGAAAAGATAATTTACTAAACCATATATTTGAAAAAAAAAAAAAAACTATTTTAGTGTTATTTCGTATATTATTTTAACTTTTAAGCTTTCTGTTGTTTAAGAAAATGTGGGTTCATAACATTTTCAACGAAGCTTTTGTACTAGTAAAATTATAAATAAACAAAGTATAATAAAAAGTAAACCAAATAATTAATGTTTAACAATAAATTAAATAAAGTAAACGGAATATTATAATTTATAGTTTGACCTTGCAGACGTGTGTTTTTGTTTTCATTCCCAATGTAATAATATAATATAACTTTATGTTATCTACTTCATCTTCTCCGTTCAAGGCAGTCGCTGCAAATTTCATCGGAAAATTTACGTTCCGTCATCCGTAAAATTTCATTTCGTTTTTACTTCATCTACACTCAGGGGTATCCTAGCGTTTGCTTAGGGGTATCCCTGATAAATAAAACAGAGATTTTTAAAATAAATTACATTTCGCTAAGAAAGTTGAGGGGTATCCTGGGCTACCCCTAACCTCCATATAGATCCGCCCCTGGTTAACACAATCGATAACGAGGCAAAGCGCCGTCTTGACTTGGACTCACTCGAAGAGAGGCGCAAAATAACGCGAATCAAAGAAGCCAAGTACAAGACATAGTTGGAAATATACTACAATGCAAGAGTGCCCATTTGTACCTTCACTCCAGGGGAGTACGTCTTCAGAGACAATGAAGCCTCCAATGCTGAACGCCCCGGGAAACTAGCACCCAAGTGGGAAGGCCCATACTTGGTACATGAGGTGCTAGGAAAGGGGGCATACAAGCTGCACACACTGGACGGATACATCATCCCGCGAACATGGAACGCGCAACAATTGCGCAAGTGTTATATGTGACTATTCTTGGCCATGCGCCTTTATCAGCTTATGTTGGCCACGCGCCTTTTTTATTACTTATGTTGGCAATACGCCCCTTTTTATTTCAATGATGTACGATTGGCCTAGCGCTTGTTTGCAAGCTACTTAATGAAAGCATTAACTTATGCCTTTTGTTTTTAGCATCATGACTTCTACGTTACAAATGCATGTCAAACTTTTGATTAGCACGAAAACACTCCAGTAAATTACGAGCTCGTGAGTTAAGCCTCCAAGGTCCTCCGCAAACATAGCGCGTGACCGGGCAATTACTCATACACGAGCCGCACTTACATTCATTCGCGCTAACTTAGCCAGAGTTTCTAACAACCGTGAAATAATTGTAACTCCAAATTAACAGCAAACATAATGCTATATTCTAAAAGGCGCACCGCGCAATGAGCACATAAGAAATAACAAAACATCATTGATTCATTCCAAATAGCGTAACCGCGCGTCAAGTTACATTCAACGTCTAAAACAAAAATTACAAGGCACATAGCCTATCAACACTATCTACTCATAACCGTCACCACCATCATAATCGTCATGCCCATCTAAAACAAAAATTACAAGGCACAAAGCCTATCAACACTATCTACTCATAACCGTCACCACCATCATCATCGTCATGCCCATCGCCATAGCCATCACCATCACCATCATCACAGGCTGGTTTTTCATCTGACAGCTCCACAGTCTCCGAAGGGTCAAGAATCTGCTTTAACCGTTGGCACCAGTCGTCATGCTTCAACGCCTCTGCGACCAAATTCATCATAGGCAGTGATAAATGGTCGTAGGCCTTTTCAGCGCGGGCTAATGCAGCATCAGCCTGATCGGTCACCGAGCAATGACTAACATCAAACTCTTGTCCTAGTGCCTCTTCCACATGCTGCGCACACTCTAGATAACCTCCACGGTGACTAACCGCGCGTGAGGCATCTATGAGAGCAGCAACAGCTCCATCCAGCTCGGAAGCATTCAGGATAGAGTTGGCCATCTACAGCAAAGGCAATGGATAAGAAATAAGTTTTAACAAATAAAGCCTAAGTTAAAAAGAAAACCATACCAAAACTACTCCTCTGCCGCGCATCCATTCTGCCTCAGAGACCAACGTGTCAACGATGCCTTGGGCCTCAGAGTAATTGTTTTGCGCTATGTTGAGGGCATATGTACTCATGTCCCGCGCCTCTTGAGCTTTCTGCTTAGCCTCCTCAGCAGTAGCAGCTTTCACTCTCCCAACTTCAAGGTCAATTTCCAAGGACTCGCTTTTGTCGGTTTGCTCTTGCAAACAACGTTTCAACTCTGCAATCTCAACGTCCTTAGCCACCAGGTCCTTATTCCTTCTGGATACATGTGCTTTAAACTCAGCCTGCAGAGGGAAAGACAGACTTAGATAATTTCAGAAGCAAAAAGCCTAAAGGGAAGAAGGGTTAACACTGATCAAACCTCAACATGTTCTCTATCTGTTTGCCCATCCTCAATCTTCCCTTTCAGTTCAGCAACTTGAGCCTCAAGGTCTGTGATTTTTGTGACAACCGTCAGATTTGCATGCATCCGTACGTTTAATTAATATTGATTTATGCTTAATGATTGTGCTTAATTACAACTGTATATTTTATTGCTTACTGATTTCTGTTACATACATACACATGCATCACATTCATATTGTCACTCCATTTATTATACACAAACAATAGTGACAAACTTGATGCACAAACGCACAGTTAGCACAGTGAGCGGATAACCCAGTAAACATGTTGACAATGCCAGCACCTAGACAGACATATTTTTGAGGCCAAAATGAGCCAGGAATGGAATACTACACTAATAGGGAGTGTAGGGAGGTGAGGACCATAAAACTGCGTCACTAGGAGGTAGTTATAGTGACCGGAAGTGCCTAAAATATACTTAAAGTGCAGAATTCTGCACTAAATAAACAAAATTCGCATTTAACAATGTTAGTAAAGTGCAAAAACTTGGCAAAATAGCCCTAGACACTTTCCAAAGTGTAAGGACCTTCAAAAATATTCCTAACTTATCCATACGTGAAAACCCGGACCCCTAAAACCCTAACCAGTATGAAAAATCAAGAAAATAAGAAAAATTGGGTTTTAGGCGGGCCGCGTAAGGGATAGCTTAACCTTACGCGGGCCGCTACAACTTATTAATCAACCCGGATAAGTTTTAGGAGTCCAGGCGGGCCGCGTAAAAGTTGAACATATCTTGACACGGGCCGCGACAACTTGAAATCTATCCGGATACATACTTGGGCCACGTATAGCCCATATGTCAAGTCTAGCCCATGACCAATCAACCCTATGCCTAGACAAGGCGGCCTCGCGGGCCGCGTAAAGCTTACATGTGGGTTTACGCGGGCCGCGTAAAACCCAATTTCAGGCTATAAATAGCCTGTGCATGGGACTTTCATTCCGTGCTCAAAAATTCGATCAAAGAATGAAGCTAGGCTGTCAAAATTATAATTTTCATATAGTGAGGTGCTGCCACAATACCGGGTAATAACTCGATCGCTGCTACGATTAAATATCCGATCGATTGAAACTATCCAATGGATGTTTAAGTGCTGCCCGCATTAGGGTTATACTTTGTCATTCGTCGTGATTCCGACAGGATGTTTGGGTGTCGCCCAAATCCGGGCTATACTCTGTCATTCGTTGTGAATCCGCTGGATATTTAAGTATCGCACTTTGTCATTCGTTGTGAGGGTTGTATCTCGTGAGTTATCGTAAATGCTGTATTAGTTACTAACCTGGTTCGTGTGCATTGTTGTTTAAATTAGGTTATTCAGTTTACTAGTAGGCAAAACCCTGCCCGTATAAACTTGCAATGTGAGTCATTCTCTTTTTACCAAAATTGCTTTCCAAATCATGTTTTGGTTTCAAAGTTATAATTACAGGGATTAAGTCTTTGTAGTTTTCAATTACAGCCGGTATGTGGGGTTTTATATACATTACTTGATAATCTTCACCATTGGACAACAAGTTAGCCAATGGGTGATATGACCATAGTCACAGAAACGAGTCGAGTGACAAATACTGTGGGTAATTGGTTAACATATAAACGTTGTAATCGCTCTTAATACTGTGGATTATAACAAAGTGTCATTTTATCAAAATGAATGATTCACTCAGTATTTCCCCGCTGACAAAATATTTTACAACATGTTTCAGGTGACCTACTGTGAATCAAGTACAAGTGCTACGGAGCACTCCCAAGCTTGTAGTAGTGGCTCAAATAAATAAATAAACAAATAAACATGTTTTCGTGAAATAAGGAAATTCCTATGAAATTCCTCCACTGTAAATCACGGGGTTTATCTCGAATTATAATTAAATAATACCCGGGCATTTTCAAGTTTTAAACGATCCTGTTAAGACTTCCGCTGTAAATATGAATACCACAGGTTTCTGTCCCGCGGCTCCTGGACCGGGTCAAACCGGGCACGGGGGTCGTGACAGAAAAAGGTGGTATCAGAGCCACTGGTTTAAGCCAATTAAGTATTTAGAAATACTTAATTTATCTGATTGCCATTCTGTGATTTTGTGAAACTTTAGTTTACAAAATTTTAACTTAGGATTGTGTGCGTCTTCGTGTGTGCTAACAGCATGAACGAACTATCAGAAGCCCTACATAATATTTCAATCCATAGTACAGATATGGATATCACCGTATTACTACTGGATACCAGGCAGATGTGGAGGAGCCTATGGTATTTAAAGCCCAACCTCAGGAAAAACCTAAAGTAGTGAAAAAGAGACATAGGTGGGCAGGTTGGAGGCGTGTACGTAGGAAGAAGCCAGCAACACAGAAAACCATGAAAAAGGAAGACCCAAAAGATAAAGGAAAGGGAATAGAAACTGGGGAGAGTTCTAGGCAAAACCAGGAACCACTATCTTGGGAAGAAGAGCTGGATGGTAAACTGTCACTAGGTGATATCATCGGACCTGCCGATGAAACTCTCTTTAATTACCCAGCAGAAGCCCTATTGCCTGTTAACCTAGAACCTGCCATTCCAGACCCTATTATGCACCCTAGACCTTTACCAGGAGCACTAGAGGAGTGGTGGACTGCCGACTGGCAATTTCATAACATTATGAATAGTCCTAATACTTTTCTCCCTCAATTCGACCCGGAACCTGCACCAAACCCACCAACGAGTAACGAAAACTTAGCTGAACTCCGCCACTATGGCGAGGAGCTGGTGGATGCCGGAAATAGGATTCGGGAGGTAGGAGAGCAGATCTCCTGGAAATACGACGAGAGGGAACATCGTTTCTGAAAAGCCAGTTAACAGGGATTGCAGGAGGTGGTGTGGTTGTAATGCATAATACTAATAAATAGTAAAATATAAATCTTGTAAAATAATCTAAAAATAAAACGTTGTAAGATAACCAGTGTGTACGGACGCATACTATTAAAACTATATAAAATCGAATAGTCGCAAAGTCGACAGTTTTGATTGTATATGTTTGTGTGATTATTTGTTTCCTTATTTATCCTTTCGTATTAATTGACTACTTGTTAATGTACAGAATGGGTAAGCAAAAGCTTTCGGATAATTGCCACCAACTAGACAATGCCCAAAAGACTAAGAAAACCTCGTCCCAACCAAATTCCTCAAGATATTCAGTGAATACTAATGAAGGAATATTTATTCGTAAGGCACACTATGAAAACTCACTTACTCCCAAGAAGAGAGATTGGATTATTAGAAAAAGCCAAGGGAAAATAGGAACATCCAATTCAAAAGAAGTGGTAATTAATAAGGAAATAGGTAAAAACCCACTGTGGGAAGACGAATTAGATGAAAAATGGTCAGACCTTTACATGTTAGCCACTACTGCAGTGAATCTTGATCCATAATTAAGATAAGTGGCCAAACCAAGACCAACCATGGTAAATAAATAAGTAGAGGGAATAAATAAATGCAAAGCGTAATTGTCATAGTTGAAATAATAGTATGTTTTTGAATTTCAGTTGTAATAAAATCTATAAGGTTGTGTGTTTGTTATTTTAAATAAAGTTCAGTTGTATAGTATACCCAAGTATTTGTACTAAATAATAGTTCGTGATTGATACACATCCAGATGGAAAACGCTGTTAATGAACAAGTTAATGAAGTTAACCAATCGGAACACAATAATGAAGATCACTTCCTAAACCGACAAGATATAGAAAACATCGTTGCTCAGGGGATAGTTAATGCTATTCCAGCAATTGTAGCTGCGGTAAAAAGTCCTGTTGAGCCTTCGCAAGCTCACCCTAGTAAACGTACGCACGACGATACTGCTAGTAATAATATCAATGGAGGCGGCAATAATAATAATGGAATTCAAGCCCCGATACATAAAAGGATGAAAGCTGCAACACCTGGTTGCACTTACAAGGAGTTCCTTGCCTGTAAACCTGTGGAGTTCGCAGGCAATGAAGGGGCGACTGCGGCACTGCGTTGGTTAGAGAAAACCGAGGCAGTGATCAAAATAAGTAAATATGCTGAGGAAGATAAGGTCATGTACGCTTCGCACCTTTTCAAGGAAGAAGTGTTAGAATGGTGGAATACGGTATTACAAGCCAAGGGAAGTGACGTGGGCTATGCCATGAGTTGGGAAGAATTTAAGCAATTAATAAAAAGAAAATTCTGTCCCGAATATGAAAAAGAACAAATGGCAAACAAATTCCTAAGCCATCGAATGGTGGATGTGGACTGTCGAGGGTATACTTCAAAATTCCTTGAGTATGCCAGGATTGTACCTACTCTGGCTTTGCTAGAACCGGTACTTATCTCTCGCTATATTTGGGGTTTGATTAGCGAAATTCGTGACATTGTTAAAGCTGCCAGGCCTCGCACGATTGACGATGCAATAGAGTTAGCCAACACCTTAACTGATGGCCTGGTACACACTCGAGAAGAAAATAGAAAGAAGGATTTGGCTCAGAAAATTACCCAAGGATTTCGTGTGGGTAATAATAGTAATTTCAAGAAAAGAGGAACCGGGAAATTATACACTCCGCCGTTCTGCAGAAACTGCAAAAGGAAGCATTTTGGAAGATGTAATGAAACCTGTAACTTTTGCAAAGTTGCAGGACATCGTGAAGAAAATTGCAGAAAGAAGACAACAGTCTGTTTCAACTGCGGAGAAACTGGGCATTTCAAGCCAGACTGCCTTGAACTGGTTAAACCAGCAGACAACAAGGCTAAACCTGCATAAGGAACTATTAAGAAGAATGCAAGAGCCTTTCAATTGACTACTCAGGAAGCCGAACTAATTCTTGACGTCATAGCTGGTACGTTTTTAGTTCACGACGTTTATGCAAAAGTATTATTTGACTCTGGTGCAAACCAAAGTTTTATAAATACTCCGTTCTGCCAAGCTCTTAATTTACCTTTAACCAACCTTAGACAGACTTTCACAGTCGAAATGGCAGATGGGAATTCTGTTAAAATAAATAAGGTTTTGCAAGAAGGAAAGACAGAACTCTTAGGTCATAAATTTTCTGCAAACCTATTACCTATGAATCTAGCCGGATTCGATGTTGTATTAGGAATGGATTGGTTAATAGCCAACCATGCTCGAATTCTCTGTGATAAAAATTCAATAGAAATCCATACCCCCACAGGAGAATTAGTAATAATTACCGGAAATAAGCCACAAAAGCCACTGAAATTTATTTCAGTAATGAAGTTGGCCAGTTATTCAAGAAAACAAGGAATAGCATATATGGTTTCGGTAGTTGTTAATACCAAAAGTAAGAAACTGGAGGATATTCTGATAGTATCAGAATACCCAGATGTCTTTCCAGAAGACCTACCAGGATTACCACCCGATAGGGAGGTAGAATTTAGAATTCATCTAATTCCAGGAACTGTACCGATAGCCAAGGCACCCTATCGGTTAGCACCTACTGAAATGTTAGAATTAAAGAAGCAGTTAGATGAATTACTAAATAAAGGGTTTATACAACCAAGTTCCTCTCCATGGGGAGCTCCAGTATTCTTTGTAAAGAAAAAGGACGGATCGATGAGAATGTGTATCGACTATAGGGAATTAAATAAAGTTACAATTAAGAATCGATACCCATTACCTAGGATTGATGATCTTTCTTATCAATTGCAAGGAGCTAGATATTTCTCCAAAATAGATTTACGCTCCGGATATCATCAGTTAAAGGTACAGGAAGAAGACATACCTAAAACTGCTTTCAGAACTAGGTATGGACATTACGAGTTTACAGTCATGCCCTTCGGATTAACAAATGCTCCAGCAGCATTTATGGACATGATGAATAGAATCTGTAAACCGTATTTGGATAAATTTGTAATCGTTTTCATCGACGATATACTTATTTACTCCAAAAGTCAGGAGGAACATTGTGAGCACTTGCATGCACTCTTAACTTTGTTAAGAAAAGAAAATCTTTACGCCAAATTCTCGAAGTGTGAATTTTGGCTAGAAGAAGTGCAATTTCTAGGACACATGGTGAATCACAAGGGTATTCACGTAGATCCCTCCAAGATAGAAGCAATCACCAAATGGAAGGCCCCGCAATCAGCTACGGAAGTTAGAAGTTTTTCTAGGATTGGCTGGATACTATAGACGCTTTAATAAAGACTTTTCTAAGATAGCAGTTCCATTAACTAAGCTAACCTGTAAAGCCATAAAATCTGAATGGGGACCTAAACAAGAGGAAGCCTTTAGGATTTTAAAGCAAAAGTTAACAAATGCCCCAATCTTAGCATTACCAGAAGGAACAGAAGGTTTTGAAGTCTATTGCGATGCTTCTATGCAAGGATTAGGATGTGTGTTAATGCAACGCAAAAAGGTAATTGCGTATGCCTCAAGGCAATTGAAAAAGCACGAGGAAAACTACACGACTCATGACTTAGAATTAGGAGCGGTAATTTTTGCCCTTAAAATTTGGAGACATTATCTGTATGGAAGTAAGTTTACTGTCTATACAGATCATAAAAGCTTAAGGTACATATTTGGGCAAAAAGAACTGAACATGAGGCAAAGAAGATGGATGGAAATTTTAAGCCATTACGACTGTGATATCGAATATCACGAAGGAAAGGCAAATGTAGTTGCAGATGCCTTAAGTCGTAAGTATTATGAGAAACAAAAGCGAGTTCGTGCTCTTAGATTAAATCTACAATTAGATTTAAGGGAACAATTAAAGAATGTCCAAACCACAGCAATCAATGATGATGCTGAAGAAATGAAAGGACGAATGAAAGAATTGGAACAAGGAACTGATGGAATTTGGAGATTCCACAAGAAAAGGATTTGGGTACCTAAGCAAGGAGATTTAAGAAATAAGATTTTAGAAGAAGCCCATAAATATAGGTATACTATGCATCCTGGAAATAATAAGATGTACCAAGATTTAAGAAATAATTTCTGGTGGATAGGTATGAAAAAAGACATAGCTAGTTATGTATCTAAATGTCTTACTTGTTCACAACTCAAGGCGGAACACCAGAAACCTTCAAGGTTACTTCAACAATTAGAAATGCCTGTTTGGAAATGGGAACTAATAACAATGGATTTTGTCACTAAGTTACCCAAAACCAGAAAAGGTAATGATGCGATTTGGGTAATTGTGGACCGATTAACCAAGTCAGCTCATTTTCTACCCATGAAAGAAACTTTCACCATGGAAAGATTAGCAAAATTATATGTAGATGAAGTAGTATCCCTACATGGAGTCCCACTCTCTATTGTATCGGATAGGGATAGTCGTTTCACCTCACACTTCTGGACAAGTTTCCAAGAAGCCATGGGTACTCGATTAAATTTAAGTACAGCTTATCATCCCCAAACAGACGGACAAAGTGAAAGAACCATTCAATCCTTGGAAGACATGCTTAGAGCATGTGTAATAGATTTTGGTGGAAATTGGGATGATCATTTACCCTTAATTGAATTCTCCTATAACAACAGTTATCATGCAAGCATTGAAGCTGCCCCGTTCGAAGCACTGTATGGACGCAAGTGTAGAACTCCAGTTTGTTGGGCTGAAATAGGAGAAAGTCAATTATCCGGACCTGAGATTGTGCAAGAGACCACCGACAAGATAATGCAAATCAAAGAAAGACTAAAGACAGCTCGAGACCGCCAGAAGAGTTATGCAGACAATCGTCGCAAGCCGCTAGAGTTTCAAGTCGGAGACAGGGTACTCTTGAAAGTTTCTCCTTGGAAAGGAGTAATACGATTTGGGGCAGTTAGCACAGTGAGCGGATAACCCAGTAAACATGCTGACAATGCCAGCACCTAGATAGACATATTTTTGAGGCCAGAATGAGCCAGGAACGGAATACTACACTAATAGGGAGTGTAAGGAGGTGGGGACCATAAAACTGCGTCACTAGGAGGTAGTTATAGTGACCGGAAGTGCCTAAAATACACTTAAAGTGCAGAATTCTGCACTAAATGAACAAAATTCAGCATTTAACAATGTTAGTAAAGTGCAAAAACTTGGCAAAATAGCCCTAGACACTTTCCAAAGTGTAAGGACCTTCAAAAATATTCCTAAATTATCCATACGTGAAAACCCGGACCCCTAAAACCCTAACCAGTATGAAAAATCAAGAAAATAAGAAAAATTGGATTTTAGGCGGGTCGCGTAAGGGATAGCTTAACCGTACGCGGGCCCTACAACTTATTAATCAACCCGGATAAGTTTTAGGAGTCCAGGCGGGCCGCGTTAAAGTTGAACATATCTTGACGCGGACTGCGACAACTTGAAATCTATCCGGATACATACTTGGGCCACGTATAGCCCATCTATCAAGTCTAGCCCATGACCAATCAACCCTATGCCTAGACTAGGCGGCCTCACGGGCCGCGTAAAGCTTAGATGTGGGTTTACGCGGGCCGCGTAAAACCAAATTTCAGGCTATAAATAGCCTGTGCATGGCACTTTCATTCCGTGCTCAAAAATTCGATCAAAGAACGAAGTTAGGCTGTCAAAATTATAATTTTCATATAGTGAGGTGCTGCCACAATACCGGGTAATAACTCGATCACTGCTACGATTAAATATCCGATCGATTGAAACTATCCGATGGATGTTTAAGTGCTGCCCGCATTAGGGTTATACTTTGTCATTCGTCGTGATTCCGACAGGATGTTTGGGTGTCGCCCAAATCCGGGCTATACTCTGTCATTCGTTGTGAATCCGCTGGATATTTAAGTATCGCACTTTGTCATTCGTTGTGAGGGTTGTATCTCGTGAGTTATCGTAAGTGTTGTATTAGTTACTAACCTGGTTCGTGTGCATTGTTGTTTAAATTAGGTTATTCAGCTTACCAGTAGGCAAAACCCTGCCCGTATAAACTTGCAATGTGAGTCATTCTCTTTTTACCAAAATTGCTTTCCAAATCATGTTTTGGTTTCAAAGTTATAATTACAGGGATTAAGTCTTTGTAGTCTTCAATTACAGCCGGTATGTGGGGTTTTATATACATTACTTGATAATCTTCACCATTGGACAACGAGTTAGCCAATGGGTGATATGACCATAGTCACAGAAACGAGTCGAGTGACAAATACTGTAGGTAATTGGTTGACATATAAACATTGTAATCGCTCTTAATACTGTGGATTATAACAAAGTGTCATTTTATCAAAATGAATAATTCACTCAGTATTTCCCCGCTGACAAAATATTTTACAACATGTTTCAGGTGACCTACTGTGAATCAAGTACAAGTGCTACGGAGCACTCCCAAGCTTGAAGTAGTGGCTCAAATAAATAAATAAACATGTTTTTGTGAAATAAGGAAACTCCTATGAAATTCCGCCACTGTAAATCACGTGGTTTATCTCGAATTATAATTAAATAATACGCGGGCATTTTCAAGTTTTAAACGATCCTGTTAAAACTTCCGCTGTAAATATGAATACCACGGGTTTCTGTCCGGCGGATCCTGAACCGGGTCAAACCGGGCACGGGGGTCGTGACACAAAGTGTTGGGAATTTAATGTGTCACTAAAAACAATATAAAAGACACTTTAAAACTTTATTTAGCACTTTAACGAATCAATATCCAACCGAACAACCGGACTCTACCCGGAACATAAAAATATTGCCAAAGACATTGTTTTTACTTTTCTGAGCTAGTTAGGGTCCCCGAACACCCTAACACACCTTATATTAAATAACACACGATTGCACTAACTAAACACCTTTAGATTCTAACTAAGTGGTAACAAGTTCCATCACAACCCAACCCCATACCCCCCCCCCACTTCGACGGTTACAAGGGGAGGGACACCCCCTTGCATTCTTTTGATTATTAAAATGTTAATGTTGGTCATTAGGAAACACTTTACATATTGGATAAACATGAAGTTTGGTTTATAAATAAGTCTAAGAGATCTTCATCTTCTTTCATTCAACAACACACCAAACAACTCCTTTCTCTCCTTCTTCACCCCTCACAGTCGCCACCCTCCTCCACCATATCACCACCATCCAACTTCCATACAAGTGTTCTACATACACACAAAGGTGCAAGGAGTCCGACAAACAAGCTTGGTGCACTCGGAAGTTCGAGGACCGCTCTTGTTTTCTTTTATCCAGCACTTTTACGTCTTGTTTCTCCCCTAGCCTTGTGCTAGTAGTAAGTGCTCTAAAACATCATCTTGTTCTTGTATTCAGTGGTTAATAGATGATAGAATGATTAAATGTTGAAAACACTTATGAACATAAACTAAGTCTAGTGATAAAGGGTGGATAAAGAGAAGATATATGGGTAAAACATGTAGATCTTGTGTTGTTATGATTATTACATGTTGTGTGTTAGTAGAAGCAAGATGGATCATCATCTAGACATACTAGTTCATGTTTAAGAACATAAACTAGTAAGATGTAAAAGTTAGAAATATGAAAGATGATGAATCCATCCATACATGAACCTTGAACTTGAATAAATGTAATTTTTCTTAACAAAAAAGGTTATAAACTTGTCGATCTAAAGATCTACAAGTGGTTTTTCGGAAGAACCAAGTGAAAAATACTAGTTTTGTTATAACCCGGATCTTGTATGAACTAAAAGCATTTCTAGTAAGTAAACAAGTGTGTGAACACTTGTGTAATAAGAAAATTTAACAAAGAAATATTTTTGTAAATCATGACTAGAAGTTGTTAAACTCTAAATTCTTTAAAAATAAAGTTTTTAAGAAACTAATCTTATTTTTAAAGATAACAAGACCTACTAAGCATGATAGTAACTTACTACATATTTTTACACACTTTCAAGTTCATGAGTTTATGATTTAGGCTTATTTTTGTCAAGATTAGTGGTTAAAAATTGTATGTTGTTGAGTGATGGTTGTTGGATTGATTTTACAAAAGAAAATGATATGCTAAAAAGCATGGGCACCTCCATTTATAGAGGAAACTCTGGCGAAATTTTTCTAGAATTTCAACACTTAGAAATATCTTTCTAACAAGCGTTTACAAAATATATTTTTAACTTGGTTTTCAAATTAAACTTCGCCATGATTTTTATTACAAAAATACCAGGTACCGGAGGTGGATTTTCGTAAATAAAATTTGTTAAATACATATTTAGAATACATATTTTATAATAAAACGATTGTGTGATTATCTGATTATTTTGTGAACTAGAGATATATTATTTTTAGGGTAAAAATAATATAACTTGTAGATATCATGAAATTACGACTCCAAAATAATACCAACGCTCTCACAAAATAAATATTTAAGCTACGCAAGTATTGTTGCTTTACGACATGCTAAAACGTAACTTGTGTATTTTTCAGAAAATACTCTCATACGTATATTTTGATAAAGTATTATTTTGGAAAATGTATGGAGTAAAATATAATATTTTTGGGAAAAATATATATATTTTTTGGAATTAAAATGTTTTAGACAAATGATTAAAATATATTTTCTAAGTGGGACTTAAAATATATTTTTCGGAATTATAAAGCATACATGTATAAATACCCCATCCTTGGGAAGGAAAATACGAAGTTGAAATACTTAAGAAATATTAATACAGAGATACTGCATAAACAATTATTCCAAAACTAAATATAATTACTATAACTTGGAATATTGACAAAAACGTAACCCAAAGACGCAAATACTAAGACAAGGCACGACCCATTTGTCTAATAGACGTTAGTACACTGTAGGTAGTCGTGTTGGCTGAAGAGACTTGGGTTACATATACTGAAGACGCAATACAGTGAGTTCATGTCCCCCCTTCTGTTTTCAGTTTTATAACTTCGGGGGTGAAATACATGTTACAATGATTTTGGACATTTTTTATGCATGGTATGGTTAGCTTAAGGAGGGTTGGGACGTTCAGATCATGTGAGTGGGTAGGTAGAACTTAAGGCCACTAATCCTCGTTGTAGGACTGAGGGACATTAGTGATAGATCTATTTGGGTGTAGCGAGCCCCACTCCTGAGTCCGCCAAGTGGACCATGTGGTGACTAAGTGCCCGACGCACAAATCTGCTAGGTTTGAGTCTTCCTGCATCACTTCACACATATCATTGGCTTTGCAACCCAATGGTGATCTCTTTTTCCTTAATTGCTACATATCAGAGATTTTCATACATACAAACACATTATAAAGGTTTATACATACTCACTTACACATGAACTCGCTCAACTTTTGTTGATTTTTCAACTTACATGTATTTCAGGAAAACTAAGGGATCTGGCAAGTGTCTGCATTTGTGTCAAGCTGCGTACTAAATAAAGACGTCATCCAGGGTAGTAGGTTCAGGAGGTGTAACCCTTACCTGGACGGGTTACATGTTCTTAAACCATGTTTTTATTCAAGTCTTTTATTGTGTCATTTGAACACGTTTTAAATTATGTTATGGTTGTATCTTGTTTTATGAGTCGACATTTTAAAAATGATGTTGTATTGTTATTTCTAAACCTTATTAATGGATGAACATCTCTTGTTTTTATCATATAGCATTGTTATGATTGATTGCTATGGTATTAAGAAGTCACACCAAATAAACCCACGCTTCCGCAAAAGTCAGGGTGTGACAATTTTAGAGCGCGCGGCATACATACGTTGATTATCTTTTTCACATATCTTCTTCCACTCCGCACGCTCCTTCGCCAAGAGATCTTCAGCAGCACGAAGCTTGCCCCTAAGGCCTTCACGACCCCATTCCTCTGATTTCCTATCGGATTCGAACTTAGCTTTTTCTTCAGCAAACCTAGCTTAAGCTTTCTCAAACTCCTTAACCTGCCTCACCAGGCACTCACGGTACTTTTCCCACTCAGCCCGCTCTTTAACCATCGTGCACCACTCACGCACGATCTGGTGGTTGGTGGCGCGAGTATTGGCTTCCCCAACGACATAAGCATGATATAGTGCATCGTGAGTTCGCGCCCTTTGACGGTTGACCTCACTAGGGGGGAAGGAATTCAAGAACCAGTCGTGGCAAGGAGCGAACTCCAAGAAGGTGTCCTTCTGCTTTAAACCCCATGGATCTCGGTGGGGACCATCGTCGCGAGCCTCCTCTATGTAAGTTTTATAATAAATGTCGCCCACAGTATCATTAGAACCGATGGGAGACTGCGGTATAGACCCTCCGGCGCCACCAGAGCTCGCACCACCTGCAGCTGCGGATTTCTCTTTATGCACAGTAGAAGCTGACCCCCAGTAGTAGAAGTTACTTGAACAGTCTGAACGAGAGCATCAACCTGCGCAGGCTTGGCCGTCTTCACAACCTCGGGTTCCTTCCTTTTCTCATGAAGGGGTTGGTCAAGCCCCGTAATATGGACGACCTCCGGACCCTGCGCTTTCTCATGTGCAGTAGTAGCAGCGGCCCCGGTCTCCTTAGGATCATCACCAACAGGCTTTTCAGAAGCCTTCTTTTTCTCTCTCTCTCTTTCTCCTTCTCTACAGCCTTGTCAACAGGCTTCTCAGCAGCCTTCTTTTTCTCCTTTTCCGCCTCTAACCCACCAGTCTTGAAAGGCTTGATTGTAACCTTGGTCTTTTTCTGCGCCGGCTCTTAGGGGTCTTTAAACACAACACCCTTCTTTTCAGGGGTCTTCTTTTTGGCCTCTGTAGAAACCAAGTGTTAAAAAGAGGTGGCAACAAAGAAAACAAGGTACTCAAGAAACTAACCGGGAGATAATTTATAGAGAGAGCGTAGATTGCTATGTTTTCCGATTACGGGGGCCTCGCCAGCCTTCTGCGCCACCGACGCGCCAGCTGTAGTCTCATCTCTACTTCTCTTCCTGCTTATCAACTTCTCAGCAGGTTCTTCTTCTTCATCATCTTCGTCATCAAGCGCGATGGAAGACGGAGCAGTACCAGCATCGGGGTTTCGGGAGCCCGCGCTCCCAGAGCTCTTCGAACCAGTGGCACCGGTCTTCTTCTCGCCTATACGCGACAAACCTTCAAGTGAGTCACTGGTAATAACGTAATCCTCCAAGTTACTCTGACGAAAGCGTAGAGTACATTTATCAGCAGCACCGGCAGTCGCGCGGCTACTCCCACCTTTCTTGCTGGTCACCTCAGCATCGATGGTAATGATTTTCTTCTTCTTTGGTTTTTTCTTCTTCTCCTCGGAGTCAATCCCAAGGTCGCGCAACACAACTGCAAAGATGTTAGACCAGGAACTTAGCTCCCCATTTGAAGACCCTACAGACTTCTCGATGGAAACATAAAGAATCTCTTTCCGAGCAGAAGTCACAGCTCGCAAGGGCCTGGGTTAGGTATATGCGCACCTTCGGTTGCGGTCGGTGGATTGGCAAAGGATCCAGCAGGAGAATATAAGAAATTTCCCTTGATCTGTTCATACCAAAATGGCTCCCCTGATTCCAGCGGGCACGAGCTCATGGACCCACCAAAGGTGGGGAAAGCAGCTTGATAAAGGCGCGTTTCTACAATCGAAATCATCAAATTTAGCGCAAAAAAATTACAAAAGGAGATGATCAAAGAAGTAACTAACCTCTATCTTAGAACTTCAGCACAGGCACTTCAGTGCTATCTTCCGACCATCGATCACTCATCCGCGCCGCCACCAGAACGTTTTCTCCAAAAACGCGATTGGGCGTGACATTAAGCTTCACATACCAGTTTTCATTCTTCGGAATCGCCAGTTCCTCCTTCTCAATCGTGTCTGCGCACGGAAGATCATTGCAATCGGCATCACATCCTCCCTAATGAAGAAGAACTTTTGTTTCCAATCATGGAAACTCTTGGGTGGATTCAGAAGGATTTTCTTGGCAGCTCCCCGGTTGCCGAAGGAGTAGAACCCCATGTTTCTGATCAGCTGATAGAATACCCGGAATTTATCCACTGTTGGCTCTATATCATGGGCCCGGCATAAGAATTCAAAGTGCCTCACCCTCACCATGCCGGATGGACTTAGTTGTGAGATATGAAACCCATAATACTGAAGAATATGGGCCACAAACTGAGTCGCCGGCAACCGAAAGTTGCCTTGCAAGAAGAAATCTTCAAAAAGGGTGATGTACCCCGGCGGTGCATCGGCGGCCGTCTGGTTCTGACCGGGGTATCGGGCATCCCACTCCGGTGGAAACTGGAACCCTCTCGTAATCTGCTCAAATAAACCCAGGTCCCATTTCAGGACACGAAGGGGACCTTCGTCACTAGGGTTTTCTTCTTGAGGATTCTCTTCAGCCATGGATATTCAAGAAGAAACTGTGAATATTTTCTGGAAAGCTTAAGGATCTTTAAATACCTCCTAAAGAAACTTGAAGATCTGCTACTGAACACTTGAAGTTTTGAAGATTCAAAGAAGATTCGAAGGTGAATAGAGAGAAAAGATAGCAACAGGAAAGGGAATGGTGATCTTCTCTCTCCCCTCATCGGATATATATACCCATCGCATTTAATGCGATGTGTAAGCGTGTCGGATTCACCACGCGCGTAGCCTATCAGGAGCCGACACGTAAGGCAAGATTCCCGGAGTGACCGTTACCACGCGCGCGTGGGCCTCACTCGCCTGACGGAAAGCTGAACCGTCAGGAACAGCGTCATCATAACCGTGTCAGCAGTCAACTCAGACGTCGCCTTCAACGACATTTGCACCAACCTGTTAGAATTCAAAATTCGAGGCTTTTTCCCGCCCAAAATTACTACAAACTTCATGCAGAAGTTACTCAGGCCGCGCAATATTCATAATTATCCAATGAACCTGCGCGCTTACGCTTAAAAGCAGAGAATCATGGACAGCCAAGTCTGGTAGTCGCGCCGTAGTAACTAACAAACACTTACACGCGCGCAGACTACCATGATTAAACAAGCATTTTTCACTAAGTACTTTCTTTTTTCTAAGTCTAGAGCTCCAACCACTTACTTCGCGCATGGTGCAGCACTGGACTGGGGGGACTTGAAGGGGTATGGTCCCAAGAAGCCGCGCAAACCTTCTTTCAGGTCGCGCGCGAGACCATACTCCTTATTCAACAAGATGATCAATCTTAGTCTCGCACGGGTTACTTCAACATAGGCTGACCTCGCGCAAGGTCCAAACAAGAAAGAACACCAATTTCTACACTTAGCATTCTGAATAAGAGCCTTCAACCACCCATAACCCTGCGCGGGCTAGTTACTTGCTCAGCAAGGGTCGTGCAGGGCTAAAGCGCAGGGCCACTTCAGAAGGTACACAAGCTACAAGTGGCAGAAGAAAAGAGCCAATCAGCGTCCTCCAGGCTGTGCTCTATCGTGCTTCATGATCGCCTGACATGCAGAAGACAATAACTACACAAGGACGCTGATGTGGCACCAATCAGGGGGCGTCGACACCTGCCCCACGATCTCTACTTACCTGCTGATGGCAGAGGGACAACAAGGCCGACAACAGGGACACGTGGCTCCAATCATGGTGCGTCAGCACTGGAGATCTTCTAGAAGACACTAACGGTCGACACCAGTGAGACAAAGAGCATATCCTCTAAGTTGTCGCCTTCCGGCCCAAGGCCCATCAGCTCACCTCCTCTTACACCTCTCCGGCTATAAATAGGGACCTTCATTCACAGGTTAATTCATTCTATTCTCTTCACTCTCACTCTTACCACACATTTATTTCCTCAAAGCAGATACTTATTCTCACGCCAGAGTCTGGTTAAGAGGGAAACCCCCATATTCCCCTCTTAACGAGCTAACGGTGTTCTGTTTTGCAGGATTATCGGATCATTAAGGAGCTCAGGAAAGTCTAAGAAAATTAACCACTATGAAAGGAACATAAACCAAACTAATTAACTCTAAAATTAGTTCCATGTTTCTTCAAATCTCTTTATTTTAGGTAACTTTATAGCCACTTTTCCAAGCCTTCAGTGCTGTCCAGCTGGCTTCTATTTTGGCTTTCACATTTTGTTACCTGAAACGCGTTTAAAAACATTTTGTCAGTGGGAAATACTGGTGAGTAAATCTCAGTTTAACCAAGTTTAATAAAACCATTGTACAGTATTGAGGGCGGTCGCGCAATTACATTTGTTTCCATCTACCAAATTACCACCCACGGTACTGTCAACCCGACTTGTGGTCATGTTACTCCTCGTAAGGTGGTAACAAATTTTGTACGAAACCCCAACATACCGACGATAATTGTAGAATACAAATACTCAATAACTGTTTAATATATTATTAATTATGTGAGGTTTTGTAAAAACAGTTTGCAAAAAGGAGATTACTCACATTGCTGTCTTAGGTTTTCCTTTAGGGTTTCCTGGTGATTATCTATTAAATACACAAATGCACACGCGTTAGTATAATAACCAAATATTTACATTAGTAATACCCTCCCCGAGACGGCATTCCAACGACTACGTCGGGCAGAACCTCGACAGCCGTTATGGAACCCTGGATCAATCGGGCAGCGTATCTAATACGTAACCGGGGTTATGATACTTACAACGGGACAGAACTTCGTTATTTAAGGGGGTATTATGCCCGAAAAGCACTTTGACTATATAGAAATTCGTGGGAGAGAAAGAGATTGAATGATCGGAAGTGAAAGCTGATGGCCTCTATTTTTAGTTGTGATTTCGGACTTCCTCACGGCCTGCATAAGCCGAAGGAAGATCCTTCGTGGCCCGCGACATAGGGTTGTAGGCACTAGGGTCGCTGATTCGTCGAGTTTAGCTTTGACACGATCATGACACATGGCAGCACCGGGTTGCGCCCCATGTCCCTTAGCTTGCGCCCCGCGTAGACCAGGGAGTGGTCTTACGCGGCCCGCCAAAGACCTGTTTTTCTTGTTTTTATTTAATTTTAATGATAATAATAATAATAATAATAAAGGTATTCGGGGTCCGTTTTCACATACGGGGTGTGTTTTAAGACATATTAGGACATTCTAATTATTTTTAGGGAGTCGAAAAAAAATTTAGGAGGGTTGTTATAAGCACCCCCCACCCTTTCCTCCTTGTTACGAGTCACGGTGTGTTTTCCTTGTGCAGGAGACAGATCAGCGGAGGATCCAGCCACCGATCCTCGGAAAGAAGAGATTAACCCTACTTGACGAGACCAGTGAAGTAACCTCTCTTGGTTAACCACTGTTTCATCAAATGGCCAAAGCCCTGTTGAAGTAAAACACTGATCATGAAGACCTAACATCTGTTTTGGGCAAACAGATGTTTGGAACAAAGCAACAGCGGTTTGAAGAACAGAGGTCAATTCAATGTAACAGTGTTAACTTAGAACATATGTTTGCTAACACGTGTGGAATCTTTTCTGTTAGGAATGTTAGATGTAACTATCAAGGTGACGTCAGCTGATTGCAAATAGACCTTTCGTACTACTCGTAGGGGTGCAAACGAGCCGAGCGGCTCGCGAGCTACTCGAGATCGGCTCGAGAAAAAGCTCGTTTATTTATCGAGCCCGAGCTCGAGCCTCACAAGTGAAGCTCGTTAGGCTCGTCGAGCCTTATTGAGCTTTAGTGTAAACGAGTCGAGCCGAGCTTATTTAAACTTGTTTACAAGCCGACCTCGAATCTAAAAATAAGCTTATTTAGTAAACGAGCTCGAGCCCGAGCTTTACTTATCGAGCTCGCAAGCCTAAAAAGTCTATTATTTATATTATTATTATTTAATATACTAATTAATAGATAATAAACGAGCCGAGCTCGAGCTTGAAAAAAATACAAACGAGCCGAGCTCGAGCTTTGAAAACAAAGCTCGAATCGAGCCGAGCTCGAATCGAGCTCTCATAAGTTAATCGAGCTCGAGCTCGAGCCTGGCCGAGCTCGGGCTCGGCTCGGCTCGTTTGCACCCCTACGTACTAGTATAAATAGATCTCATGTGTTAGAGATCTTTACTTAGCATTTCTTTTATACGAACAGTAAAGTTATGTGATCAGGATGAGGGGGAGTTTGTACAATCAATACTGTAATTTGTAATCTTTTGACTATTAATGAAAAACAATTTTGATATAACTTTCCACTCTTGTATGCTCATATAATTCCGCGTTTCCATTTACACTTTGATATTACATTTATTTTTGCTCACCTAAAGCATACAAGTTAAACTCAGATCCAACAATTGGTATCAGAGTTTGGTCACATTACACTTGATTTCACAATTAGTTTAATATACAAATGTCATCTCACAAAGGATCCAATCTATTCGCTGTATTTGAAATTGTAGTTTAAAGTGTAAAATTCAAGAAAGTTTTGTACTCTGCTGCTTTCACAAAAGATCAAAAGAAATGGCACAAAACAATTATCATCCCCATAACACAGGTTTTAGCAACAAGCCTCCAATGCTTGTCAGATCTGAATATAATATCTGGAAACGTCGGATGGCACACGTGCTAGCTCAATAGAACACATGGTGTTGGAAGTCCGTTGTATTCGGACCACACGTTCCAATGGTACCTAGTGCCGAAAATCCGAATGTTCAGGAGCCAAAGAAACCGGAAAATTACTCAGAGCGAGATTTCCAAAAGTTTGAGCATTAGGGTTTAGCATTAGTATTTTAGAGTTTAGCTTTAGGGTTTAGCATTTAGGTTTAGCTATAGGGTGTAGTTTTTAGGTTTCAGCATAAGGTTTAGCCTTAGGGTTTACGGTTTAGATTTAGAGTTTAGGGTTTTTGGCTAGTGTTCGACGAGTTGGTCCTAATGCCGCTGGAATGAGCTGAATCGGCGTTCGTTTGACCCGATTTCATACACTTCTTAGGTTAAGGATATATATTTTTCATAATATACACATATGTATAGTTTAAAAATTGACTATATACATATGTCTATAATTCAAAATTGACAATATACATATATGTATATATGCAAAAAAAAAAAAAAAAAAAAAAAACCCTCTTAAGAACGTGCGATTAAAAGTAAAAAAAAGGTGAGGAAAATGTGTGGCTCAGAATGTTTTTCAAGTTTCTCAAATATGATGATTTTCTCTTAGAAACAGATAGTTTGCGAGCATGTACATATATGTATAAACTAATATAAGTGTATCTTGTATAAACTGATACTAGTGAGACTGTACACATGTGTATAAACTAACAGCTAGGGGTGTGCAATAACCGAACCGTTAACCGAAACCGAACCGAAAACCGACAAAACCAAACCGAAATTAACCGAAACCGAATTAACCGAAACTCGGTTAACGGATCTTTTTTTTACTATCGGTTAACCGAAATTATCCGAACCGAACCGAATCATTTATTTTTTTTATATATTTCTAGCTTTTATACCTCTATTTCATGTATTTCATGTTTTATACTTTCATTTCATGTAATAGTACCTCTATTTCATTTATTTATGCATTCATTTCATTTATTTATATCTTCATTTTATGTATTTAAACATCTATTTATGCATTTATACCTCCATTTCATTTATTTATACATCCATTTCATGTATTTATACATCTATTTCATGTATTTATACCTCCATTATATGTATTTCTAATAAAAAAAATTAGCCCTTGTTTGAATTGGTTATTAACCGAAAATTAACCGAAACCGAAAACCGGCAAATTAACCGAATTAACCGAACCGATTAACCGATGACTTCGGTTTCGGTTACGGATAATGCTAATAACCGAACCGAACCGTGCACACCCCTACTAACAGCTATATAAACTTGTATAAACGAAAACTAGCGAGATTTTAGGGATTTTGGTTATATTGTTTAAACAATGCAACTTACAAATGACGAAAATACCCTCTTGTCATTTATTTTAAAGGGAAGTTATAACATTATAATTACAATCTTGTCATTTATAAAAAAGGGTTATTGGATTTTATCACCTTTAACTATTGGTCATTGGCCGCTGCCACCCCCAATTATCACTTTGACGTCCGCCACCCCAACTTAACACTTAGAGTGTTCTGTCACCAGATCACTAACTTTTGATCATGTTACTATATTTTGGGGGTGTCCTAAGATCCCTAAAACCTTCCCAAGATCCCTATGACACCCGAAAAAGTGTACTAACAAGATCAAAAGTTAGTGATTAGTTAACGACGTGGTGACAGAACACACTAAGTGTTAAGTTGGGGGTGACGGACGTTAAAGTGATAGTTGGGGGTGACAGCGACCAATAGCCAATAGTTGGGGGTGATAAAATCTAATAATCTTATAAAAAAAACTATAGATTTTCAAAATGAATAGTGAGGATTTGTTCACTTGGTTCACAAATATACTAGTGTTCACTCTAGAATTTCACCATATATATATATATATATATATATATATATATATATATATAGGGGGCTGCTAGAATGAAAACCACCCCGAGTTGTAAGAACCGCGAGAACTACACCCCACGGAGCGCCGTTCGCCATGATTTTTTTTACAAGTAGATGTGTGTATTATAAACACAGCCGTAAAAAATCATGGCGAACGGCGCTCCGTGGGGTGTAGTTTTTTACACCACAAGTTTGGTGTTTTTTAATTTTTTTTCTTTTTTCTTTTTTTTTTTCACCAAACTTGTGGTGTAAAAAACTACACCCCACGGAGCGCCGTTCGCCATGATTTTTTACGGCTGTGTTTATAATATACACATCTACTTGTAAAAAAAATCATGGCGAACGGCGCTCCGTGGGGTGTAGTTCTCGCGGTTCTTACAACTCGAGGTGGTTTTCATTCTAGCGGCTCCCTATATATATATATATATATATATATATATATATATATATATAGGGTTGAGTTCATTTCAGAACTCTAAATAACTACAGAACTTTCAGAACTCCTAATAAACAATCATTTTATATATAAGTTTTTGTATTTAGGATCTTTTTATCATCTATTATATGTATTTCTTTGATTACATACATGTTAAAAGTAGTTTGCATATGTTTAATTGCTAAAATTATATATTTGTGTCATAACTAATTACACATATGTAAAAAAAACTAGTTTACATATGTGTAATTATAAAATTACATATAAAAAATAATACAATTACTCTTAACATGTATGTAATCGTAAAAATACACATAATAAATGATAAAATTATCCTAAACATAAAAATATATAAATAAAAAGATTGTTTATTAGGAGTTCTGCGAGTTCTGTAAATATTTATGGTTCTAAAATGATTCTGGCCCTATATATATATATATATGTGTGTGTGTGTGTGTGTGTATGTATATCTTCTAACAACTAGAAAATTAGGAACGAGGATCGTTGTAACATGTTCCATATTAGAAAACTACACCATTTCATGAGTATGATACATGGCCTCGAGTCATAAAGACTAGGATGTTATCGATGCGTAACCATGAACCTGATATTCTCCTTGAGTCAATAATACATACAACTCTAACGACACTAGCAAAATCAACATTGTTGAAGCTCACTACAACAATACAAGTAGTGGTATGTGCGGTTTGGTTTATGCCAACTTTGGCATCTAACCAGATTCATTTTTCTAGATAACAAAAGTAGTTTTTTTCGGATTCCTCCACAATTCGGTTATATTTTTTGGTTTTTTATTGATGGTTTTGATTTTCCAGATATTTTTTTAATTCAGGCTTTTTGGTTTTATGACGTTTTGCACACCCTTAGAAAAGATGGTTCAGACTATGAATAATGTATATGAGAACATTAAAACTATAACAAGTTCACTTAAAAATTGATTACAGCTACCCTCATAAAAACTAGTCCTTTAATGAAAATGTGTATCCCACGTGAACACCAATAGTGACCAGTCCCCCACTCCCCTACCCCATCACATAATTGAGTAACTCCTAATAATGCTATATATATATTATATTATTTTATGTACATATTTCCTCTCTTTTATTTAACAAAATTTGTTTGTGAGGGAGATGCACTGTTCAATTTTGTTCAATGTTATTGGTCTACTCTAAGTTAGATAAGTCTTAACATCTTGCTTTGTTTTTCAAGGTTAATAAAAAAGGTTTTGTGTGGCTATAATATATGATATAAAAAGAGTTTTGGTTTGAGTGAAAGTCCCATAGTAATTTAATAGTAAGATTTTTACAATTATATTCTGTTACAAAACATGTAAATTTTAAATTAAAAAAAGAACTTTTTTTCTATATAAAAGTATCAAATCTAGATTTGAATATCTTATTTTACTTGCTTCAATTACTATTATTATGTCATGAGTAAAAAAAAATAGTTTTTTATTTTCTTTTTTACGTGATTCTTTTTATCTTTCGACTTAGTTATTCTTTTTTAACAATGTTTTACGTTTTAGTCTAAATATTGCGACTTAATACGCAGAGTCGTAAATCGACTTAGTTATTCTATTCTATATTTTACATTTGAATATAATTTTTGCAAGTTAACATGCCGTAACACACGTGCGTGGTTAAACGTTTTTACGTTTACGTTTTGTTTGGTTTAACCGACCCGCCGCAAAGCGCGGGTCCTAAATACTAGTGAAATATAGTTTGCATTCTCTGTAATAAGGTTTATTAAAGGCTTGTGTCTTTTAGAAAGAAGATATTAGATTAGAATGGTGTAATTTACGACAGAGGTTATATATATATATATATATATATATATATATATATATATATATATATATATATATATAGGGCTTGGCTATACAAGAAACTCCATCTTTTTTAAAAGACTATGCAAACCCAATACCATCCGTTGATTATGTTTCATCACACTTGATCAATGGCTCTCATAATTTTGGTAACAATTAGATTTAAAAGAAATGTAATAATACACATTAGTCAACTAGAAGGGCATTTTTGGTAGTATATTCTTTCTCTTTCCACTGTCTAGTCCTATCATCTTTAATGCACATCTCTTTCTCTCTCTTCATATCCAATTCAAAATCACAATCTCAGCTCTCTCAATTCCCTCTTTCCCATGACTTTCCCTTCTCTCTACAAAACACTTACAACCTGCAAGCCTAAAGAGGGAGTGAGAGCCGTGAGAGAGAGTACCAGAGAAATCGAAAGAGAAAGAGAGGTCCAGAGAAATCGAAAGAGAGAGAGAAAACTGGTGGGTTTCCAACCACCCACGGCAGCAGCAGCGCTGTGGCGGTGGTGTTGTTGACCGTTATGGTTGGGGTAGGGGAGGCGGTAAATGCACGATGAGTGAGGCACGATGGTGGTTGGTGGAAGGTGGTGGCTGGTTCATTCCGGGTTGTTGGTAGTTGATAGCGGCGATAGTGGGTGGTTGTAGAAGGTGGTGGAGGGTGGGTGGTTGGTGGCGCCGGAGTTCAAAACGTCGTCGGAGTCAAGATCTAGTAATGGTTAATGTTCTCTCTCTCTCTCTCTCTCCTCTCCTTTGTCTTCAATCAAGATCTAGTAATGGTTAATGTTCATGTATTTTAAATAAATCGAAAACTTTAGGATGAGATTTTTGAACGGGATTTTTTGTTGGTTTGGTTGCTTGTTTGGGGATTTTGATCTTAACAATAATTGTTTTTTTGTTGGTTTGGTTGCTGGTTTAGCCTTTTGATCTGAACAGTAAGTGTTTTTTTGTTGGGTTGTTTGATTTACAGAAACAGACCCATAACATGTGTTAAGCACCTGTTAGAATAATATATAACGTGTGTTGATTTACAGAAACAGATCCATAAAGATATTCAATTGACAAGCTGGATGGATGCGGGGATACTGAATAAGTCAAATCTTTTGGGAAAGAAGTTTTCGTTCGTTTATAACATGTGTTAGTGGTTCATGCTGTAACAGATCCATAAAGAAGTTTTCATGCTGTAACAAGTTTTCGTTCATTTATAACATGTTTAGCACATTTTGGAATGTATAACATGTGTTAAGCCTCTGTTATAATCTTTTTGTAACCTGACATGTATTTATGTATAAGCTAGTGGTTTACAAAACACCATGATGTGTATATACTGATCTAACATGTGTTACAATTTGTCTGTTCGGAACATGTAATTGATTAACATGTGGCAAGGGTGAAAACAGTCGACCGGGGGGGGTGAGTTTAATGGTGAGCTTAGTTAATATCGTAATCTTGTTGTAACCCCACTTGTATACATATGATAACATGTAAGCATCCATTATAACCCGACTTGTATTCATGTATATCAAAAGTGGTTTGCAAAAACACCATGATGTGCATATACTGATCGTAACACGTGTACAAGTTAATATGGAACATACAAGTTAATATTGTAACACCGTATACCTGGGATAACATGTGTTAAGCCTCTGTTATAATCTTGGTTTAACCCAACATTGTGTCATGTATAAGCTAGTGGTTTCTAAAACACTATTAACTTGTATAATCTTGGAACATACAAGTTAATATTGTAACACCGTAACCCGACTTGTATTCATGTATATGAAAGTCACATCCTTTGGGAAAGAAGTCTTCGTTCATTTATAACATGTGTTGGTGGTTCAAGCTGTAACAGAACACCATGATGTAACCTGACATGTGTTCATGTATAATATGTGTTAAGCCCCTGTTAGAATGATATGAAACGTGGGAAAGAACTCTTCGTTCGTTTATAACATGTGTTTGTTTTGCACATTTTGGAATGTATAACATGTGTTAAGCCTCTGTTATAAGCTTTTTGTAACCTGACATATATTCATGTATAAGCTAGGGGTTTACAAAACACCATGATGTGTATATACTGATCTAACATGTGTTACAATTTGTCTGTTCGGAACATGTAATTGCTTAACATGTGACAAGGGTGAAAACAGTCGACGGGGGCAATGAGTTTAATGGTAAGCTTAGTTAATATCGTAATCTTGATGTAGCCCCACTTGTATACATATGATAACATGTAAGCATCCATTATAACCCGACTTGTATTCATGTATATGAAAGTGGTTTGCAAGTTAATATGTGTACAAGTTAATATGGAACATACAAGTTAATATTGTATAACGTGTGTTAAGCCTTTATTATAACGTGTGTTAAGACTTCCAGAATGGATGCATAAACTCCAATAGTAACTTAATAACATAGTATACCTGATATAACGTGTGTTAAGCCTCTTTTATAACGTGTGTTAAGACTTCCAGAATGTGTTAAGTCCATACCGTTTTAACATCATGTACTAGACAAAACAAAATAAGAGTCTCACATTACATATTACTAGTAAACGAAAATACATAGCACTAAGAAAATGGCGGAGCTTCCTTTGAAAATCTGCCTTAGCTTTTCAGCGGCTACCGTTGCTGCCTTAGCTTTTCAGCGGCTACTCTTGCTTTATTGTTTGGGTCGGTCTTGAAACGGTTTGTAAACATGTGGGTGTGCGTATGCCAGGGAAGTTATAAAAATATGTTTTCATGTCACACGTAACACGTGTTACATTGTACATGGGTTTCATGTCACATGTAACACATGCATGTCCGAGAAGTTCAAACTATAACACGTGTTAGTTGTGTTGTGCTGCAACATAAACATGGTCATGATCCTTGAGTATCTGATCCACGTTTGACGAAACCACAATTGAATATCTTTATTGTTACGTTTCTGTAAAGCAACACACGTTATATATCATTCTAACAGGGGATTAACACATGTTATGGGTCTGTTTCTGTACTATAACGCACAAAAACAGTTACTATTCAGATCAAAAGCCCAAAACAAAGCAACCTAACCAACAAAAAACAGTTACTATTCAGATCAAAAAGCACCAAACAAGGCAACCAAACCAACAAAAAAACAGTTACTGTTCAGATCAAAATCCCCAAACCAACAAACACATTTTTTTAACACAAAAATAACTAATCCATGGATCAAAATCAAACGAGTTTGAAACCAAAACAAGTAATCCATGAATCAAAATCAAAATTTATAAACACCAGGAGAATGAAAACCAAACTAAAATCAATAGTATTGAAATTTATTACCTATAAACGTCATTTTTTTTTTGAAACAATAATCAATGGTATTCAAAAATAATTAATCTTTTGGCAACATTCTTAATTCTGGAAAAAATAAAATCAATTGTGAAGAACGAAAATTAAAGTAAATGACAATTAAAAATCAAAACCAACTTATTATTGACAGGATCTTGATTCTTCGACAGTATCTAGGTTCTTCGATTTCTTTTAAGAAATTAACATGTAAAGTTGAATTAGGGGTGTAAAAAAGAAAAAAAAACTCGAACCCATCAAAAAAAAAAGGATGAAAAACCTTGATCATTCTTGTCCTCGTCAGTAGGGAACTCGTTGTGAATGACGTTTCCGTCAGTGGGGATCTTTAAATGGAGGTTTTGAAATGGTGGATCTTGAAACCGAAATGAAGTTCATGGAAATGGATCTTGGGTAGAACTTGAAACAGATATGAAGTTAATGGAAAATGGAACCTGTTGGGGAAACTATGGATCGGCGACATTAACTCCAATGTTGGTGGATTTGTCTCCATGAAAATTAATGGAGAAAGCATGAACTTGTTGAGAAAGATCTTAATGGAGATATGTAAAGAGAAATTATGAAAAAAAATATGGGGATGGGTAATTTGTACACTGGAGTTGATGGGCATTAATTATTAAAGTCAAATCAAGATGGGAAAGTATCTTGGGTTGGGACAATTACTAATTTACCCTTCTATTCAAAAAGGTAATTGAAATGGATATGGATACGTGGACATATGAGAGCCACATGTTGAGTTTATTAAGTTTCTTAAAAAATGGGGTTTTTATAGAGCATTATCCTATACATATATATATATATATATATATATATATATATATATATATATATAGGAAAAGGATCATGTGAGAAGTGATAGGCTAGTTGAGAAACTTGAGAAGCATTCTGGACCACACATTTTTCTAAGTCTTTCGTAATATACACATATGTATAGTTTAAAATTGACTATATACATATGTGTATAACTCAATATACATATATGTATATAGTCAATTTTAAACTATACATATGTGTATATTACGAAAGGCTTAGAAAAATGTGTGGTCCAGAATGCTTCTCAAGTTTCTCATATAGGGTGGACTTCTCTTAGGATCCCTACCCTATATATATATATATATATATATATATATATATATATATATATATATATATATATATATAATACGGTTTACTAGTGCGTTCTTATATTAAACAGTAGAAGTGTTAAAACGCATTGTAACCAATCAAATCATCTAACTTAATCAAGTTCGGGTTGGTTCATAATTTGACGGCTTGGTTAGCGCGATCTGATTTAAAACAATCATGTAAACTAAACCAATCATTTACGCTTTATTACTTTCTGTATATTTTTATTTTCATTTTTACAATATTTAATCATGTAACTTTTTTTTTTGAAATGAGAACTTCATTAACACATGCCGAACCCGAAAACCGGGACGACAAAACAAAAACAACACAACTTATATATTAACAAATTTACATCAATCCCCCCAATCAAGCAAACCCTTCTTAGCCCTATGATTGTACCAATAATAACTAGCCGATCTAACTTCGCTAAAAACCGCTTCTACGCCGCTTCTCTTGCCATTGAATCTCGTGTTGTTCCCGGCCAACCATAAGAACCAACAAGCAATGTAAATAATACCTTTCAACGCCTCTCTCTCTGACGCCCCTCTATTTCCATGTTAGTGCAAATCCAACAAGTCTCGAAAAGAGAAGACAAAGAAATTCATGACCCTACATCATAAAGTATTTTTTTCCCATAAGCCCATAGCCAACGGACAAGCCGTGAAGATATGGACAACCGAATCCGGACCTGAACCACAAAAACTACACACATCATCGAGCACCGGCACACCCCTCCTAGCCAAAGCCTCCACCGTAGGAATCCTATCCATCTCCGCACGCCACATCAGAATGTTACATTTAAGCGGAACCCACTTACACCAATCCATCACATAACGACCACTATAATCATTATTAAAAACGATAATCCTCTTCACAGCCACGACAGAGAAACTGTCTGCCCCTCTTCCCACCCATTCCCACTTATCGGACCCGTGGGTTAGCTTCACCGCATTGAGCGCCGAGCTCTTATTAACCATATATTAATTATCAAATTTGGTATATGAGGAGGAATTATTACTCAGTTTTGTTATGCTTTTCACCCCTAAACCTTTTTTTTCCATTTTTTACCTTAACATTATTCAACCTTCAATTCAGTCTCTTATGCTTTGCCATGTTTTACAAATTTGTCATTTCATATTTCGATCTAAATTTTGTTACTTAACACGTAAGTGTGGTTCAGTGTTTTGTGTTTTGGTCTAAACTTTACAAGTTAACACGCTGCAACGCGCGTAAATGATTCAACATTTATATGTCTACTTTTTGTTTGGTTTAACCGTTTTGCCACAAAAAAAAAACCGAAAAATGTGTGTCATGATAAATAGTAACTTTGTAACCAACTGGGGTAGCCCAGTTGGCCAGCCTCACCCATCTCTTCCCAAGAGACCCGGGTTCGAATCCTGTGGCCGGTGTAATACCACACAGGCTCTTCGATCTCGGTGGGGATTCACCGTCATGCAGCCATGGGGCTAGGCTAGCTGCGGAGTTGTAATACTCCAGCGGATGGGAGGTCCGTGCAAATACCCCCCCCCCCCCCCAACTTTGTTAGTTGATTTATGTTTTGACGTAAATTTTGTTAAGAAACGGGACGGATCAAATACAGTAGGGTTTTTTCAACGGTATAAATTCGAGTTACTGTACGTTTTGACGCTATTATAACGCGCGACATGTATCATTACTAGTTTCGTATAGCTTACTAGCATGTAACATGAGTCTAGTGGTCATTCAGTTAGTTTCCTGACTTTGACCGACTCAATGGTAATAAATTTGTTATTTATTGTTGTTATTAACTATTTGCTTGAAAAAAAAGAGAGAACTAAATGTTAAAAGAAAAAAAAAAACTTTTAGCAAAAAGTAAAAATAAGAACTATCTACTTTATATATGATCAAAATATATTCTTGTTTTATCTAATATTTAATTTTGATTGAAAAGATATGTTTTATGAAAATAAGTAGATCAAGGTAAGAACTTTGAGTGTATATTTCCGGATTTACCTAAAGTATTTTACAAGTTTTCATTTTTTTATGAAATTAGTATAAATAAAACCACTTGAATGATAAAATATGTTTGAAGCCTAGTAAGCTTTATGCTCTAATTCAACCCGGGAATGACCAACTTTCTTCTTAACTAACCTAAACGGTGTAGGGAGTTTTACAAGCTGTTCAAAACGCCTAAACTGTATCATCCAACTTCTTCGACCATTCTTTTCTTTTATTGAGCTTTCACATCCAACCCGCTAAATTATGTGAGGAGATTTTTATTTTATGAAAAATGGTTGTAGGTGGTTGTGAGTAGAGAAGAGAGAAAATGTTACTGTTTATCTGTAAATTTGCGTAAACACTGTTCACCTGTTATAATTTTTTAATATATTTTAAAAATGGTTGTGAGTGAAAAACAAAAAAAAAGTAATGATAAAGGTATTAAAAAGTATTATTTAATTGAAAAGAAAAGATAAAAAAACACTAATTGTTAGTGTAATATAAGGTTAAAAATGAAGGGTTAGATGTGAATGGTATATTACCGCAATCTTCTCTAAAATTCTTTTTATCCTGCGGTTTGTCACCTCAACCTGTCCACTTAAATAATAATCTATCTATACTATATAATAAAAGAAACCATGTTAGGGACACATGACACTTTATGAGACATTCTTAATTATTTTTCTAAATATTTATTATGGAAAGTTAATTATTGATAATATTAAATTTAAAATTTAAAATTTAAAATTTGTAGAAGAGATTTTAATGATAAATACAAAGATAACTGATAATAATATATTAATTATTATAATCATATATTAATTATTAAGATAAAAAATATATTAGCATTTTAAATATATTAATTATATAATCATATATTAATTATTAAACTCTAAAAGAATATATTAGCATTTTAAATATTTAGAGTTAATTACATAGTTAGTCTCTGTGGTTTGCATAAAATAACATACTTAGGTACTAATAGTTTAAAATCACCTTCTAGAGTATTAACTTTTTATTTTGTAACGTTTGGAGGTATTAACTTCTAGGGTATTAACATAGTTAGTCCCTATGGTTTGCACAAAATAATATACTAAGGTACTAATAGAATGTGATTTTAGTGGAAGGTTCAAATGAGAAGATTTTTTTTTCTAAGAAGAAAAAAGAAGAAGTTTCAACCAATAAGAATGCTTCATTTTACTTTATTTAATATTTGCATTTAATTTTAATATAAGGGTATATCGGTAAACTTACATAAATCATTAATTTGTATTCTTCCCATTTAATAACTAACCAAATTAAATTTGTAACTCTTTTTCAAAATATATATTTTTTTTCCAAAAATTAAAAAACAACTTAATTTAAAGTGTAGAATATATTATTAGTTGTGTAGGATAAATTACGAGTTGTGTGGAATATATTTTGAGGCGTGTAGGATAAATTTAGATTGTGTAGGATAAAATTGTATAATGTGTAGGGTGTATGTAGGAAAATTTTTATCTGTGTAGAATTTTGTAGATTATATGTAGGATCATTTGATAATTAATTGACTAATTAATTAAAGAGAGAAAAATTAATGATATGAGTTATAAATAAAATAGTATTTTACTAATATGTCATTTCTTCTCATATTAAATTTCTTCTCAAATGAACATTCCCCTGTGATTTTAAACCTACAAATAACGTTAATACATCCAAACATTACAAAATGAAAAGTTAATACCCTAGAATGTGATTTTAAACTATTAGTACCTAAGTATGTTACTTTGTTCAAACCACAGGGACTAACTATGTAATTAGCTAAAATATTTATAAAGATAAAGATTTTATTAATTGGTAGTTTTAATCGTTTTTATATTTGATGATAAGGACAAGGATAACTGATAATCACATATTAAAATAAAAATATTTATTTTAGTCAACTGTTTCGTTAAGAGGATTTATTCAATACATGTAGAACATATATATTTTTTTATACATGTGGTATAATTAGAATCCTACTTTTAATAAAGGATCTAATTATCCCGTTTTACACTCCAATGAAACAATAATATTACATCATAATATTCAGCTTATCTCTTATATATTTAATATTTTTTACTAAAATATTTCTTTTTTTTTTCTGCTGTTTATCCAACATCAAGTAATATGTAAGTTTCTAACCTAATAATAAATAAAAAAAAAGTAAAATGTTATAAACCATGTAATACACAACTCTCTAGTCTAATAAAAAGTAAAGTGAGATGTTACAATAAGTAAATAGTACCTCAAAGTTCATTTTGTTAGAAAACACATCTTGATGACTAAATGTGTTAACGGATTACATTATTCGTGTAAGACATGTGTTTATTCAAATCGTGCAATACACGAGTTTTTAAAAGATGTAACTATTTTATTACTTAGTATATAAAGTTATATTTATTCAACCCGTAAATACACGGGGTTCTAACATAGTATAATATAAACATGTAACAAAATAAAATAAAATGAATAAAAATATATAATATAAACACGTAACGAAATAAAATAAAATGAATAAAAATATATCTGGGAGATAGAAATAGACAAAAGTTAAATATTAAGATAACTAAAAGTAAACTCAGGGGGGCTGGTGTACGATCAATGTCCTAAAAGAAATAAAAGAAAATGAATAAATAAAAGTATGGATGCGGTGTCGTATTGTCGTAGAGTGTCAGTGTTTTTGTGTTGGGGTTTTAAGCTTACTTTATGGTCTACCTGTTTACGAGTGTGCACTATCAACCCTAAAGTGGGAACATAACTTTTTTTTAATCTAGACTTTAAAGAAAAACTTTTTTTTTAACGGCAAGAAACAACGTGTCAACCACTATGATATCAGACGTTATGGTCAACGTCGACTACTTGATCGCCGACAGCCCCTTGGCTCTCCCAGATACGCGGAAACCCGACCTCTACCCGTCTGAAGATACGCCAGTAGAATAATCGGTAAAACCTCACCTCCCATCCAAGACGAACCAGCGCCACGCCGCCACCCGTATTCGTCCTTCACCTAGATGCCGCAAAAAATAATAAGGAGAGTGTGAGTAAAATCTGAGTCACAAGTAACATTAAGTTTTTTCTCAACCACTCCACCACTACAGCGTTGGGAAATAAAAACTATTATCTATACATATTATAAAGAATGATATTATTAATGTTCTTAGTTATCATATCAAACACGTCTCATTCAATTAGATATAACTTAGCATTCAACTATTATTTGACTTGATAGCTGTCGAAAAGGAAAAAGAATTAAAAAAGAGAAAAAAGACCATGTGACCATGTCCAATAAATGAGACGTAATTCCAAAGCATCGTTGAAGTGTTTACAAAGACAAAACAAAGTTTGGATACAGAAATTTAGTAAGGAGTGTACGAGCTAATATGAATCATTTTAATGGATAATGTATGATTAATTATGGGGAAATCTCGAAAATAGCCGTTGATCAAACTTTTTTTTTTCAATGAACCGTCGGTAGAAGTCATTTCATGGCTGTGAAACGGCTTAGGCAACTTCTTTCAACTCCCACCAATCCTTGAATTCCACGTGTCTGTGAGAGCCGTTTCAGACGTCGTTATTCGTTTGAAAGCTCTCAGTTGAGCCGTTTCCATTGGCTTGTCTTTCGAGTCGGTTCAATGGATGGCTTGTCTTTCGGAGCCGAGTGAGAGATCTCAGCTAAGATTTTTCCACAAAGCTCAAGCCGTTTCACTTGGCTCAAAGCGCAAGCCGTTTCAGCATTACTTGAGCCGCTTCCGTATAAGGCAAGCCGGTTCAACATAAGCTAAGCCGTTTTAGCAACGGGGACAGTGTATGCCTTAAATCACCACTCACAACCATCACCCAGACATGCAACTTCGTATCGTTTTTTAGAAGATCTATCTACTTTAAACTCAAAATGTTCTAACAAACATTTTTTCCCAACTCAATCTTCATCTCTTCTTTGTTATTAAATATATGGCTTGGCTCAAACACAATTGATGAAGAAGCTGATTGTATCTTACTTGGTAAGTTAGAGGGTATTGATTTTTCGAAAACATTCTCAAAATTTGGACCATACTCATTTAAAAAAATTAGCATCTTCATTAATAGAGACAATTGAATCAGGAACTTTGAAATGGTTTAATGATGCAAAACTAGACGAACCTACACCATACTCTTCAATAACGTATAATTTATATAATTCCAAAGGATTTTGCATCGCCGGATTAAATAAAAATGTAACATCACGATCATTAATTATATTGATTGGATCAGTAAACGTAGACATCCGGTAGAACAACTGTGTAATGTTTAGAATATCACACATTTTAGAAACGTAACTTAAAAAACTGATGTATGAATGATTGGTTTCAATCTCTAAACCACGTCTACTAGCACCGACATCAGCAACATACTCGATGTTCCCATTAACAACCTGCCACTTTCTGCCCATATACACAACAAAATTAACCTTCATATTTTTAAATTAACTACCAGAAAACGTGATTTTACTGATTATACATCATGTTAGATAATCTGTTAGTTTTATAAAGATATAAGTTTTTTTATTATTTAGTGTATTTATTCAATCCGTGGGATATACAGGTTTTTTTAAAGATATTACTTTTTCATTATTTACTATACAAAATTACATTTGTTCAATCTGTGTAACACAAGGAGTTTTTCAAGATACAACTTTTTTTATTATTTTGTATATAAAATTAGATGTATTAAACCCATGCATTACACATGGTTTTTTTAAAGATGTAACGTTTTATTATTTAGTATACAAAATCACATTTAGTCAACACATGTTATACACACGGTTTTGAAGATATAACTTTTGTTTTATTATTTGGTATAAAAAATTACATTTATTCATACACGAGGTACTTAAAGATATAACTTTTTTTATTATTTCATGTATAAAATTACATTTATTCAATTCGTGTAATAAACAAAATTTTTAAAGATATATTATTTTATTATTTAGTGTATAAAATTATATTTATTAAGCTCGTGTAATACATGGGTTCTAACCTTATTATTTAGTATATAAAATTATATTTATTAGAGTTATTGGATTTTATCACCCAAAACTATTGACCGCTGCCACCCCCAACTATTACTTTGACGCCCGTCACCCCAGCTTAACACTTAGTGTGTTCTGTCACCACATCGTTAACTGATCACTAACTTTAGATCCCGTTAATATGCTTTTGGGGGTGTCATATGGATCTTAGGAAGGTTTTATGGATCTTAGGACACCTCAAATATATAGTAACATGATCAAAATTAGTAATCAGTTAACGACGTGATGACAAAAACACACTAAGTGTTAAGTTGGGGGTGACGGGTATCAAAGTGATAGTTGAAGTGGTAGTGGCCAATAACCAATAGTTAGAAATGAAAAAATCTAATAATCCTATTTATTAAACCCGTGAAATACACGGGTTCTAACCTATTACGTATAAATAAAACACAAGTTAAAAACTTAAGTCGGCCAGTTAAACCAGGGTTGTATTTTAATATGTCGGCCAGCGCGGGCACATGCATCCTGTGGAAATTGTAAGCTGACCCCTTAATATTTTAATTGACGATAACATCCCCAAGACCCCAACATTATAGACTGAAGTCTATCACACAAAATTCTGGATATTTGCTGCTTGGTCCTTTTAACTTTTTGTAAACAACTAATAGACTCCTATATTTCGAATAGTTTGTTGAAAAAAGATAGTGAACCGAGAATAAATATTTCATCTATAAATTATTCATGTCAAATAAGTGTATTTATTTATAGTTTTAACTTAACTTGTTATTATTAAAGCCATGTTTGGCTAAGCTTTTTAAAAGAGCTTATGACTTTTTGAAAAAGTTAATAAGTTATAATGGAGTGACTTATTGACTTTTCCTCACACATACACTCTTATGGCATGTTTGGCTAAGTTTATTTAAGTTAAAAATGACTTTTGGAAAAAGAACTTATTAACTTATGACTTTTTGAAAAAGGGTTTTTAAAAAAAGTGTTTGGATTAGCTTATGGGGTGTGAAAAGCCAATAAGTCAATAAGTTGTTTTTTAAAAAGTGTTTGGCTTAGCTTATTGATGTAAAATGACTAAAAGCTAATAAGTCAATAAGTTAGTTCAAAAAGTCACAACATTCTAACTTTTCAAAAATGACTTTTTCTCCTTCTCAAAAAGTCATTTTGAAAAGGATTTTTGCATTTGTCAAACACTAAAACTCCTTATTGGCTTTTTGATTAAGTCAATAAGTTGGTTGGAAAAGCTTAGCCAAACATGCTCTTAAATCCAAACAACATTTAATTTTTCAAAAACTCAATAAGCTAATAAGTCACTAAAATAAGCAATCTCAAACACCCCCTAAATAAAACAAATAATTTGACCCAAGAGCTAAGGGGGAGGGGAGCCACTTAGTCTAATGGGAGAGGGTACCCTACACTGGTTAGGGTTATACAGCTACGGGTCCGATGGATAGAGGTTGAGTTGGGCGGTTGCCGCTATAGATAAGCATTTCGTATTGAGTACCGGTATCGAACTGCTACTGTACCACTACCAAATTTTTCGTAACGAATTATTTATGTTAACGATTCGGTACTCACTTTTTAGCGTTTTTGGAACCGGTATTTTCAGTTCAGTACTGGTATTTTACAAATTCTACCTTCAAATACCTGTACGGGACCGTAACGAGCATTTTCGGTACCGGTACCAATATTTGACGATTTTCGGTATCTGCACTGAGCCCATCCCTAGTCGCCGCGTGTGTTGTTGAATTTCAAAACCATTTGACCTTTCCAACGGTCATATTTGGTTTAATTTTTCTTTTGTTAATTTATATACTACTTATAAATACATACACAAATCACATCAAATTTAAAAAAATTCAAACACAAACTCTTAGATACTCTCATCTCTATACACTCCTAAAAATGGCAAGAAAAGAACACTTTGCACCAAAGATGAAGACCTGGCTTTGTTCACCTTTTGGTTGGACGTGTCCGGAACAGAAAAGGAGTCATTGCATTTAGAACAACCTTATTTGAAAAAGTCCGCAAACGTGTACGTGAAACCAATCGCTCTTTCAGCCAAGCTTTGTCAAAGTTTCGTACTCTGTTCGTGGAGGTTTGTAAATTTTATCAACTCTTTAACATCATGATGGCTCACGGTGACGGCATAAAGAGGCACAAGCGATGCCCAGGTCCGTCATGAATACCAAATTAAATACAATAGAAGATTTCCAGTTGTGCATCCGGATACCGACTCTGACGGTCAAGGGTTGATATTTAGTTTAATTATTATGTAGTTTGTTCAGGTTTAATTATCTAGTTTTTGTAATGTTTTTAATTTTAACTAATTTATGTTTGTTTTCAATGTATTTCATTTAAAACGTTTTTTCATATTTTAAATTAAAATGCTTTATATATTTTGTAAATAAAAAAGGAAGAGGATATGAAAGGAAAATGGTGTCATCAAAGATGGTAGTTTAAGATATTATATGGATTGAGCGACATGGTACGACGGGGTTGGAAGATGTTAGGGTGGGAAGGGCAAGATGCCTTTTTTACCTAGTGGTATGGTGTTTGACCCTATAAAAAAGTATTGTGAGTTTAAAATACTGTAAATGCAAAATTAAATGTGTCTTAGGTGTAAAAAGTTGATGTAAAAAAAGATGATATAGCAAATAGTTTAGTTGGTATATTTGGACTCATTTTCTTATCAAGAAATGGTACACATGTACGATTAATTAGAAGCTCTATACGAAATATTTTGTTTTTCCTTTTCCTTATTTGATATAGTGTGTGAACTAATCAAGAACATTTTATTCCATTTGAATCAATATTACCCAATTTCAATTCTTTTGGGATATCTCTTAAGGAAAGTACCAACTGTATCGTAAATTCACGGGTTAGTGTGAGTTTATCCACACAATTATAAACTCTTCGAATATGCGACCTTTTCTCTAAAAGATCTTTGTTAATGCTTTGATGGTTCTCGAGTTTCTTCCGATAATTTATGTTGTGTCAAAAGAATGTCTATATAATTAGACTGTCTGCGTAGATCACGACAACAGTTGAACCTGGGATGTATACACAAACGATGGCTCTTTTATATAGTTAGTGTCATGTTATTGTACATAAGTTTTGGTGTTTATTACAAAATTTTAATGTCAATAATTAATTAGTGATATATATAAAAATACGAAGAATACTAAATGTTCACATCATATCATATTTTTATTACAATTCGGAATATTATGATGGTAGATATATATTGGATTTTAGTAGGTATGTGATTTCAAAGCTGTCAGGGGTCAAACAATAATAGTGGAGATGGATGAATCATGTCACTTCAGATTTTTTAGTTAAACTAAATAAATATCCAGCTGCCTTTTTAAATACCAACCCACCCACTTGTTATCGTTTTTATAGTAATCATGCACATTATCAGAACTCGATAATTAGGGCTTTTCACTACGATTTTTATCGGAGGATTTATAAGATATTTGTGTTATAAAATGTTCTAATATTCGAATCAATTGTTTTTTAGAAAGGAACTAAAAAGAATGACAGGTTAGGTTTACAATGATATCTCATTTGAAATTGTTGAGAAGGTGACATATTCTCTTCGTTAGCTTTAAATCTTGATGATGTGGGTACTCGAAGATCCCAGTCAGCAAAATCAATGTCAATGGCAATCGTAAACATAAAACAAAGAGCGTTAAGCACAAACAAGAAGCTAAGCACAAACAAGAAGCTGAAAGCTGCTGACCAGGAGCTGATACATCCACAACTGATGATAGGAAGCTAAAGTTACTGTACAACCTTGAGACTTGAATTGAATAAGTCAAAGTGAAAAGACAAACCTTTATAAAGTGTAAAGGTGTTCTCGAGACACATAAAACCTGAAACATACCCAAAGAGACAAGGCTAACCCTGCAAACAACATTAGGGAAGGATAAGCTTACCAAGACTAGAACTCTTATCCTTTCTCTTGCTAAGACTCTTAAGAACATTCTACTTATTCTCACGCCGGAATCCAAACGCGGGAGGCCACCTCCCGCGTTAAGGCTAACGGTGTTCTTTGGTTGCAGATTCCGATCAAGGAGCTATCTGTTGGAGTTGATCCTGGACCTTCCCCCTGCCATACTTTTGAACAAATCTCTTATAAAAGAGACAAGAACGCCTTGGCTGTCTCGGCCCCCGACCTGGTTTGACCCGTTTCAGGAGCCGCGGGACAGAAATCCCGTGATATTTATTTATGTGATTTTAGCAGCGGAATTTGTATCATCAGGATCGTTTTAAAGCTTAAAAACTTTTCCCGATTATTTTATTTCACAATTCGGGATAAAACCCCGATAATTTACAGTAACAAGATTTTACTAAGAAATCTTTATTTTTACAAAACATATTTCTTTATTTTATAATGAACCACTACTTTAAGCATGCACTACTTCCCAGTACTTTTCCTGAATTACAATAGATCACCTGAAACATGTTTGAAAAAGGTTTTGTCAGCGGGAAATACTGAGTGAATCATTCAGTTTACTAAAATGACTCATTTATTATAATTTACAGTATTAAGAGTTTTTACATATGTTTCTGATATCTACCAACTACCCACAGTATTTGTCACTCGACCGGATCTGTGACTGTGGTCATATCACCATTGGCTGCCCCAATGAATGACGTATATCACTTAATTTTAGGTTCGCCCACCTAATGTGATTAAAACAGTAGTAATGTGCACAATACCCCACATACTGGCTGTAATTTGGTGATTACATAAACTTAATCACTGTAATTTATAATTCTGGAAAATAATTTGGAGTATTGTAAAACATTTGATAAAAAGAGAATGACTCACATTGCAGATTTAGTACGGACAGAATATGGATTAGCCTTGTTAACCTAATAACAATAATAATGCACACAAAACCGGGTTAGTGATCAATTCAGCAGTTACGATAACTCACGAGATCAAATTCTCACAACGAACGACAAAGTGCGATACTTAAACATCCATCGAATTAACGACGAACGACAAAGTATCACCCTGATGTGGGCGGCACTTAAACATCCATTGGATATATTGATCAGTCGGAAAATGAATCGTAATAGCGATCGAGTTATTACCCTGTTTTGCGGCAGCACTTCGATATTAGTGTGTGTTTATTGTAATAATACTGTGATATCTCGACGTCCACAGAGAGTTTTCACGTCGTATTAACTTCAGAAAGCTACTGCCAAGGTCTGCTATTTATAGTGATTTTTGAGACATACTTACGGACCGTATGGCATTTACCCTTACGGTCCGTAAGGGTGCAGTCTATTTATATAGCTAGTTGGGTTCGGGACTAGCTTGCATGACTCAACTCTTTTCTTAATTTCAATTGTGACAACGTTTTAAATAGATAAATATCAACTAGGGTTTAACCCCCCTGAGTTTTAGGGGCCCTGATCCTAATTCCAATTGTTCTGAAAATTTTAGGGTTAGTGCAGAATTACTTGGGTGTCTCAATTAGGGTTTCCTTATTGACTAATTATCATCCTAATTATGGATTTTAATGAGAATTGTTACATCCTCCCCACCTTAAGAAAATCTCGTCCTCGAGATTCACTGAAATAGATGAGGGTATTTCCGCTTCATTTCTGACTCCAGTTCCCAAGTATATTCTGGTCCCCTCTTTGAATTCCATTTGACTTTTACCAGTACTAGTCGCTTGTGTTTGAGAAACTTGACCTTCCGGTCTTCTATTTGTAAAGGTTTTTCTATGAATTTTAGCTTTTCATTTACCTCCACATCTTGAAGAGGTACTACCAGGGATTCGTCTGATAGACATTTCTTGAGACTGGATACATGAAATACATCATGTACTCCAGCTAGTTCTTCTGGTAGTTGTAAGCGATAAGCTACTGGTCCTATTCGTTGGATTACTGGGAATGGTCCAACATATCTTGGACTCAGTTTTCCTTTCTTACCGAATCTTACTACTCCTTTCCAAGGAGATACTTTCAATAGTACTTTGTCTCCTATCTGGAATTCTAGTGGCTTGCGGCGATTGTCTGCATAGCTTTTCTGGCGATCTCTGGCTGTTTTTAATCTTTCTTTGATTTGAGTTATCTTGTCTGTGGTTTCTTGTACGATCTCTGGACCTGATAATTGACTTTCTCCTATTTCTGCCCAACAAACGGGAGTTCTGCACTTGCGTCCATACAGTGCTTCGAATGGAGCGGCTTCGATGCTAGAGTGATAACTATTGTTATAGGAGAATTCGATTAATGGTAAATGGTTATCCTAGTTACCACCAAAGTCAATTACACATGCTCGGAGCATGTCTTCTAGAGTTTGGATCATCCTTTCACTTTGTCCGTCTTTTTGTGGGTGATATGCAGTGCTTAGATTGAGTCGGGTTCCCATTGCTTCTTGAAAGCTTGTCCAGAAATGGGAAGTGAAACGACTATCTCTATCCGATACAATGGAGAGTGGGACTCCATGTAAGGATACTATTTCATCCGCATACAACTTGGCTAACCTTTCCATGCTAAAGGTTTCTTTCATAGGTAGAAAATGAGCAGATTTGGTTAATCGATCCACAATTACCCAAATTGCATCGTTACCTTTTCTGGTTTTGGGTAACTTAGTAACAAAGTCCATTGTTATGAGTTCCCATTTCCATACAGGCATTTCTAATTGTTGTAATAGACCTGAAGGTTTCTGGTGTTCGGCTTTAACTTGTGAACAAGTTAGACACTTAGATACGTATTCGGCTATATCCTTTTTCATTCCTATCCACCAGAAATTCTTTCTTAAATCTTGGTACATCTTATTGTTTCCTGGATGTACAGTATACCTAGATTTATGGGCTTCCTCTAAAATCTTTGATCTTAAATTTCCCTGTTTAGGTACCCAATTTCTTCTTTTGTGGAATTTCCAAATTCCATCATTTCCTTGTTCCAATTCTTTCAGGTAACCTTTCATTCCTTCGCCACGTCCTTGATTGCCGTTTCCTGAATTTTTTTCAATTGTTCCATTAAATCTACTTGTAGATTTATTCTAAGAGCACGGACTCGCCTTTGCTTCTCATGATCCTTACGACTTAAGGCATCTGCGACTACGTTTGCTTTTCCTTCGTGATATTGAATATCACAGTCGTAATCACTTAGGATTTCCATCCATCTTCTTTGCCTCATATTTAACTCTTTTTGCCCAAATATATACCTTAAACTTTTATGATCTGTATAAATAGTAAACTTACTTCCATACAGATAATGTCTCCATATCTTAAGGGCAAAAACTATAGTTCCTAATTCTAAATCATGAGTCGTATAATTTTCCTCGTGCTTCTTCAATTGTCTGGAAGCATACGCAATTACCTTCTTGCGTTGCATTAACACACATCCGAATCCTAATTTTGAAGCATCACAATATACTTCAAAGTCTTCTGTTCCTTCTGGTAAGGCTAAGATTGGTGCATTGGTTAATTTCTGCTTCAAGATTCTAAAGGCTTCTTCTTGTTTAGGTCCCCATTCAAACTTAATGGCTTTACAGGTTAGCTTAGTTAATGGTACAGCTATCTTGGAAAAATCCTTAATAAACCGTCTATAATATCTAGCTAAACCTATAAAACTTCTAATTTCCATTGCGGTTTGCGGAACCTTCCAATTGGTAATTGCTTCTATCTTAGCAGGATCTACGTGAATACCTTCATGATTCACCATGTGTCCTAAGAATTGCACTTCTTGTAGCCAAAATTCACACTTCGAAAACTTGGCGTACAACTTTTCTTTTCTTAACAAAGTTAAGAGTGTATGCAAGTGCTGACAATGTTCGTCCTAACTTTTTGAATAAATAAGTATATCGTCTATGAAAACAATTACAAATTTATCCAAATATGGTTTACAGATCCTGTTCATCATGTCCATGAATGCTGCAGGTACATTAGTTAACCCAAAGGGCATGACTGTAAACTCATAGTGTCCATACCTAGTTCTAAAAGCAGTTTTAGGTATGTCTTCTTCTTGAACCTTTAATTGATGATATCCGGAGCGCAAGTCTATCTTAGAAAAGTACCTAGCGCCTTGTAATTGATCGAAAAGATCATCAATCCTAGGTAATGGGTATCGATTCTTAATTGTAACCTTATTTAGCTCTCTATAATCGATACACATTCTCATTGATCCATCTTTCTTTTTCACAAACAACACTGGTGCACCCCAAGGGGATGAACTAGGTTGTATAAATCCTTTGCTTAGTAATTCATCTAATTGCTTCTTCAATTCTAGCATTTCGGTAGGAGCCAATCGATAGGGTGCCTTGGCTATCGATGTAGTTCTTGGAATTAGATGAATTCTAAATTCTACCTCCCTATCTGGTGGTAACCCAGGTAAATCTTCTGGAAATATATCTGGGTATTCTGAGACTACAGGAATTTCCTTAAGTTCCTTACCTCTAGTACTAATGATTACTGAAATCATATATACTATTCCTTGTTTTCGTTCATAATTAGCAACTTTCATTACTGATATGAACTTTAGTGGCTTTCGAGGTTTATCTTCTGTAATCATGATTACTTCTCCAATAGGTGATTGAATTTCTATAGAGTTTTTATCACAAATGATTTGAGTATGGTTGGCTATTAACCAATCCATTCCTAACACAACATCAAATTCAGCTAATTTCATAGGTAATAGGTTTGCAACAAATTTATGACCTGCAAGTTCTATTCCTACTTTTTGCAAAACCTGATTGATTTTTACTGAATTCCCATCTGCGGTTTCGACTGTAAAAATCTGCCTAATGGTAGTTAAGGGTAACTTAAGAGCTTGGCAGAATGAAGTATTTATAAAACTTTGGTTTGCACCAGAGTCAAATAATACTTTTGCATAAACGTCGTGAACTAAAAACGTACCGGCTATCACATCCGGGATGAGTTCTGCTTCTTGAGTGGTTAGGTGGAATGCTCTGGCATTCTTCTTAGTAGCTCCTTCGGTTGCCTTGGTTTTGTTGTCTACTGGTTTGACTAACTTAGGACATTCTGTTTTGAAATGTCCGGCTTCTCCACAATTGTAACAAATTATGGATTTCTTTCTGCAGTTTTCTTCACGATGTCCTATCGTTTTGCAAAAATTGCAAAGTTTGTTACATTTTCCAAAATGTTTCTTTTTGCAAATTTTGCAGAATGGCAAAGTTGAAGATTGCCCTGCACCTCTTTTCTTGAAACTACTATTATTACCCACCCTAAATCCTTGGGTAATTTTCTGAGCTAGTTCCTTCTTCCTGTCTTCATCTCTTGTGCGTATCAATTCATCAGTCAGAGTGTTAGCTAATTCTACAGCATCGTCAATAGTGCGAGGTCTCGCAGCCTTAACGATATTGCGAATGTCGCTAATTAATCCCCAAATATAACGAGAAATGAGTACCGGTTCTGGCGAAGCCAGGTTAGGTGCCACTCTCGCATATTCGAAGAATGTCGAAGTATATCCTCGACAATCGACGCTTATCATACGATGACTCAGGAATTTGTTTGCCATTTGTTCCTTTTCGTATTCGGGACAGAATTTTCTTTCGACAAGACTCTTAAATTCTTCCCAATTCATCGCATAGGCCACCCTTTTTCCTTTTGCTTGTAGCACTGTGTTCCACCATTCGAGTGCTCCTTCTTTAAACAGATTTGATGCGTACATGACCTGATCATCTTTGGCACACTTACTGATTGCAATTACTGCTTCGGTTTTCTCTAACCAACGCAGTGATGCAGTTGCTCCTTCATTGCCTGCAAATTCAGTGGGTTTACAAGTAAGGAATTATTTGAAAGTGCAACCAGGTGTTGCAGCTTTCAGTTTCTTAGGGAGCGGCGTGTGCTGGGATTCATTGTTAAGATTATTGCCCCCATTTATACTGTTACTGAAGTTATCTTCAGAAGTACGTTTACTAGGAACGATATGTTGCGGTTCGATTGGACTTTTTACAGCAGCAACGAATGCTGGAATAGCATTGGCTATCCCTTGAGCAACAATATTTTCAATATCTTGTCTAGTCATATATTGATCCCCTGGATGTTGCTCTGATTGATTAACCTCATTTACCGGTTCATTACCAATATTTGCCATCTGATAATATATATAATTTTTATTAGTATTTGATAAATAGCAATTATATATAAACAATCAGACAATTTACAATACACGTATAGTCAAAACAATCGATTTCTCGATTTCATTTTATATCGGTTATAGTATGCATCACTACACACAAATACTTTACAGGGTTTTATTCGTAGTTATGTTACAGGCTGATTTTACTATTTAGCAACTATAGTTTTACTACCCTCCTATCTCTTGCCACTTGTCGTTTTAAAAACGCATTTCCCTTTCATCATATTTCCAGGCAATTTGTCCCCCTATCTCCCTGATTCTATTTCCTGCATCCATCAACTCTTCACCAAAATGACGAAGTTCCGCCATATTTTCGTTACTCATTGGTGGATTAGGTAGGGGTTCTGGATCGAATTGTGGAAAAAAGGAATAAGGGTCGTTGACAATATTTTGAAATTGCCAATCATTCGTCCACCATTCGTCCATTTCTATAGGTTGGGAGTGAACTATTGGTTCTGGGATTGCTGGTTCAAAGTTCATAGGGAGTGGATTTTCACTAGGATAGGTAAAAACATTCGTATTGACAGGCTGAATAGTTTCACAGTTTGCTAATAGAAAATCTATTTCATCCTGAAAAGTTATTCCCTGGTTTTGGTTTGAGCTCTCTCCAATTTCTATCTGAGTTGGTCTAGAACCTTGTCCTACTTCCATTTCTATATCTTTAGAATATTCCTCAAACTGTTTTTCCATTTGCCTAGAATCTTTCTTGACTTCAGTTTCTATCTCTTGCTGTTTGGAATTTTCTTTGATTATAATTCCTTTTCCTTTTCCTAAAGGGTTGTTTATTTTAGGAAGTTTCGGGGCTGGCTTTTTCCTACGGATACGACTACCCCATACATAATTCTTTCTTTTCTTTCGTTCTGGCTTTGTCAAAGGTGCAGCTTTGAATTCTACAGGTTGTTCCACATCAGCAAAGTATCCAGTGAAATCTTGGGAAACTTCTACATTCACCGGGTAAAGATCGAGGTTCTGAAAGGCTTCAGATATCTCATTCATGCTGTGTAGCATATATGCAAAATGCACAAAAATACTAAGTTAAAACTTTGGAACAAAGTTTAACAAATAAACATCAAAGTTTTATTGCACACTATTTGTACAAGATAACAGGAAAGAACACACTCGAATTTATTTATTTATTTATTTACTGGGAAGTGCTATTACTAGACTTAGGGTTTTTAAAGATCTGCATGTTCTGCTACTGTGGCTAGCATATATAAATTTGCCCATTTCTCGTCTAGCTTGTCTTCCCAAGGTGATTTATTGATTAGTTCCTGGGTTTCCTTTTTAATCCTCTTTTCTCGGATTTGCTCTTTACTTTTCTTAATAATCATACTCCTTTTTCTAGGAGAAAGCGGTTTTTTCATATTGTGCTTTTCGCACAAATATTTCTTCTTCAGGAATTGTAGGGAGTTTTGAAGATGAACTTCCCTCTTCATAGACTGACCTATCTAATTTAAGATAGATATCTTGCAGCTTTTGCTTACCCATACTGTAACTAACAAATAATCAGTTTAATAAAACACATAATCACATAATAGTGATCAGGAAAAATTAAGTATCTCTAAATACTTAATTAGCTTAACTCAGTGGCTCTGATACCACCTCATTTCTGTCACGGCCCCCGACCTGGTTTGACCCGTTTCAGGAGCCGCGAGACAGAAATCCCGTGATATTTATTTATGTGATTTTAGCAGTGGAGTTTGTATCATCAGGATCGTTTTAAAGCTTAAAAACTTTTCCCGATTATTTTATTTCATAATTCGGGATAAAACCCCGATAATTTACAGTAACAAGATTTTACTAAGAAATCTTTATTTTTACAAAACATATTTCTTTATTTTATAATGAGCCACTACTTTAAGCCTGCACTGCTTCTCAGTACTTTTCCTGAATTACAATAGATCACCTGAAACATGTTTGAAAAAGGTTTTGTCAGCGGGAAATACTGAGTGAATCATTCAGTTTACTAAAATGACTCATTTATTATAATTTACAGTATTAAGAGTTTTTACATATGTTTCTGATATCTACCAACTACCCACAGTATTTGTCACTCGACCGGATCTGTGACTGTGGTCATATCACCATTGGCTGCCCCAATGAATGACGTATATCACTTAATTTTAGGTCCGCCCACCTAATGTGATTAAAACAGTAGTAATGTGCACAATACCCCACATACTGGCTGTAATTTGGTGATTACATAAACTTAATCACTGTAATTTATAATTCTGGAAAATAATTTGGAGTATTGTAAAACATTTGATAAAAAGAGAATGACTCACATTGCAGATTTAGTACGGACAGAATATGGATTAGCCTTGTTAACCTAATAACAATAATAATGGACACAAAACCGGGTTAGTGATCAATTCAGCAGTTACGATAACTCACGAGATCAAATTCTCACAACGAACGACAAAGTGCGATACTTAAACATCCATCGAATTAACGACGAACGACAAAGTATCACCCTGATGTGGGCGGCACTTAAACATCCATTGGATATATCGATCAGTCGGAAAATGAATCGTAATAGCGATCGAGTTATTACCCTGTTTTGCGGCAGCACTTCGATATTAGTGTGTGTTTATTGTAATAATACTGTGATATCTCAACGTCCACAGAGAGTTTTCACGTCGTATTAACTTCAGAAAGCTACTGCCAAGGTCTGCTATTTATAGTGATTTTTGAGACATACTTACGGACCGTATGGCATTTACCCTTACGGTCCGTAAGGGTGCAGTCTATTTACATAGCTAGCTGGGTTCGGGACTAGCTTGCATGACTCAACTCTTTTCTTAATTTCAATTGTGACAACGTTTTAAATAGATAAATATCAACTAGGGTTTAACCCCCCTGAGTTTTAGGGGCCCTGATCCTAATTCCAATTGTTCTGAAAATTTTAGGGTTAGTGCAGAATTACTTGGGTGTCTCAATTAGGGTTTCCTTATTGACTAATTATCATCCTAATTGTGGATTTTAATGAGAATTGTTACATCGGCCCATGTAGTTTGGGAATGATAAGCTTATTCTTATGAACCAATCAGTATCATCCAATAGGTGATCAACATGTGTATTGATGACGGGGGTAGCCCAAGACTAAATAAAATGACTTAGGAAGATGAACGCTTAAAAGGTTAAAGGGTTAAAGGTTTCAAATCCCACGAACTCGGGTGAGCAGCAAAAAGGACGTGAACAGTAAGCCATCACTTCACTGATTGCTTGTCCAGCCCTCTCACAGCCGCAAAAGAGAACATGTGCACTGAGTATAGTCGTAGGTCCAAACGTTTTAACCCCTAAAAGGGTAAGTCCCTCACTGCAAGCATGTTTCATGTCACACCCCAACCGATGGCGGAAACATCGGGGCGCAGCACTGAGCGAAACAGATTGTCAAGAGAAATTCCATAACGACTAAATTACCAAATAGTTAATATTATGTCCCATACCATAACCCATTAAGTAATCTAATTATTACAGACATAGATATTCTCAAAACAAAACATGTTCTGACAACTCAGATTCAAATAAGATAAATTGTCTTTGTTTCTAGACTCCATCCTACATGATTCCACAAAAGCAGGTAAAACACAGCGTCCTAGAAGATAGCATCCTAAACACCTGTCATATACGTTAAAATAAAGGTCAATACACCTAGTGTAAAGGTGAGCATACAAGTTTGATAGTAGTAATAGAGTTCGAAATAGTTTACGCATAACCAGCATGTATAACGTAGAATGTGAAGCATGTAAGTTATCGACAAAGATCCTATCAATACCAATGATTGTGATTTGACTGCGAGTAGCGAGTGCGCATCACATGTTCACCACTGCGAACACGTGAAGTAATATCCTTAACAACCACTGAGTGAACAGGTGCTGAGTCCAAACTATAGTACTATCATTGCTAAGGCCGGTAAACAGCAATCAATGTGTAAACATAACAAACAGGCATTCATCGAGTCACGTATAACATGCAATAGTGGTTAGCGTTTAAATAGTGTTTGCGTTGTTTGTCGATTGTGATTTACCATAAGTAACGTAAGTAACACCCAAAAGTGCGTAAAGCAAAAAGGGGTCGAGTATACTCATAGATTGTGTTTAACAAGTAAACACTCTCTTGGATTAAAGGGAGCGCTGAGAGAGATTAGCCTGAATAGTTAACGATAACATAAACGATAAGCGGCACGTAAAACGGTGCAAGGGTGATAAGTGTCGGATGGTAATCTGATCGGATGGCAATCCGATCGGATGGTCAGTCGATCGGATGGTCATCCGATCGGATGGCCATTCGATTGAATTGACATCTTGATGTGTTTGTGTATGATGGTTTGCCTTTTGAAGTTTTCGTTGTAGCATTTTGAAAACAGAGAAGTATCTCTACCCTTCAGGCCGATCGATCGAACGACGGTTCGATCGGGTGATGATCCGTTCGGCGAGGTATTTCTCAGAGAACAAGTTCACAGCAGTGTTGTCACTCGATCGGATGGTCTACCGATCGGGTGGCAATCCGTCAGAACTGACTATGCGTTGAACATGTTGAAAATTGCTTAAGTGTTGAAGTCCAAAACGTTACATGGTCGGATGGTTGTTCGATTGGATGGTAATCTGATCGGATGGCAATCCGTTCAACGTTCAAATCTTTGAATAGTTGAATCATAAGTTTAAGTGTGGGACCAAGTGTAAGCCGATCGGATGGAGGTCTGATCGGATGGCAATCCAATCGGACGACAATCCGTCCCAACGACCTGATCGTCTTGACACTTGATTGTTTTTAAATGTTTGTAGTTTTAATCGAGACGGTGTGATAACGCACTAAACAACAGAACCTCGTCAAGACCCTAGTGACCCGATCGAACAGGAATCACCCAGATCCGACCCGTTCACTGGTTCGTGACCGTTGTTCATGTTTAACCCGGAATCGGTTGTCTCTTTGGTAGAACCCAGATCTTGAACCAACACATCACTAAGAAGGAGTAGAAGATCAGAATAAGCTCCAATTCTATCAGTTTTGAGTGCATTGAGTGTAAAAGAGTTGAAAGAAAGTTTGAAAACCATCTTTCAATCCTTTTCACCATGAATATGTTCAGATCTAAGCAAGATCTTTGTTCATTCATGTGGAAATCGTACAGATCTAAGTTGTTCTTGGTGGATTGAAGCCAAAACATGAAGTTCATAAGAACTTCATGATGACATCACCCTAGAACACCTCAAATCCACTGATTTCATGGTTAAAAGTTAAGATTCAAAAGAGAGAATGATGAAAAAGTGTGTGTAGATCATAGAAGTACAAGATTTAGGTTGAAAACTTACAAGAATCGCGAGAAATCGAGAGAAAGAAGGGCTGAAGCGAGCTGGTCGAGCAGAGGAGCTGTCATATCAAGTGATGTGACAAGTGAGGGTATTTATAGGGTTTCCCAAAAAGGAAAGTGCAAAAGGGTCAAGTGGGTCACCGATCGGATGACAGTCCGATCAGATGGCAATCTGATCGATTGGCCATCCGATCGAGCGGTCACTCGATCGAGTGGCTCCGACGATTGAGTTTCGGTGTTTCGATTCGCGTGTTGAGCGTTGCGATGCGTTTCGAGTGAGCGATGCGATAGAATTCCCCATTTGCTACACAAGTAACACACACGTAAACCAATATTCCGAACGCTTAATTCGAGTTGCGAATGCGATTGCGATGCGATAGGCGATAAAGCGAATAAGCATGTGATAAGTAGCAATTAAACCTCGATTATTAACAAGTACTCCACATAATACAACTAATGCGATAAAATAAATAGATAGATTACAAGTCAAAGCAGTCAAAACAGTAGTTGAGCAAAGAGTGATAGATCGCAATTAGACATCTTTTCTTCCTTTGACTTCAATCTTCACTTTGACTTTCGAGACACGGGGTGTTACATTTCACTAGTCCATGGTTTCCTCTTGGGCGATGTCCTTCCCTATAAAATGACACTTCATTTAGTGCTGAGGGACATTCCGATCAGCTCTGATTCCATTGGGATCTCTGGTCTTTCTTCTCGAGTACTTGTTCCATGCAAGCCTCTATTCTTCACATTCAACACACACATTTCCACTACTCTCACATCCGAAGATGAACACACTTCAGTTGAGGATTTTGAGCAAACAACAAAATCTAACTAGTGAACCTCTCTCCACGTCTTGCAAACGTGGAGGGACCCCACGACCTACGTTAGGCAAACAGGAACCCTCCAACCCTTTTGCCTAACCAGCCTAGCTACTACCATCGGTCTAGTATTTGTTGCATCAACAAGTTGGCGCCCACCGTGGGGCTACACCACTAATTCTCTTCGAAAGACCTAGTAGTGTAGCTACATTTCTGCTCATAAGTTAGCATGTCGGAAGGTGAGTATCCGGGAGAGGTAAACCAAATCCCACGTACCTCTACCTCAAACACTAGCCAAACTCCTGTGGCTATACCAACTTCCATCTCAACACCGGGAAGCACTACAACTGGAGCAACATACCCCGAGTTTCTCACTTTCCAAACGCCGACACCATCTCATTCCGGAGTACCATCTCCCAACGTTAGTGCTTCTAACACTCCCTCATGTGTTGACCTTACTCCCGAAGGGGTTGCCAATAACTTTCTCGAGTTAAGGTCTCTCCTTAACCAATATGTGAGTAGGGAAAGAGACAAGGGAGTGAGGATCCGTCTGGATTATGACGAGCCAGAACCATCACTATCTCCTGGACCTCCCGCTCTTCCTTTTGCAAGCTCGCAACCAACGGTGTCCAGAAATGAGGCTGGTCCCAGCAAGCCTCCTCCAAATCCTAACCCATGTTTGTACATGAGGTCAGATCCAACGTCTTTCCCCCTCTTTTCTTCCCAACCAGTTGCAACCGGTGCACACTTGGGGCACGAGCTGACTTTGGACTAGCTCCTGCAATCTCTAGTAGTAATCCTTCCACCCTCAGCAACAACTACATGGGAACAAGCTTTGTCTGTGCTTCCCTTGGCACGAAGTGCCGTTATGAGCACTCCCTTGGGGGTAAACTGCCCAGTTGCACCTGGAAGCCTTCAAGGCTTCAACCTTATGCCTCAGATGATGGCAAGCTTCCCATGGCAACACTTGATTAATCAAGTGCTGGCCACCCAAGGGAACAACAATAACAACAACAACAACAACATAGGTGTAAGGGTGGAAGAGGATTTGGCCAAGCCATATAAATCAAGCAATTTGTCATGCTTCTCCCAACAAATCGCTGATTATGATTTTCAAACAAAGATTAAAATGCCGTCCGACATCAAAACATATAATGGGACTGAAGACCAAGAGGATCATCTCCAGATCTTCACTGGTGCTGCCAGAATTGAGAAATGGTCTAATGCTGAATGCTGTCTCATGTTCACGCAAACCCTTGTCGGGTCAGCCAGAATCTGGTTCAATGATTTACCTGCCAGAAGTGTTCGAAACTTCGATGACCTTAGCAAAGGGTTCCTGGCCAACTTCTCCCAGCAAAGGCGGTACGTTAAAGATGCCACAGTGATTTTCCAGATAAAACACAAGGATGATGAAAGCCTTCGAGAGTTCATAGAAAGGTATAAAAAGGAAGGTCTGACGTATGTGGGGCGGATGAAAAGATGAGAGTAGCCGGTTTCATGAATGCAATTACCTCCAAATACCTTACCAGGGATTTCAACAAGTCCCTGCCAAAGACCTTAGAAGAAGCTCACGAAAGGGCCGAAGCCCACATCAGAGGAGAGGAGGCTGTATACATAAAAGAGCAAAGAAAAAGGGTATCTAGCTGGCGAGGCAACAGTCCAGCTAGAAAAAGGGAAACTTTCTTTCCTATGACAGACGCCAAAGGGGTTCAGAGCAACGAATTTCTGAAGGCCGGAACCCTTCAAGCAGGGAGAAGGCCATGAACTTCACACTCCTTACCAAGACCCCTCAAGAGATTCTTGCTACAGAGGAAGTGAAACAAAGCTTCCGACCTCCCAGACCTCTCCCTAAGAACAAAAGGAATGAAAATTCCACCCAATTTTGTGAATTTCGTGAAGAGAAGAGCCACCATACTAATGATTGCTTTCAACTTAAAAAGAGGATTGAAGAGGCCGTCAAGTCCGGGGAGCTTGCCCACTTAGTGAAGGGGGTAAGAGACAAGATGGCCGAAGGAAAGAGCAAAGAAGTTAACATGGTGGATTTTGATGGAAAGGTTCCCCACAAACGGCAGCGGTTGGAAGCTTGGGAGCTTCAGTGTGTCTGCTTCCCTCCAACAGAAAAGGACCCACTCTCAAACCCCCTTGTGGTTGAAGCAATTGTGGGTACATTAAAGACAAGCAGAGCATACATTGAAACTGGTACAGCCACTGAAATTATGTTTGAGAAGTTCTTCAACCGTTTGAGCAATGAGGAACGTTCGAAGCTTCAACCCTCCGGAACCTACATAAAAGGTATTGTTGACATACCCCTCAAGCCTTTAGGACAACTAACCCTTGATGTCCGTTTCAGTGAAGGCAAGATGGAGAGAGTCCAACCTCTCACTTTTGTGGTTATCAATATACCTTCCAACTATGATGTCATCATAGGAAGGCCGGGGCAGTGTGCATTCTATATGGCTGTTTCTGTTGGTCATGGCACAGTCAAGTTTCCTACCGAGAGAGGGATTGCAACCCTTCAACCTACTCAATAGGCTTACATGGTTGAAGGGGAAAGTTCCAAAAGTGAAGAAGACAAGCAAGGGCTGATCATAAACCCCAAGTATCCTGAACAAAGGAGGGTTAATCCAAGCCTTTCATAGGAAACTCTCTCATATCTTGAAAAGTTGCTAGTACATTTTAGCAATGTCTTCGCTTGGTGCCCAGAAGATATAACGAGTATCCCTCAAAGTATTGCTGAACACGAGCTGAAAATACCACCCGATGTCAAGCCTGTCGTCCAAAAGAAGCGAAGTCTAGCACCCGAAAGAAGCTTGGCTGCATGCCAAGAGGTTGGAAAGCTCGTAACAGCTGGAATTCTCCGAGAAGTAAAGTATCAGTCCTGGGTTGCAAACCCTGTCATGGTTCAGAAGCCCGATAATTCTTGAAGAATGTGCATCGACTTCAAGGATTTGAACAAGGCTTGTCCCAAAGATTGTTTACCCGCTGCCAGAAATCGATCTTAAGGTTGATTCGCTCACTGGTTACCCTTTCAAGTGTTTTCTTGATGCTTACAAGGGTTACCATCAAATTCTTATGAAAGAAGAAGATGAAGAGAAAACCGCCTTTCACACGGATAAAGTAATCTTTTGCTACCAAAAGATGCTTTTTGGCCTAAAAAATGCGGGTGCAACCTACCAACGCCTAGTTGACAAGGCTTTTGCTAGTCAAATTAGTAGAAACATGGAATCATATGTCGACGATTTGGTAATCAAAAGCAAAACAGAATATCAAATGCTTGACGACATCCAAGAAACCTTCAAGAACCTAAGGAAGGTCAACATGAAACTCAACCCCGATAAATGTTCGTTTGGATTTGAAGAAGGTAAATTCCTGGGGCATATTGTGGGAAAACAAAGTATAAAGGTCAACCCAAACAAGGTCAAGGCCGTTCTTGAAACCAAACCACCACGAAGCAAAAAGGAGGTAGAAAGCCTGAACGGGAAGCTTGCAGCCCTGAAGCGTTTTACCTCAAAATTGGCTGAAAAATCTTTGCCTTTCTTCAAAACGCTCAAGGGTTGCTCTGACAAAAAAGATTTCAAGTGGACTGAAGAGGCTGAGGAAGCCTTCAACCAGATGAAGCAACACTTAGATTCACTCCTAGATATTCGCAGCCCCAGAAACAGGAAAGTTGATCTCTGTATACCTTTCGGTTACTGAAGAAGCAATAAGTGCGGTTCTAACCATCGAACGAGACAAAGTTCAGGTACCTGTTTATTTCTTCAGCAAAACTCTAAAACTGGCAGAGATCAAGTATCCTCCTTTGGAAAAACTTGCTATAGCCCTAGTCCAAACGGCTAGAAGGGTTCGAAGGTATTTCCAAGCACACCCTATACAAGTGGTTACCGACCAACCCATTAAGAGTGTGCTTGAAAAACCGGAAAATTCAGAGCCATTAGCCAAATGGGCTGTGGAACTAGGTGAACACAAAATCACCTATGTTCCAAGAAAAGCCATCAAAGCCCAGGTCTTGGCTGATTTCATTGTGGAAGTCCCAAAACAAGCCATCACAGAAGTTAATACAACTACCTCTGAACCCTCTGACCTTGAAGCCTAGAAGCACTTTACCGATGGGGCTTCAAGCGTTGAAGGGTCAGGGGCTGGGCTCATTCTGATCAACCCTGAAGGGTTAGAATTTGCATATAATCTTCGAATTGAATTTCAGACCACCAATAATGAAGCCGAATACGAAGCGCTGATAGCTGGCTTGAGATTAGCCAAAGAAATGAAGGTTTGAAAGCTTCAAGTCTTCACAGACTCGTTGCTGGTGTCAAGTCAAGTCAATGACAGTTATGTTGCAAAGGAGCCCAACATGAAGAGATACAAAGAAAAATCTAAAGAGCTGATGAACACATTCCAAACATGTACCATCAAGAAAATTCCCAAGTATCAAAACAAGAAAGCTGATGCCTTAAGTAAACTCGCCTCTCTCACCTTTGCCCACCTTACCAAAAAGGTATTAGTAGAGGTGTTGAAAAATCCTTCGATTGAAGAATTGGAAGTTCAAGATGTAGTCACCGAAGAAGGCACCAACTGGATGACTCCTATTAAAAAATTCCTTAAAAACGTTGAGTTACCTGCTGATCAAACAGAGGCTGAAAGGGTTAAAATCAAATCTATGTAGTATGTGTTGCAAGGTGAAATCCTCTATAAAAAGGGTTACTTTGCACCCTTACTGAGATGTGTCGGTCCCGAACAAAGCAGTACTTGGTCAAAGAGGTTCATGAAGGGATATGCAGAGCTCATTTTGGAGCAAGAACGATGGTTGCTAAGCTAATGAATCTTGGGTATTTTTGGCCTTCCATGCACCGAGACACCGGCGAACAACTGAGAAAATGTGATTCTTGTCAAATTCATGCACCGGTCCCAAAGAGCCCCAAGTATGACCTTATCCCGATATCTTCAGCCTGGCCATTTTATAAATGGGGAATGGACATTGTCGGCCCATTCCCACCAGCCAAAGGTGGAGTGAAGTTCTTATTGGTGGCCATAAATTACTTCACCAAGTGGCCTGAGGTTAAACCACTTGCAAAAATCACGGGCAAACAGGTCATCGACTTCCTTTGGGAAAACATCATTTGTCGCTATAGGTTGCCGGGAGTGCTGGTAACCGATAATGGAAAGCAATTCGCTGAGAAGCCTTTTAGCATTTGGTGCAAAGAATTCAGAATAGCTCAGGTTTTCAGCCCAGTTGCATACCCACAATCAAACGGCCAAGTTGAAAGGATGAATCGAAGCAGAGTTGAAGGAATCAAAACCCGATTGCGAAGGCATGAAAGCAATTGGCTCGAAGAGTTGCCAAGCGTTCTATGGGCTATAAGAACAACTGAAAAAACAAGCCACAAAAGAACACTTTACAGCTTGGTGTTTGGATCCGAAGCCGTGATTCCAGCTGAATTAGGAGTTGTAACTCAAAGAACAGTCAACATGGATCCCGAAGTAAACAACAAAGAGAACATGTTGAACTTACAACTCCTCGAGGAAACACGAGACCAAGCTGCAATTCAAGAAGCCAAGTACAAACAAATGATGGAAGCTTATTACAACAAAAGGGTCAAGCATGAACGCTTCAAGCCAGGAGACCTGGTGCTTAGAAACAATGAGGCTAGTAAAAAAGAGAACCAAGGAAAACTTGGCCCAAAGTGGGAAGGGCAATATACAATCCTTGAGGCACATAAGAGCGGATCTTATAAACTAGCCGACGCAGAAGGTAAAAAGCTTCCCAGACATTGGAATGGAAAGACCCTTAAAAGGTTCCATGTCTGATCAAGAAAGATTGGTTTATATTTCAAAAGTTGTATTTCAAGAGTTGTCCTATGCTCACTTTTTGTAAGACAATATCTCTTGAATGAATGATTATGTTTTATCAAATTTGTCTTTCTATCCTAAAATCAGGTTGAGAACCTAGCAAAAAACTCCATGGCAAGGGCCATGTAAGGGGATGAGCTCCCAGGCCATATCGCTCAATAGGTTCAAGGGTGGAATGAACCTATATAAGGGGTGAGTTCCTAAATCAATACAACTCCATGAGACTTGTGAAATAATCAAAAACAAAGTTGTCTCATAGACGGGTCTGAACAGCCTACACCAAATGTTCCTTAAGCCTTAGAAAACTTATCAAAAACAGGTTTACGAACTAAAATCAAACTAAGGAAAGTGACAAATAGGATAGGTGCTATGTCTTCTTGTTAAAAAATACCAAGGCTAAGTGACTGCAGCACTGAACCCTTTAAGGTTAAAAAAACATAAAGACAACACAAACCCAACAAAGACAATAACATAAAGATAAAGAATGATTCAAGGAGCAACACAACAACATAGTAAAAGGTTGCGTACAACCCAAACTCAAAAATACAAACCAAAGCATCAAGTCACAAAAAATAAAGTAGCAACCGGAAGCCTTGAAGGCTTCAAGCTACAAACATTCAACAAAGCAATAACACAAGGCAAGAAGTCAAAGTTAATAGCATAGGAAGCTCTGAAGGCTCCCAAATAAGTTAAAACAAACCCCAGTGGTTTGTAAACATAGATATTGTTCAAACGACCACTAAGGCCAACCACAACCACAAAACAGAAACCTTAAGGGTTTCTACAAAACCTAAAATTGTTCAAAGTAACATACAAACCATTAAATTGTTTAGTGGTGCTAAGAAAGCTACGAATATTGTTTAAACATCAGAAGAAGGCTTAGAAGCCCCAGAACCATTACCTTTAGCCTTTTTGGTCTTCTTAGACTTCTTGGCCTTCGAACTACCATCATCACCAACTGTTGAACCTTCGAGGCTTGCATCCTTGGAAGCATCAGGTTCTCCTGAAAGGTTCTCCTCACTATCTCCCGAACGAGAACGCTTCCTCGAAAGGGAATCAAGCACTTCAGCACAAACTTTTTCATTAAGATCATCCGGCTTCAGCTCCTGTAAAACAGAAAGGGGCTTACCAAAACAAGCTGCAACCTGACTTACATACGGGTAAGTCAGCCTTTCCATCTGCTGAACGGAACCTTTAAAGACCTTAGAAGCTTCAGGGCGATACAAGGGAGACTTCTCCAAAGGCTGACCAGATTCATGAAGTTTGTAACCAGCAATAAGGGCTTGATATTTCCCCCAGTTTAGCAGCTTGGTATAGACTTCTCCAAGAGCAGAATTGAATTCCTTGGAGTGAAGAAGGTAGGTAACAACTTGATGAAAACCTTGCTCAATTAACCACTGGTTATCACCAGTAGCTTGAGCAACCAAAGCCATCAAACCTTCCTTCTCTTCTTCGAAGGCCCTCTGCTGAACATCCAAGGCTTCCCTGTCAGCCTTCAGCTTCAATCGATCAGCTTCAAAACTCTTTTTGAGATCGTTCATCTCAATTTCATGTCTCCTTGTCAACTCCCCAACCTTCTTCACCCAAGCTTCCTCTTTCTTAGAAAACCCTTCAACCTCCTTCTTCATTGCACCCATAGAGGCTTTCATCTTGTCCTTCTTTTTGGAAGCTTCCTCATACTCCTTCATACCCTTTGTAAAACGGGTAACACCTTTAGCCAACAGGGCTGAAAGGTTGCAGGAGCTTAGCATCAATCTTGAAATAAAGTGATCAGCTTCCATCTCAGAAATTGCATTCCGAACACCAGGAGGAGCAAAATGAGCTAATACCTCAGCACAAACAGCCGGATCCTTGAAGCTATCCCCAACCTTCACATCCCGGTTGGGAACATAAACCTCTTCAGCCTCTGGACCCTCCAAGCTCTCAACACTTTTGCCCGACGAACCCTGGACGGTAGGAGTGCTACCTTTCTTGACCAACTTCTTCTTCTTCCTTGAAACCACTAGCTCTTTTTCCTTACCCTTTCCCACTTCAACCTCAAGAACCTGTTCCGCAGACACCTCTATGTCATCGCTAATATCAATGGCCTCTGACCCAGAAGGTTGATCAGCACCTTTCAAGCGACGGTTTGAACGCCGAACAGAAACCTTGGAACCCGGGGCCTTCGTGAAACCCTTAACATTGGGAACATTCACATAGCCAGAACCCTCGAACCTATGCTCGGACCCCCTAACAACTGTATCTTCACCCGGAGTAGCCATAGCATCCCTAAACGCAACATCAGAAGTATCATCACTCTTGATAAAATCAAGTGCAGACATAACTACAAAATAAACAAAAATAAAATATATAAGCAAGCAAAAAACAAGAACATAATAGCACAACAAGACAAATGCATACCCTGCCCATCTCTCATAAGCACCGGATCTCGATCACGTTTGTCCCATAACTTACTAAGACCCAACAATACCAGTAGGTGCTCGGGAAAGGGACGAAGCCTTGAAGGGCACTCCCTAAGAGTTTCAAGAAAATGGGTATTTATCTCAGAGGCAGAAGGTTCAGGCTTATTTAAAACGGTATCCGGATGCTTCCAAACAAGTTTAAAAGAAACAATTTCATCGGAAACCCAGAAAAACCGGTCTTTCCAGACACCAAGACTAGAAACCATAGATAAAATGAAGCAAGTGTCAACCTGAGATGTCTTGAATGTAAACCAGTCACCATTCTTGGCCAACTGAAAAAAAAAAACGATGGAACGATAAAAGGGTGGGATCATACCCAGAAGCCCGACACAGAACTTCGAAGTGCAAAACCCTAGCCAGACCCTAAGGGTGAATCTGGCCAAAGGATACGCGATAATACTTTAAAGCGCTCAAAACAAAGTTCGAAAAGGGATGACGAAGGTTCGAAAACTCAAAATGGCGACAATAGAGAGCAATGGAACCTGGGGACATTTATCGATTGAAACATCACAAGCCGGTGCAACCGGTTCAAACTTCATCTCAATCCCCCATTCCATACAGAAATTTTCTACTTCCTCTTGAGTTAATCGAGAAAACGATTTCGCTAGATCTTTACGAGCACCCATGCTATAAGAAAATAACCACAAAATAAGAAATCGAAACTAACCTGAGCAAAGGAAAGGAAGATATGGAAGGAAACTTGAGAGAAAATGGAGAAAGATTGTTGATTATCTTGATAAATAAATGAAAAATAAAACCAATAGAGGTTATGATTACACGGCAGTTAATTAAACAGCCTTCTACAAAAACCGCCGTCAGTCACATCAACCGTCTTGTCAAAATTCAAATTTCAAAAAGCTCAATTGTAGCGAACCATTCAAGCCTTCAAGCCTTCAAGCCTTTAAGCAATACAAATAAATGTGTAAAAGTCATAAGTCTTTGAGCTCATTTCCCAAAAACCTCTGACTTGGGGGGCTGATGACGGGGGTAGCCCAAGACTAAATAAAATGACTTAGGAACATGAACGCTTAAAAAGGTTAAAGGGTTCAAATCCCGCGAACTCGGGTGAGCAGCAAAAAGGACGTGAACAGTAAGCCATCACTTCACTGATTGCTTGTCCAGCCCTCTCACAGCCGTAAAAGAGAACATGTGCACAGAGTGTAGTCTTTTATCTGCAGGTCCAAACGCTTTAACCCCTAAAAGGGTAAGTCCTCCACTGCAAGCATGTTTCACTAGTCCATGGTTTCCTTTTTGGGCGATGTCCTTCCCTATAAAATGACACTTCATTTAGTGCTGAGGGACATTCCGATCAGCTCTGATTCCATTGGGATCTCTGGTCTTTCTTATCGAGTACTTGTTCCATGCAAGACTCTATTCTTCACATTCAACACACACATTTCCACTGGTCTCACATCCGAAGCTGAACACAATTCAGTTGAGGATCTTGAGCAAACAACAAATTCTAACTAGTGAACCTCTCTCCACGTCTTGCAAACGTGGGGGGACCCTCACGACATGTGTTAGGCAAACCGGAACCCTCCAACCCTTTTACCTAACCAGCCTAGCTACTACCATCGGTCGTGACACTTCATTTAGTGCTGAGGGACATTCCGATCAGCTCTGATTCCATTGGGATCTCTGGTCTTTCTTATCGAGTACTTGTTCCATGCAAGACTCTATTCTTCACATTCAACACACACATTTCCACTGGTCTCACATCCGAAGCTGAACACAATTCAGTTGAGGATCTTGAGCAAACAACAAATTCTAACTAGTGAACCTCTCTCCACGTCTTGCAAACGTGGGGGGACCCTCACGACATGTGTTAGGCAAACCGGAACCCTCCAACCCTTTTACCTAACCAGCCTAGCTACTACCATCGGTCGTGACACTTCATTTAGTGCTGAGGGACATTCCGATCAGCTCTGATTCCATTGGGATCTCTGGTCTTTCTTATCGAGTACTTGTTCCATGCAAGACTCTATTCTTCACATTCAACACACACATTTCCACTGGTCTCACATCCGAAGCTGAACACAATTCAGTTGAGGATCTTGAGCAAACAACAAATTCTAACTAGTGAACCTCTCTCCACGTCTTGCAAACGTGGGGGGACCCTCACGACCTGTGTTAGGCAAACCGGAACCCTCCAACCCTTTTACCTAACCAGCCTAGCTACTACCATCGGTCTAGTATTTGTTGCATCAACATGTATTTATGGTGTTTCGTTGTATTTCAACATTGATTGTTGTCATGGATATGGTAATGAGTGTGTATGAATATAATTGCCGCAAACCCTACAGTTTAGAACCATAAACTATCTTCTCTATCGATTTTGATTACATTACTTTAAACACAAAGCAATAATCACATGTAAGAAACGATTCATCTTATCCAAGCATGCTTCTCTCTGTATGTCACAACATCAAGAGGGGGCGTATGTTTTAGGGATTATTTCAGTAGTCATGTAGCTACAAGACGACGTGTTAGTTAATGTGTGTATCTTACACATCATATATGTCAACCTCATGTTAAGGGAGATATTCATCCGATGAGTCGCATAAACTACTAGTGGAAAAAAGGTTCCGTCATGGTCTATGCCATGAGTTTGTACATAAACCCCTTTTCATCATATACTACATGCTTTACATCCTTGTAATTTACATTCTCCATTATCTCTCTTATAAAAAAAAATCACTTGCATCTAATTTTCATGGTTGGAATTGGCTTTAGCAAGTTCGAAACTTGATCCCCATACATGATATGTATCTCAATATTCTTACGGACTCTATCAAGTTTGTGAAGTCTATGTGCTTCTACATACGCCACAACAAATATCTAGTTATGGTTAAACACATTTTCTAAATAACTACTTCATAATGGAAGCATTTACATGAATGTAAGTGAACGGATTATAGAAAGCAAATGGACAAACAAGATATTTGTTATTCATGTATTTAACTAAACTAAGGGTAGGCGGAGTGGGTTCGGTGAGTGGAGTGGGGAGGGGACTTTGCCGCACGGTGAAGTGGTGCCGACCTTCAATCGGTGAGCGGTTAGTGGTTTTGGCAGTGACTACTCACCGGCTCGGTGAATAAGATAAAGGTGGGAGAGAGAGGGTGAATGGTGGGCCTCAACCCCTTTCAACCAATCACATTTTTTTTTAAATTGTTTATCACTCTCCATGTGTTTGACAATTGCTAGTGATTGGGTGCAAAATAAAAAGTAAAGTGGGGACTTGACATGACATTATTGGTTAGAAGATTGTTTAAACACTCACCATTTGATGACCACTCCCTCCACTCTAACATACATAATTGTGTACGTTCAATGTTTAATAAATAAATAATGAACTTAACCTCGGATGATTTATTAATGAACTTACCTTCGAGTGATTTATTGAATACATTAGTTCACAACCATACACGTGGTTAAAAACTAAGGAATTGATAATTTTTAATTATATGACTTGATAACATAAAAGGTATACCTTATAATATTTTGTAATTCTGTGTAAGTGTGTAAAAAAAGTATATGCGAATTAAATTTACAAAATAATATTTATGGCATTATAGCCTAGTGGTGTCTTTTGGTGAGATAAGGTTTAGGTATCATTAGGTTCTGGGTTCGATTCCTACATGAGGGTTTTCCAAGATTTATTGATTTTACTCCTGAATTGATGTATAGGCATTATTGTCTAGTCAAGATGAATATGATCCCCACTGACTTGGCTCGGGCCTAAGTGAAAGTGTAGTGGTGGGCCTACCCATCCCAACCAGGGGTATGTTGGGATTCGCGAAGGCTTAAAGCTCTTAGCCTATTTCGAATGCTATATCGGGTTGGTGTTCGGTTAGCAAAGGGAGAGCGGCTAAGCACCTTGCTCTTAGGACCCTTCAGTCAAGCTTCTCCAGTGAGACCTTTCTTTTAGGTAGGCGATAGCCTGATTCAAAGATTGGTTCATAATCTTTCTTTATGTAGCTAATTAGGAGTTACCGAAGGTTGTTAAACTAACTCATTAGCTAAGGAATAGAATCAGGCCTCTACCGAGAAGGTTTTGGATATTTTTTTAGATCTCCCCAAAAAGCTAGTCCTCTAAGACAGAGGGAAGATTTCGGAGATTTTAGATCTCTCATAAAAGCTAGTCGACCGAGACAGAGGATCAAAACGGAGATCTTTCAGACAGTTGAAAAATGGTCTCTGAGGCCAAGTTGACTAAACAAAAACGAAAGTTGATGCCCCAGAAATAAGTCAGCCCTGGCATTTCTTAGGTTCTGCTGGTGGCACGATATCTCAACTGAGTTTATTCCCACCAGTGGTCCAACCTTTTTCATTTGGTTTGTATAATAATTTGTCACACCCCAACCGATGGCGGAATCATCGGGGCGCGGCACTGAGCGAAACAGATTGTTCAGAAGTTTCCACAACAACTATCATACAATTCAGTTATATAACACGTCCCATACCGTGTCCCAAATAATAACAAGTTATCATAGAAATCTACTAAACAATATGGGAACTGTTCCGACAACTCAAATTCTTAATTATTACAAACCGAAATTAAATATTGTTTTAAGACTTCTAGACGGCTAACTGTGGATCTTACTGACTACAGGTGCCAGTACAAGATCTACAGATAATTATGACCCTGGAGCAGGTATGTGGACACTGTCCTAAGGTCACAGGCTCCTAGAAGCTTATTATTTCCTCGCTTCCCTAGCACGCTAGTAGCTTAAACACCTGTCACATACGTTAAAATAAAAGTCAATACATATAATGTAAAGGTGAGTACACAAGTTTGATATAGCATATAGAGTTCGAATAGTTTACGCATAACCAAGCACGTACACAAGGGCAAACGTTGCATGTAAATTATCAACATGGGACCATCGATACCAACGACTTCGAGTTGACTGTCCGAGACAGTTCGCGATACATGATTACCACTGTAATCCATGCAAGTAATTGTCCTTAGCAACCCCCGTGTGAACGGGTGCTGAGTCCAAACTATAGTACTACGTTGCTAAAGCAGGTAGATAGCACTCCACGTGTAAACATAATAAACAGCAATCATTTAGACAAGTAATACATGCAAATAGGTTAGCGTTCAAATAGTTTGTGTTGTTTGTGAATTTGATAGATTACGTATGTAACACCCAAAAGTGCTGAAAGCAAAAAGGGATCGAGTATACTCACAGTGGTTGGTTGTGGATTGAAAGGAGCACTGAGAATAGGTTAGCCTGAATAGTTCGATAACACAACGATGAGTAACGCGGAAAAGTAAACAATGTTCTTGGATCGAGTAGGCCATTCGATCGGACAGCAGTTCGATCGAGTGGGCTGTTCGATTGGTTTGAAAGTCCGTTCGAACATCCATTCGATCGGCTGGCTGGCTCGATCGGCTGGTTCCTTCAAGTGGGTTGTTTCTTCCTTTGATGAGAAGGATGTGTTTGTGTATGATGGTTTGTACTACCTTTCAAGTTGGCCGATCGAACAGCTGTTCGATCGGTTAGCCCAACCGATCGGCTAGCACTTCATTGTTTTCAAATATGTCACTCGATCGGTTGGCATGTTCGATCGGGTGACATTTCCAATGTTTCGAATAGGTTAAGTGTTGAAGTGTAGTATCTCATGATTCGAGTAGTAATGATTACAATCGAGTGGCGTAGTCGATCGAACAGTACCTCGTCAATACTACACTTTTGTGAGTTGGTGGGTCTAAGTGCTAGTCGATCGGTTAGCCTAGCCGATCGGCTGGCATAGTCGTTCGGTTGGGCTGTTCGATCGAACAGCCTAGCCGTTCGGCCAGCTTCTCGATTCGGTTAACCTATCACTTAACACTTGGTTATTCCCGTTAATTGTTGATGTTTTAGAGATATTTTGACTACGAGTTGAACCACAAAGCTGAAGTCCCTACTTAGTCTACTGACTCGAGCAGGAATCACCCAAGCTCGGTCAGAGACGGTTTGGAACCTAAGTTTAACGTTTAACCCGAAATCGGCATATCTCTCGGTAGAACCCGAATCTTGAACCATGTGTTTGTTTAGGTTGATTTGTAAATCGGTTCAAGTCTCGTTTTCACCTTTTTGAGTGTAAAAGAGTTGAAAGATAGATGAAAACCCATCTTCCAATCCTTTTCCACCGTGAAATGTTAAGATCTTTGGAAGATTTTAGGTTATTTATGTGGAAATCGGTTAGATCTAAGTTATTCATGGTGGAATGATGCCAAAACTTAGTGTTCTTGAAGAACACATGATGACATCACCCAAGAACACCTAGATCTTGGTGATTTCATGGATGAAATCCAAGTTTTGAAAGATAGAAAGATGGAGAATCGATTAATGAACAAAAACGTACAAAGATTAGAGCGAAATACTTACCGGTTTGAGAGAAATCTGAGATTTAGTGAGAAGAAGAGGCTGGTCGGTCAGAGCTTTTCCAAAAGTGGAAAGTTTGACAAGGACAGCCCTATTTATAGGCTTCCAAAAGAGGAAAGGGTCAGCTGATCGAACAGCATCCCTGATCGAGCAGCTGTCCGATCGAACAGCCTGTTCGATCGGCTAGCCTGTTCGATCAGGTTGCCCTGTTCGATCGGCTTGCCTGGTTTTGAGTGTTTCGCGATGATTTTTGATATTTCGACTTCGATGAACGATGGTTTGAGAATGATAGAAATCCTAATCAAATTACTTTTAGTAGTAGTCGAGACTATATCTAACATACGAGCATCCTTACACCACGATTTGGATTCGATTTCCATTGAGTTTGATTCACCTTCGATTCTTGATTGATTTTGATTGATTCACCACACACTTTATCATAAAAGTAAACATGCACAAGTAACACATAAGGCACACACACACGTATAAAAAGTACTATAATCCCCACACTAGAGTTTGATGATTGATTTGATTGGCTTGATTATTGATTGACTAGCTTTATTGCATTGTTACTTCCTATCATTCACAGTCGGTCGTTGATTCACAGTTCGATTATCGGTCGATTAGTTTGATTATACAACACTTACTCCAAATAATATGGAAATCAAAATGAAACTAAAATGAAATTAATCTTTATTAATCTTTAATTCCAATAACAGTCAACTCTTGACTTTGACTTTGACTTTGGAAAACACGGGGTGTTACAGTCTCCCCTCCTTTAGGGAATTTCGTCCCGAAATTAGGCCGAGAACCGTACATCGCCGCGTGATTTTACCAATTTGATGCTTCAGATCTATCTGAATAACTGCGGGTACTTGGCCTTCATGTCACTTTCGAGTTCCCAAGTGAACTCCGCGCCTCGTTTGCCTTCCCATCGTACTTTTACAATAGGAATGCGAGAGCGTCTGAGTTGCTTGGTCTGTCGGTCCATGATTTCGACGGGCTTTTCCACGAAGTGTAGCGTCTCATTGACCTGAAGATCGTCGAGTGGTATTATTGCGTCGTGGTCGGCTACGCATTTTCGAAGGTTTGAAATATGGAAAGTCGGGTGGACATTGCTGAGTTCCTCCGGTAATTCGAGTTTGTAGGCAACTTTACCGATTCTTTCCAGAATCTTAAAAGGTCCAACAAATCGAGGCGCAAGTTTCCCTCTTTTGCCGAATCGGACTACTCCCTTCCAAGGTGATACCTTTAGGAGCACGTAGTCGCCAACTGCAAATTCGCGGGGCCTGCGTCGCTTATCGGCGTACATCTTTTGTCTGTCCCGGGCCTTTACCAAATTTTCCCTTATCTGGTGGATCTTGTCAGTCGTTTCTTGCAGAATCTCGGGCCCAGTCAATTGTGAATGACCGACCTCGTGCCATACAATAGGCGAGCGACATCTCCTACCATACAAGGCTTCGAAAGGTGCCATTTCGATGCTGGAGTGATAGCTATTATTGTACGAAAATTCGACCAACGGTAGGTGTTTGCTCCAACTACCACCAAAATCGATAACACACGCACGGAGCATGTCTTCAATAGTACGAATCGTTCTTTCAGTCTGCCCGTCGGTTTGCGGGTGGAATGCGGTACTCAAATTCAGCGTCGTACCAAGAGCTGCTTGAAAAGTTTCCCACAATCTCGATGTAAACCGAGCATCGCGATCAGAAATGATGTCTCGAGGCGTACCATGATTCTTAATGATCTCGTCGGTGTAGATTTGGGCTAGCTTGGCCACCTTATAGTCTTCTCGTATTGGCAGAAAGTGGGCTGATTTGGTTAGACGGTCGACTATAACCCAAATACTGTCGTGACCTGATGGCGTGGTCGGAAGCTTAGTTATGAAATCCATAGCTATGCTTTCCCACTTCCATACGGGTATCGGCGGTTGTTCGAGTAAGCCTGAAGGTCTTTGGTGTTCAGCCTTAACTGTTGCACAAGTTAAACAGCTACCAACATATAGAGCAATATCCCTTTTCATCCCAGGCCACCAGTACTTGTAGCGAAGGTCCTGGTACATTTTGTCCGCACCGGGATGAATGGAATATCGGGATTTGTGGGCTTCGTTCATGATGATCTTTCGCAAATCTGTCCTCCTCGGAACCCAGATTCGGTCCAGATAATAGAATATCCCGTTGGCTTTGCTCACGAGCTGAGTTCCATCGTGATAGATTCGTTCTTTCTTCAACGTACGCTCGTTAAAGCAAGCGTGTTGTGCTTCACGGATGAGAGCTTCGAGGTTATACTGAGCCTGGATGTTTCGAACACCTATCACGTAATTCTTTCTGCTGAGGGCGTCTGCAACTACATTCGCCTTGCCTGGGTGATAACGGATCTCACAGTCGTAGTCGTTGAGAAGTTCTACCCATCGGCGTTGACGCATATTGAGTTCCCTCTGGTTAAAGATATGTTGTAGGCTCTTGTGATCGGTGAAGATCGTACACTTTGTACCATACAGGTAGTGTCGCCAAATCTTTAAGGCAAAGACAACTGCGCCTAGCTCAAGGTCATGGGTTGTATAGTTCTTCTCGTGGATTTTGAGCTGTCGAGATGCGTAAGCTATAACCTTGTCTCGTTGCATGAGAACACAGCCAAGTCCAAGGTTTGAAGCATCACAATAGACAACGAAGTCATCGCTTCCGTCCGGCAGTGTAAGAACTGGTGCATGGCACAGCATGTGTTTGAGGGTTTGGAAAGCAGTCTCCTGCGCGGTTCCCCACACAAAAGGCTTGTCTTTATGAGTAAGGGAGGTAAGCGGTACAGCAATCTTTGAGAATCCTTCGATGAATCGCCGGTAGTAACCAGCTAATCCGAGAAAAGAGCGAACTTCTGACGGATTCCTTGGCGTAACCCATCCCTTGACTGCCTCAATCTTTGCAGGATCAACGTGTATACCCCGACTATTCACAATATGACCCAGAAATTGAACCTCCTCCAACCAGAACTCACACTTGGAGAACTTGGCGTAGAGTTGGTTTCCCTGAAGCAACTCGAGAACCAATCGCAAATGCTGCGAATGTTCGGCCCTCGATCTGGAATAGATCAGGACATCGTCGATGAATACAATGACGAAACGGTCTAAGAACGGTTTACACACGCGATTCATCAGATCCATAAAGACCGCGGGTGCGTTGGTCAACCCAAAAGGCATGACAACAAACTCGTAGTGGCCGTATCGGGTTCGAAAAGCGGTTTTGGGTATGTCTTCCTCTTGAATCCGCAACTGATGGTAGCCTGAACGTAGATCAATCTTGGAGAAACACTGAGCACCTTGTAGTTGGTCAAACAGATCATCGATTCTTGGTAAGGGGTATCGGTTCTTGATGGTCAGCTTGTTCAATTCCCGGTAATCGATGCACATTCGGAACGACCCGTCCTTCTTTTTGACGAAAAGGACTGGTGCGCCCCATGGAGAAGTGCTCGGGCGAATGAAGCCTTTTTCAAGTAACTCTTGGAGTTGGTTTGAGAGTTCTCGCATCTCTGATGGAGCGAGTCGATACGGAGCCTTGGCCACTGGGTTGGCTCCTGGGATAAGGTCGATTCGAAAGTCGATATCACGACTTGGAGGTAATCCAGGAAGATCATCAGGGAACACCTGAGGAAATTCTCGGACAACGGGAACATCCTTGACTTCAACTTTCCTTTTCTTGTCCGTCTCTGCTACAACAATGTTGGCCAAGAAGGCTCGATATTCCTTGCGGAGATATTTGCGAGCTTGAAGACAGGACATGAGCTTGAGATCTTTAGCAGTAGTTTCACCATAAACACATAGAATATCACCACTAGCTAGCACAAAACGAATCATCTTATCGGAACACACAACTTCAGCATGGTTTTCACGAAGAAAGTCCATGCCTACTATGACATCGAAACTTCCGAGCTGCATTGGAATGAGATTAATCGGAAATATATGATTGTTGAGCTTGAGAGTACAATCACGGAGCACAGAATTGACAGCAATGGTTCTTCCGGTAGCGACTTCTACTTCGAAGGGTGACGAAAGATAAGAGCGCTTACGTCTAAGAAGTTTCTCAAACTCAAATGACACAAAGCAGTTATCGGCTCCAGTATCAAACAAACATGATGCATATATACCATTCACAAGGAACGTACCATTGACCACGTTGTTATCAGCTTGAGCCTGGCGTGCATTGATGTTGAAAGTTCTGGCGTGAGCGGCTTGTTGTTGAGGCTGCTGTTGTTGTTGCTGGGGCTGTTGAGCTTCTTGTTTCACCACTCTGTTCGGGCACCGGTTTGCGAAGTGGTTAGGGTCACCACATGCAAAGCAGGTCCGAACATTGTTTGCCGGGGCCTGTGCAGCTTGAGGAGCTTGAGGAGCAGGTAGCAGGGCTTGGTTAACAGCGGCTTGAGCTAGCGTTTGACGAGGACCATAGCGGCAATTCGCAGTGAAATGCCCGTAAACGTTGCAGTGGGCACAGTAACGGCAGGCCACACCCACCGGGTGATGATAAGAACATGTAGCACAGAGTGGGTGGGGGCCGGTGTACGCACGCTTAGCCGGCGGCGCATTGATCACTGGCGCAGTGCGCTGTGGTTGTTGCTGTTGTGGCGGTACTGACTGAAGAGGAGCAGCATTGGTTGCGGCGGCGCAATTCTTGTTCTTCTTTCTTCTTCTCGAGGACTTGGAGGCTTGAGCAGTAGGGTTGTCGGTTGATGCGGTAGTAACTTGATGCAACGACTTGGATGGCTTATCCCAGACACCAGCCTTAACTCGCTTGTCGTTAATCTCGGCAGCGAGTAGGTAGGTTTCCTCGATTGATGCGGGTTTGGCGGCGAACACATAATCTGCAACACAATCCGGAAGAGCACGGATGTATTTCTTGATGGTCATCTCGGGAGTCTTGACCTGATCTGGACAGATAATGCTCAGTTGTTTGAAACGGGCGGTGAGACCAGCGTTGTCGCCCTCCTTCTGCTTGATGGTCCAGAACTCATCCTCCAACTTTTGGCGTTCGTGGGGAGGACAGAACTCGTCCAGCATGATAGCTTTCAGTTCCTCCCACGTCAGCTCGTAGGCAGCGTCGTTCCCGCGCTTATTCCTTTCGGCTGTCCACCAGTCCAATGCCCGCGACTGGAAGACACCGGTAGCATTGAGAGTTCGAAGATGATCCGGGCATCCGCTTTGACGAAGGGTAACTTCCACAGAGTCAAACCAGTGAAATAAGCCTGTAGGGCCCTCTTCACCGGTGAACTCCTTCGGTCCACATGCCTTAAATTGCTTGAAACTGAACGAAGCTTTGCTGGGTTCAGTGAGGGTTCGGGATTCTTCCGACGACTTGCTGGTGTTTTCGTACACCTCACTGACAGCTTTTGCTACAGACCTCGAGATGAGCTTGGCGAGACGTCGGTCTCTCTTTTCCTGACGGGAAAGGTTTTGGCGAATTCTTGATGATGACGACATGGTCTGCAATAGACATCGCCATAGGGCTCAACACAACGAATTCGAATCTCGCACGTCTTAGTTTACTAAAGCTTAGAATCACGTCGCATCTCACGTCACGTATCACATATAAACACATAAGCACATCATCATAGAGGCACATAAGCACAGAAGCAATTAGAGCACATAAGCAATTAAGCAAATAGAGCACTTAATTTCCTAAACACGTACGCAATTTTATCACAGAGACTGTCAGAAAACAGAAACCTATAACCACAAGTCGAGTGTCGTTCGTTTTGCATATCTGATAGCATCACATTGTATCGTCTAACTTAGTCGTATAGCGTAGCATAGCACACTGGTTTCGTTTAGATCACATCAACAGGGATTTGAATCGAGATAGGATAGCAACAAAAGTCACGCAGATTGATAACAAATGGAGTAATCAACGAATCTTTAAAACACGTAAACAGGTAAATCATATAAAATCAACAAAGCAACACTCAAAATCGGAAAATGGATTGTCTGCGGCTACTAGACTTTGACTAGCCATGGCAATTTAACTATTCACAGTTGACTTGTCGTCACTTTCGACTCTGGGGGACATGTTTCTGCCTCGATTCTTGGGCATTATGCATGCGCATTTTAGACCATACTCGTGAGTTCAGGTCGTTGGAGTCCGTCAATTGCCTTGGCGAGATAAAATAAAGTTGGAATAACTGCCAAGGTTAGGGTTTCACCCCTAGCTCAGCAATTTCTTCCTTGTTTTAAGAAAATTTTAGAGGAAAGTTTTCATCAAATTACGGGTTTCAGCCCTAATTTGGTATAATTCTCCCCTGTTTGTTGATAGAAATTCACACAAAATAATTGGCAAAAATTTGTAATTTAGGCAGGAATTCGTGGGTTTCACTCCTAATCCCGTCCAAATTACAAAATTTGGCTCGGAGTTCGGATGTAATGATAGAATAGAAGGAAACAACATAAAATAAACACATAAACTTGGTCTCTTGGTTCCTAACTATAGTCTAGGTCTCTAAGACAGCGATCCGGACTAGATCGTGTCTAACCTAATTCCCTATAGTTATGGCTCTGATACCAATCTGTCACACCCCAACCGATGGCGGAATCATCGGGGCGCGGCACTGAGCGAAACAGATTGTTCAGAAGTTTCCACAACAACTATCATACAATTCAGTTATATAACACGTCCCATACCGTGTCCCAAATAATAACAAGTTATCATAGAAATCTACTAAACAATATGGGAACTGTTCCGACAACTCAAATTCTTAATTATTACAAACCGAAATTAAATATTGTTTTAAGACTTCTAGACGGCTAACTGTGGATCTTACTGACTACAGGTGCCAGTACAAGATCTACAGATAATTATGACCCTGGAGCAGGTATGTGGACACTGTCCTAAGGTCACAGGCTCCTAGAAGCTTATTATTTCCTCGCTTCCCTAGCACGCTAGTAGCTTAAACACCTGTCACATACGTTAAAATAAAAGTCAATACATATAATGTAAAGGTGAGTACACAAGTTTGATATAGCATATAGAGTTCGAATAGTTTACGCATAACCAAGCACGTACACAAGGGCAAACGTTGCATGTAAATTATCAACATGGGACCATCGATACCAACGACTTCGAGTTGACTGTCCGAGACAGTTCGCGATACATGATTACCACTGTAATCCATGCAAGTAATTGTCCTTAGCAACCCCCGTGTGAACGGGTGCTGAGTCCAAACTATAGTACTACGTTGCTAAAGCAGGTAGATAGCACTCCACGTGTAAACATAATAAACAGCAATCATTTAGACAAGTAATACATGCAAATAGGTTAGCGTTCAAATAGTTTGTGTTGTTTGTGAATTTGATAGATTACGTATGTAACACCCAAAAGTGCTGAAAGCAAAAAGGGATCGAGTATACTCACAGTGGTTGGTTGTGGATTGAAAGGAGCACTGAGAATAGGTTAGCCTGAATAGTTCGATAACACAACGATGAGTAACGCGGAAAAGTAAACAATGTTCTTGGATCGAGTAGGCCATTCGATCGGACAGCAGTTCGATCGAGTGGGCTGTTCGATTGGTTTGAAAGTCCGTTCGAACATCCATTCGATCGGCTGGCTGGCTCGATCGGCTGGTTCCTTCAAGTGGGTTGTTTCTTCCTTTGATGAGAAGGATGTGTTTGTGTATGATGGTTTGTACTACCTTTCAAGTTGGCCGATCGAACAGCTGTTCGATCGGTTAGCCCAACCGATCGGCTAGCACTTCATTGTTTTCAAATATGTCACTCGATCGGTTGGCATGTTCGATCGGGTGACATTTCCAATGTTTCGAATAGGTTAAGTGTTGAAGTGTAGTATCTCATGATTCGAGTAGTAATGATTACAATCGAGTGGCGTAGTCGATCGAACAGTACCTCGTCAATACTACACTTTTGTGAGTTGGTGGGTCTAAGTGCTAGTCGATCGGTTAGCCTAGCCGATCGGCTGGCATAGTCGTTCGGTTGGGCTGTTCGATCGAACAGCCTAGCCGTTCGGCCAGCTTCTCGATTCGGTTAACCTATCACTTAACACTTGGTTATTCCCGTTAATTGTTGATGTTTTAGAGATATTTTGACTACGAGTTGAACCACAAAGCTGAAGTCCCTACTTAGTCTACTGACTCGAGCAGGAATCACCCAAGCTCGGTCAGAGACGGTTTGGAACCTAAGTTTAACGTTTAACCCGAAATCGGCATATCTCTCGGTAGAACCCGAATCTTGAACCATGTGTTTGTTTAGGTTGATTTGTAAATCGGTTCAAGTCTCGTTTTCACCTTTTTGAGTGTAAAAGAGTTGAAAGATAGATGAAAACCCATCTTCCAATCCTTTTCCACCGTGAAATGTTAAGATCTTTGGAAGATTTTAGGTTATTTATGTGGAAATCGGTTAGATCTAAGTTATTCATGGTGGAATGATGCCAAAACTTAGTGTTCTTGAAGAACACATGATGACATCACCCAAGAACACCTAGATCTTGGTGATTTCATGGATGAAATCCAAGTTTTGAAAGATAGAAAGATGGAGAATCGATTAATGAACAAAAACGTACAAAGATTAGAGCGAAATACTTACCGGTTTGAGAGAAATCTGAGATTTAGTGAGAAGAAGAGGCTGGTCGGTCAGAGCTTTTCCAAAAGTGGAAAGTTTGACAAGGACAGCCCTATTTATAGGCTTCCAAAAGAGGAAAGGGTCAGCTGATCGAACAGCATCCCTGATCGAGCAGCTGTCCGATCGAACAGCCTGTTCGATCGGCTAGCCTGTTCGATCAGGTTGCCCTGTTCGATCGGCTTGCCTGGTTTTGAGTGTTTCGCGATGATTTTTGATATTTCGACTTCGATGAACGATGGTTTGAGAATGATAGAAATCCTAATCAAATTACTTTTAGTAGTAGTCGAGACTATATCTAACATACGAGCATCCTTACACCACGATTTGGATTCGATTTCCATTGAGTTTGATTCACCTTCGATTCTTGATTGATTTTGATTGATTCACCACACACTTTATCATAAAAGTAAACATGCACAAGTAACACATAAGGCACACACACACGTATAAAAAGTACTATAATCCCCACACTAGAGTTTGATGATTGATTTGATTGGCTTGATTATTGATTGACTAGCTTTATTGCATTGTTACTTCCTATCATTCACAGTCGGTCGTTGATTCACAGTTCGATTATCGGTCGATTAGTTTGATTATACAACACTTACTCCAAATAATATGGAAATCAAAATGAAACTAAAATGAAATTAATCTTTATTAATCTTTAATTCCAATAACAGTCAACTCTTGACTTTGACTTTGACTTTGGAAAACACGGGGTGTTACATAATTTGTCGTTAAAAATAACTTAACGGCCTTAAGGTTTTTTTCCGAATTACAAACCGATGTTTTAGGGTTTTTTATCAAAACAAGGATACGAGTCGATTGATATAAAACGTACCTCGAAACAGTGCTCCAACCGGCTTGATATTTGTTAATTGGAAGTTTAAACACTCAAATTGAAGCACCGTTTTCGTCGTTTATAGCACTATTTCGAGGTCAATTTTACATCACTCGACTCATTTACTCATTCTAATCAAAACTCCTAAAACGTCAGTTTGTAATTCGGGAAACGTCAGTTTTACATCAATCGACTCGTTTACTCATTCTAATCAAAACTCCTAAAACGTCAGTTTGTAATTCGGGAAAAAAAAACTTAATCCCGTTATGTTTTTTTAACGGTGGATCATTAGACAAAAAATGAAAAAGGTTGGACCACTGTTAGGAATAAACTCAGTTAGGATTATTATTAGCCAAAAAAAGCCACATTGGATTATTTAAATCCAATTTACCAGATTTATTTAAAAAAGATTTAAATGTAAAGTAAAAGTTAGATATATTAAATATTTATTTTTTATTAGACGAATTGTAACCTAACTAGTAACAAGAATAGACACGACCAAATAACAGACCTAAGGTTGTGGATGGGTAAAATAGTAAAGTAGAAACATACAGAGAAGACATAGGACCACAAATAGCAATAGCTGCAGCAAGATAATCATCACATGCAAATCGGAACTCTAAACCCCTACAAATCAATCAAATTAGGAAACACCCTCCCCCCCCCCCCCTCAAAAGTCCTTAACCTTAATCCTATCACGAAATGCAATATAAATCCTAAAACGAATGATCAGGATTAAACTTTGGTCTCATCCTAAATGGTATTGTTATCATTTATATGATCTGCCCATAGATAGTTACCCAAACCTATAGCTGAGCCAACCCGGCCTATACATAAAACCAAATAAAAACTTAAAACAAAATTCTTCACATGTATAGTTTTGAAACATTATTTGAGTCCCATGTCACATATTTCCAACTAGTAGATGCCCCGCCCGCCTTGCGGGGCGATGACCGAATAACTTACAACCAATTAAAAAAGATCACTATAATTTTGCTAGGGAAAAAAAAATAAAAACGATGATAAGACCGTAATTTTGAGCTCAGGGGAAAACTGTAATTTTTCAGGACTAATGAGCCAGTGTTAGTCAACACCTTGACACGGAAAAAAAATAAAATCGAGTAAACCAATTAAAACAAAAAACCTTTATAGTTTTGGTAAAAAAAAAAAAAACTAAAACGGTGGGAAAAACGTAATTTTAACTGAGGGTCAAATCATAATTTTAATTCAGGGATAAATCATAAACTAAATGGACCAATGGGCGAGTGCCAGGAAGTTGCCGGCACGACTGTGATTTTGCACTGGGGGCAAACTTGTAATGTCACCAGGAAGGCAAAATGTTAATTTAAGTTGAGGGCAAAATCGTAACCTGGCTGTGAGAAAAAAAAACTAATGGCGAAAGTATCAATTTATACGGGGCAAGTAATTTTTAGCCGATGGGAAAATTAATCGTAACCTGGCTGTGAGGAAAAAATAATAATGGCGAAAGTATCAATTTATACGGGGCAAAATCGTAATTTTTAGCCGATGGGAAAATTAGAATTTTTAGCCGGGAGTAAAAGCGTAAATTTATTTTTAAACGTGGGCAAAAACATAACGATGAACTGATGGCAAAATCGTATATTTAAGGGAAAAAAACTAATGGCAAAAGTGTGAACTGAAACGGGTCAAATTCGTAATTTTTTACCGGGGGCAAAATTGAAATATTTAGCTGGGAGCATAAGCGTAAATTTATTTTTAAACAGGGGTGAAAACATAATTTTTAACTGATGGCAAAATTGTAATTTTAAAAGGGATAAAAGCGTAAATTTCTTGGACCAATAGGGAAGTGCCAGACAGGTGCCTGTCACTATTATGGCGGCCGCCCTTTCTATCCAATTGAATGCCGGCACTATTGCCGGCCGACGAAAGCAATTGATTTTTGTATATGTAGAGAATTGATATATGCATATGTGTGTGTGATAGAGGATGTTAAAACGTGTCAAAATTTATCAACTTTTCAAAGCGTTTTTTATATCAGAATACAATATTTAAAATTAAGATAAAAATACTTGATTTAAGTATATTAAAAAAACTAGATATTTAAAAGTTATTTTACATTTATGAAAAATGATATATTAGATGAATGTCAACAATGATGTTCTTTTTCTCCTACCAAATCACAACTACATTTGAGTTATAACGAAATTGACAATCTCTATTCTTAGATATTGGTTTGCATTGATCAATGATTTAGACCCCCTCTCATATTGTTAAGAATTTTGATCTTTCTATAAAATCCTCACCCTTATATTTATAACACATTAAATAAGTGTTATACATGGCATTGATCAATGCTTTAGACTCCCAGTCATGTTATGGATTTTGACCGTTTTATTAGATTCACACCCTTTATATTTATAACACATTAAATAAGTGTCATACAAGCTCGTGGATCTTTTTCTTAACAAACAATGAATCCTTCAAATGGGCTACTAGCGAAATTCATCACATCGGGATGCACTCGCCTCCAAACCGGGGTAAACCCTCACCTAGGGCTGAAGCCCATGAACACTCGCCCTAAGGCACGACAGTACGGTGAGGTAAAACCCGCTCAGTTTAAGAATCGAACTAGTGATCTCCACCTATTCGCCTAGTCTCTCATTATCACCAGCTGTCAAAGAAAATAATGGGGATGACAGAAATCGAACTTAGGTCCCTTAAAACACTAAATTTCTCCCTTACCACTCCACCACCACCTCATTGGCCACATGCTCGTGGATCTTACTTGTAACATATTTGATATTTGATGGATAAGGGTGTGTATCTCTCTATATTCGTTGGAAATTAGAGTAAATTACAAGTTTTGTTCTTTATGTTTGTACCAAATTGCAGGCGGTGTCCTTTACCTTTAAATTTGACGAGTTTTGTCCTTAATGTTTCAAAATGTTACACGTTATGTCCTTTAGCCCTAACCCAGTCAGATTTTTTTGTTAAATATGGTCATGTGCTTTGCACATGAGGGTGTTCTTGTCATTTTACATTCCCAATGGCTATTTTGTAAATAACTATTATTCAGGGACTAAATATTATATACAAAACAAAAAAAAATAAACACACTCTCTCTCTTCTCTCTGTCTTCTCTCTTCAGTCTTCTCTCTCTTTCCAGAATTCATTGACTGTTATCATCCCCACACAAAAATAACACGCAAACACTCAAAGGCAAGATCAAAAGAGAAAGAAAAGACAGAAACTGAAAGCCAAGATCAAAAGAGAAAGACATGTTATAAGGGATCTTGAACTGAAAGGCAACATCAAAAGAGAAAGAAAAGACAGAAACTGAATGGATGAACTCACCAACAGATCTAAGGTAAACAGCATGTTGTTGTTGTAAGAAATGGAGTGAGAGATGTGTTGTAGTAAATAGGTGTGAGACTGCAAAAAGGTAAAAAAAACTGTAAATGCAGAAGGAAGGGTGGTATGATGATGACAACATAAGACTATTGAGTTTTGCTTTATTTATTGCTTTTTCTTTCTCTCTCTCTCTGTCTGATAACATTTCCGATTCCGACGAACTCGATTCATGCTTGCAGCGACGGCGGATCATGGCGGCGAGATCTGGTAACTCCGAGTCGCGAGAAGTGTAGAATTTGGAGAGAATCGAGGATGCGAATGGCTTGGGACCAGTCGCGAGAAGTGCAGAATTTGGCGAGTTGAGCTCGCTGAGTCACGGTTGAGCCCATCGGCTGTTAAGATTAACAGATCGGAGTGAATGTTTGTTGCAGTGAATGTTTCAGCTGAGATATGAGTTTGTATATGATGTTTTGAATATGAACGAACAAAGTAGAGAGTTTCAGATCTGACATTGTAGCATTAAAGATGACTGATTTCGTTATTTGATTTGAAAGTATAAAAGAACGTTCCTGAATTTGTTGTTGTTATGGTGAGGAGAGAGAGAGAGCAGTGGAGAAGACTAAAGAGAGAAGAGAGAGTGTGTTTAATTTTTTTTTATTTTTAGTTTTGTATATAATTTTTAGTCCTTGAATAATAGTTATTTACAAAATAGTCCTTGAGAAGGTAAAATGACAAGAATACCCTCATGTGCGAAGCACATGACCATATTTAACAAAAAAATCTGACTGAGTTAGCGCTAAAGGACATAACGTGCAAGATTTTGAAACATTAAGGACAAAGCTCGTCAAATTTAAAGGTAAAGGACACCGCCTGCAATTTGGTACAAACATAAAGGACAAAATTTGTAATTTACTCTTGGAAATTATTATAAAACACTAAATTATTATGAAAAACAAAAATAACAAATTTAATTCGCTTAATGTATGTATCAACCGTTCGTGTTTCTTACACATATATAGCTAAGAATGAATTGCAAAATTTGTCCTTTATCTATATACCTAATTTCAGGCGGTGTCATTTGTCTTTAAAATTGACGAGTTTTGTACTTATTGTTTCAAAAATCTTGCACGTTATGTCCGTTGGCCCTAATTAAGTTAATTTTTTCTGTTAAATCAGATTATGTGCCTTGCACATGAGGATGTCTTTATCATTTCAGTTTTGTAGTGACTAATTGTATACATAATTTAAATACCCAATCATTTTTAAAAAATCGAATACTTTAAAAATTAAAATAAAAATTATATATATATAAGTTACTCATGACTTTCTCTCTCTAAAGAAAACTCTCTCTCTTTTTACTCCATCTCCCTTTATACCCTTCCACCACCACCACAACCTTCTTCCATCAACAACCACCTCTAGCCACCACCCACGACTGTTACCAAGACACCAACCCTCCACCACCCCACCCCACCCCACCCCACACCACAGCCACCACTTACCCCTCTTTATACCTCTCTCTATCGCCACCATCAACCACCTCCAGCCACCACCCTCCACCACCACTACCACTCTCTTGGTCTCTCTACCCCCTCCCCCCACCTCTCTCTCTAGATATGTATCCCACACGTCCGGAATGTTAACAAGTTGAAACAAATCCAATTCGGATCTTTACTCGTTGGTCGGAGTCTCTCACGGGTCGGGTCACCGAACTGTGGGTCTTAACATAACCGGTGGAGGTAATCTTGGATCTTTTACTTGTAATAAATTTGATCAATTTTAGTTGTATGCAACTTCAAAGCTTAATGGGTAAACTGTCATATACAGTTTCAAAGTTTCATGATGTTTTTATCTCTTCTGTTTAATGATTTAGAGGGTGAAATTGGAAGTGTAATTTGGGGGTTGCAGAACATAGAAGTTGTTGATCTTGAATGGGATATGGTTATTAAGATTTTTGAAGTCTAATTTTGGAGATTTGGATGTTGGACTTTGTCATTTTGAATAATGGGCATTTGGCCCACGGTTTGATTAAATTCGTACCAGGTTGAGTAAGTCTTTGTTTGTTCCACCTTTAGTTGTGAACATTTGTTCTATTACAACTTTTCGTTTTAGTCATTTAGATGGCCGGAGGTTGGGGGTAGATGGTCGGAGATGGTGTAGATAGCCGGAGGTTAGGGTAGATGATCAGTACAAGTTTTATATATAGTTTTCTAAACAATAGTCTTCGTGTCACACCCCAACCCGCAGCGGAAAAGGTGATCGGGCCATGATTAGGTTGATCCAAAGCTTATGACTTGCTATTACGTGTTTTAGATAATCACTAATTCATAAAAAAGGTTTCACGAAACAATTAATTCAAATACACAATTACAAACACAAGACATTGTTCATAGCTACACTAAGCTAATCCGTTTCTTGTTAACTAAGGCTCATCCAATGTCCAGTCTTGTCTTCGTACATGTTCACCTGTATCATGTGTAAAAACGGTTTTTGGGCCAACAAAAGTTAGCGAGTGAACCTTATTGTTATTGGAAAAATAATATATTTAAGTATGATTTATTGTGAAAACGTGCGTTAGCCAATGTAAGTAAATATGTTGTATGTCATATATCATAACTCATAACACAATCACAAACAATAAACAAACCAATTGAAATAATTCAATAAATGCATGCATGTTGCATAGTATTATGGTATGCCAATGAATGAATGTATGTTGCACGGTATTATGGTGTGCTGCAAGGTCTAAGCTCAATCAAACGGAGCTGACCTCGTATGGTTGGCAACGTCAAGTTCCGCTCATAGGTAATAGGGAACAGACGAGCCTATGATGATGTGATATCCAAAATGTATGAAATACACCAAGTGATAAATAACCAAACAACACATGACACAACCTCAAACAATAAACAAACCAAATATAATGATTCATATGAATGTATGCATGTTGCACGACATTGTGGTGTGATGTGCGTGAAGTGTGTTATATTTTAGGTATATATTTTAAGCCCCCTTTTACACTTTTTAGCCAAGTTTTAAATTTATAAAACACGATATTTACTAACACTAAACACACATATGGGCAAGTGCACCCATCGTGGACGTAGTATAGTGTTGGTAAGATAACGAGGTCGTCCAAGGACACAAGAGCTTTTAGTACCGGTTTATCCTCAACGTCTAATCAAATCAAAATGTTAGAAGAAAGGTTTTTAAACTAGAAAAATAAAACTAACTAAAATGCTGAAAAATAAAATAAAAATAAAAACAGATAGACAAGATGAATCACTTGGATCCGACTCGTGTGTAGTGTAACCTTTGATTATTTTCGCACTTTTGCACTTGTTTAAGAGATTATCTTAGTTATTGTAGTAGGCCCCTCTTTTGAAGGCGACGTTACCCTCAACCCAGTAGTTTGAGTCAGCAAGGATACAATCCTAAATGGTCGGATTATTGAAAGATAATTAATTAAGTTATTAATGCATAATGTGGTAGGCCCCTCTTTTGAAGGCGACGTTACCCTCAGCTAAGTAGTCTGATTCAGCAGGGATACAGTCCTAAGTAGCTGGGTTAAAATTTTAATAGTAGTTTAACTTATGAGGGGATCAAAGAGTTTGGACCCCCGCCATCCAATACCTTTGGGTATTGAAGGAGGTCCTACTAAATTTGACCCAGGTGAGTGTTCCGTCATTCATGTCTACCACTGCTTGTGCGGTGGCTAGAAATGGCCTCCCTAGTATGAGAGGGACTTCGGTGTCTTCTTCCATATCTAGTATGACAAAGTCGGCCGGGTAGACGAAATTGTCGACTTTGACCAATAGATTTTCAGCGACACCATGCGGGTATTTGACGGACCTATCGGCAAGTTGTATACTGATCTTGGTAGGGCTTGTTTTTCCTAGGCCGAGTCGTTTGAACATTGATGCGGGCATGAGGTTAATGCTAGCCCCAAGGTCGGCTAGTGCATTACGAATGGGGGATTCCCCGATTGAGCAAGGAATTGTGAAGCTTCCGGGATCAATCTTCTTTTGAGGGAGTTTGTTGAGTACGAGGGCGGAGCATTCTTCGCCTAGGTTAACTAATTGCAATGATTCAATTTTCCTTTTATGAGTGAGGAAGTCCCTCATGAATTTTGAGTATTTAGGCATTTGAGTTAGGACTTCGATGAAAGGAATATTAACATGCAATTGTTTTAGTAGACTTTCGAATTTGGCGAATTGCTCGTTAGTCTTTTGACGAATTAACCTACCGGGGTACGGAACCGGAGGAGCCTTGGTGGGCTCTTGAAGTGGAGGAGAAGCCTTCTCTTGTTGTGGCGGTGTTGTGCTTTCCTCAGTTGGTGGTAGCGGAGCTTCCGCGGGACCCACGGTACGGTTTCTTAATGTTATAAGATGAACTTGTGCTTTTGGGTTTGTTTCGGTATTACTTGGTAACGCGCCTTGTGGTCTCTCGGAGAAATTTTGAGCTAGTTGACTTATTTGTTTTTCAATGTTTTGTATACTAGCTTGTTGATTTCTAAAATTCGATTCCAATTGTTGAAATCGATCCGAGTTTTTCTTTTCAGTGTCGGAGATGAGGCGAGATATAATATCTTCAAGCCTTTCTCGTCCACCTTGTTGTTGAGGGAATGTTTGTGACTCATTTCTTGGTTGTTGAAAGTTTGTTCGTTGGTTTAGACTCTGTTGGTTACTACTATTGCCGGGTTCTCTCCAACCAAGGTTAGGGTGGTTACGCCATCCTTGGTTGTAGGTACCCGTTGGAGGACCCGATGGCCTAGGTCTATTATCAATGTAGTTTACCGACTCTGTTTGATCATTTGTTTCTTTCATACAACTCCAATTTTCATGTGGCCCACCACACCCCTCGCAAACCATTACCGAGACCGTTTTTGTCATTTCTAACTTTTTAATTTTTGAAGAGAGGGCCTCGATTTGGGCTTGTAAAGAAGTGCTTTCATCAACCTTATGGGCGCCCGGGGCAATAGATTTATTGCCTCGGGGAGTGTGCCACTGAAAATTGGTTTGAGCAATTTCCTCGATTTGATTGTATATTTCATGTGGGCGACGATTACCTAAAAGTCCCCCAGAGCTAGAGTCAAGTGTTTGTCTCGTGTGTGGCAACAACCCATTATAGAAAGTGGATACTTGTTGCCATACCGCAAGACCGTGATGGGGACACTTTCGCAATAGCTCCTTGAACCTTTCCCAAGTTTCATATAAGGATTCTCCATCCTCTTGTGAATATGTCTTAATTTCAGTCATTAATTTTGCCATTTTAGCGGGAGGGAAATACTTATATAGAAATTTTTGGGCTAGTTCATCCCAGGTGTTTACCGAACCAACTGGGAGGGCGTTGAGCCAAGCTTTGGCTCGGTCTTTTAGTGAAAATGGAAACATTCGAAGACGGATGGCGTCATTTGATGCTCCATTGATCCGAAAGGTATCACATATTTCTAAGAAATTAGTAATATGTAGATGGGGATCCTCGTCCGCAAGCCCGTGAAAGGTTGCGGAGTTTTGAAGCATGTGTATCAAATGTGGCCGAAGTTCGAAGTTGTTGGCTTCAACATTCGGTGCATTGATAGCGGGGCCGAGATTACCTACGGTGGGTCGTAGGTAATCCATGAGGGTACGTTCGCCCGCCATTGGAAGTGGGTCCCCCGAAACCTTCTCTTGGTTTTTAGCTTTAAGTCTTTTTCTGAGAAAGCGTTCGGGTTCTTCAAGAGGTTCTCTTATGTCTTTGTTAGAACTGGAGCTCATACACTACGTAGAAGGTTTAGATGTGGCGTCTGGTTCCAAGTCCTACAATAAAAACAGAAAAGAATGTTGGTCAGAAAGCTCACCACGGCCCCATGCTCAGTGAGCACGGCCCGTGGTCGGAGATACAGCGATTGTTTTCCGGATCCCTGTTACTGGAAAGTTAGACACGGCCCCGTGCTCAGCCCTCTGTAACTCGGAAAATAAAAACTGCCAGTGATACTGCTGGGCACGGCCCGTGCTGAGCTCTGCAGAAGCAGAAAAATTAAGAAAATCCTAGAAAAAAGAAAATAAAAAAATGATTAGGCCGTTGATTCCTAACTTTCTTAAAATCCTTGTGTCCCCGGCAGCGGCGCCAAAAATTTGATGTGCGTGAAGTGTGTTATATTTTAGGTATATATTTTAAGCCCTTTTTACACTTTTTAGCCAAGTTTTAAATTTATAAAACACGATATTTACTAACACTAAACACACATATGGGCAAGTGCACCCATCGTGGACGTAGTATAGTGTTGATAAGATACCGAGGTCGTCCAAGGACACAAGAGCTTTTAGTACTGGTTTATCCTCAACGTCTAATCAAATCAAAATGTTAGAAGAAAGGTTTTTAAACTAGAAAAATAAAACTAACTAAAATGCTGAAAAATAAAATAAAAATAAAAACAGATAGACAAGATGAATCACTTGGATCCGACTCGTGTGTACTGTAACCTTTGATTATTTTCTCACTTTTGCACTTGTTTAAGAGATTATCTTAGTTATTGTAGTAGGCCCCTCTTTTGAAGGCGACGTTACCCTTAACCCAGTAGTTTGAGTCAGCAAGGATACAATCCTAAAGGGTCGGATTATTGAAAGATAATTAATTAAGTTATTAATGCATAATGTGGTAGGCCTCTCTTTTGAAGGCGACGTTACCCTCAGCTAAGTAGTCTGAGTCAGCAGGGATACAGCCCTAAGTAGCTGGGTTAAAGTTTTAATAGTAGTTTAACTTATGAGGGGATCAAAGAGTTTGGACCCCCGCCATCCAATACCTTTGGGTATTGAAGGAGGTCCAACTAAATTTGACCCAAGTCCTTTGCAGGATCTATACACTGAACAATGGCAAGACTCTTACCAAACCGTTCCCTTAACCCCCGACCAGGTAGCCAACATACCTCCATATAGACCGTGGAGATATGAATGGTAAAAATCTTTTATTTGATATAGACAGTAAAATAATGCCAAGACACCACGGACAAACGATAAGGAAGAATCACCTTCAACATAAGAAACTAGTAATTAAAGTCATTAATACAAAACCAATTAAAAAGTGCAAAAGATTAAAAATAAAAAGTATTACACTAAACACTTGTCTTCACCAAGTGATGTAAGAGACTTAGGCAAACATGGCCTTTGATTGTCAAGAACTCTTACGATCAATCTTGGATCCCGAGACGACTCACACACTCTATGATGGACAATGGATGATAGTGGTGGATGATGGTGTTATGGTGGTGGTGGGTGGTGGGTGAAGTGTGAGAGAGGTGGTGTGCCAAGGGATGAGTTGCAAGAGCTCCAAACACTCCTATTTATAGGCTGAACAGAAGCTCGGGCACGGCCCCGTTTCCGCTGGGCACGGCCCCGTGTCCATTTGACTCTCTCTCTTCATTAATTGTAATTCGCAATTACAATAAATGCGCCTGAGGAAGTTGACCACGCCCCCGTGTCCGCTGGGCACGGCCCCGTGGTGGGCAGTAGAAGCTTCTATGAGTTTGTCTTTTATGCTGCTATTTGGGCACGGCCCCGTGCTCACTGAGCACGGGGCGTGTTCAGTCTTCTGTCTTCTTTGTTTTGCTTAGGAAGATGCTGTCGGGAGGTCGGGCATGTCACTTTTGTTCCTTTTCTTGTATTTATATTAGATTATGCTGTCTTTTTGCTTCTTCTGTTATTTTGAGCTCATTTAATCCTAAAAATACAAAAGGAAGACAAAAGCACACTTTTTCTAACATTAGTACTAAAAAGGGTTAGTTTTATGCCACAATTGATGTAATTTATATGTTGCATTTTGTGCACATCTTGGTGTGCTGCAAGGTCTAAACTCAATCAAACGGAGCTGACCTTGTATGGGTGGCAACGTCAAGTTCCGCTTATAGGTAATGGGGAACTGACGAGCCTATGATGATTTGATGTCCAAAATGAATGAAATGCACCAACATGATAAACAATCAAACAACACATAACATGGATACTTCACATAATGGTAATTGCACGGAATTGAACTTGTAAAAATGCGATAAAAACATTGCGACACATGATACACCCCAAAACGTATAAATAAAATGGAAAAAGGGGAGTTGTAAGATTCACTCACAGTGGTTGCGTTTGCGATTCCTTGAAAAATAACGCGCGAGTGAAGATAGGGAATAAAAATCCAAACAACGAACGAGAGTGATTAACAGAAATGGTGTACGAGACTTGGTTTAGCTTCTAACGGAAACTTCGCGTCTCGACTCCGAGTGCGGTGAACGGCGAGGGTATGGGTCCCGGTGGCTGCGACTGATCTCCGGCAACGTGAATGTGGTTCGGAGGGTGTTACGGTGATATAGGGTGAGGTTGAAATGGGGTAATGGTGTCGACAGTGGATAGGTGATGGTATATATATAGATGGATGAACAAATGTTTCGGTATCGTCTTTTTGGAAAGCTTCGTAATAGGAAATCATACGCGTTTTCCTTTGGTTAAGAAAATTGTCTAAGTTCATTCATTCAAAAGAAGGAAAGCTTCGATCAATCAGATGTTTCGAAAAATCAGGATAGGAGAGGAAAAGGAAATACAGCTCATCATCTTCACTGTTCTTGGTTTGGGCGGCAAAGGTGAAAGAAGTTCAAACATAACAAAGTTATAAATATTATACGTTTCTAAATCAAATCGATATCAAGAGTTGGCGGAGTGGTTGTTGGGTGCGCGTGTTGTTTGCTGGACCGGGTGGGCGCAGGTTCGAATACTGTTGTCCAACTTTTTATTGTTTTAGCTTTTAACAAGTTTCTTTTAGAGTAAACTTCCGTTTTACTCCCTATGGTTTGGTCACTTTAACGGTTTTGCCCCAAACCTTTAAAAATAGCCATTTTCCTCCAATAGTTTGCTATAGTTTTTCCATTTTGCTCCCTGCCTCTAACTCCATCCAAATTGTCTGTCTTTCCATTTTGCTCCCCACAGGGAGCAAAATGGAAAAACCATAGCAAACTATTGGAGGAAAATGACTATTTTTAAAGGTTTGGGGCAAAACCGTTAAAGTGACCAAACCACAGGGAGCAAAACAAAAGTTTACTCTTTCTTTTATTACAAAATTGGTCCCTTAACTATGAAAGGTTTAATTAGTTAACTTGGTTAAGTTATGTAACCTTAAATCTCAATCTAAAACCTAATGGGACTAACTAGGTTAATTAATAAATTGTAGGATGTTTAAATTGTAAAAGGTTAATTAGTTATAAATAAATAACTATATCGGTAAATAAGTCGCGAAAATTTCCGAGGTTTCAAAAGTTAGAATCCGAATGTTCAAAACGGGTTGAATTTTGGGAGCCCATTTTGTCGGATGTTACACTTTGTATACTAAATACTTGCACAATAGTCCCTATATTGGTGAAAAGACAAATATGCCCTTACATGCAAGTCACATGACCAGATTTAACGGAAAAATCTAACCGGGTTAGGGCTAAAGGACATAATGTGTAGGATTTTAAAACATTAAGTATAAAACTCATCAATTTTAAAGATAAAGGAAACCGCCTGAAATTGGGTATAAAGATAAAGGACAAAACTTGCAATTCACTCTATAACTAATATAACATACACAATTGCAAATGATCTGCACATGTATATAATAATAGAACTTACACAACAGAAAATAGAATTATATATAGATATAATTTGCAACATATTGATGCAATGGTTGTTGTAATGTATGCACTATGGTTTGTATAGTGGTAATGATATATATTATATTATATTTAGATATAATTTGCAACATGTTGATGCAATGGTGGTTGTAATATATGCATTATGGTTTGTGTAGTGGTAATGATATATTATATATAGATAAAATTTGCAACATATTGATGCAATGGTTGTTGTAATGTACGCATTATGGTTTGTATAATGGTAATGATATATAGATACACGCAGGTCCTAGATCGACTTGGTTATTCTTTTCTATGTTTTGCATTTCGGTTTAATTTCTTCACATTAACACGCCGCAACTTCAGTGTTGGTGGTCGCTGGCAGTAGTGTGGCATTGGTGTTCGCCTCCGCCGCAGCGGGGGGGTGCTTAATACTAGTTACATATATTTATCAATGGAAATACATAATACAAAGCATAATTACATATATGTTAACCAATATCGATTGCTCATGAACACACACACACACACACACACACACATATATATATATATATATATATATATATATATATATATATATATATATCTTCGTGTTTTTTGTGTTCGTCAATTCAATTTTTTCGTTTATTGTTTTTTTAGTAAATTGTAGTTTGAGTCCTTGTGGTTTGCTGTCATTGACACTTTGCGTCCCTATTTCTAAAATCGTTAGGTTGAGTCCCCAGTCTTTCCAATTCTCATCAACCCACCCCCTCTGTCAAGTCAACGTTTTTTATTGTTAATGTGTGGGTGAAAAGTCCTTTATGCCCCTTATTAATGCCCATATTTGACCCCCTTATCTCTCTAAACTCTTTCTTTCTTTAAAATACACTAACACAATGTTCTAATTTGTGAAACCAAACTTCCTTTTACCATCTTCGTTAACTTTGACCACCATAACTGTCACCTAATGAAAGTAAACATTCCCCCGGTTAGTAACATAACGGCCAAAACAACTTCAAGTATAACAACAAGTCCGACATTTTTTTGACTTTGACTTCGACCTTGACTAATTCGCAATTACGTATGTGGATTGCAGAATGGCCTTGGGGGTGGCTCTTTTTGACTGCGTTCTAAACGGATCATGTTTGTTGGAGTTATCGGGACCAAAAGAAGAGTTGCAAGCTTGCAAATTAGCAAAACCAAACCCCACATAAATCTGTGTAGTACACATACTGATATCGATCATCCGGTTTCTTCAAAACTTCAACAAAAAACACAAAAAAACCCCCTCAATTCACACATATACATTCTCAATTTCAATGGGTGAACATGTATTCCGTTGTTAAAGTCTCTACCTTTACCCCCCCAGAGTACCACCTAACCCTAGCATAATTCCAAGATCCAATAAGGTATATTTTCAAGATTGAAAAAGAAACATTGCAATATAAGATTTGTGTGATCTCCACTCCATCGCTCTCAAGCATCTCTTTCTCTCTACTCTGCCTTCTTGTGACTTTCCAACGACACAACAAAACTTCGGGAACCTAAACAACAACCATAATACGAAGCCAACACTACCATTCGTCATCCCCACTGTGTCGCACCCCTATCGACGAACAGGAGCATCGAACGCCTTTGGGAAACCGCCAATGCACCCTCCGGTTATCCAGATCTGTTTGTATCACACCGGACTTCTACGACTAAAGTAACAAAAATCAAGCTTTATCCTTTATGTAAACATTCTTTCACTTAAACCTGGATAAAACTTGATCAGAAATGTGTCGGTTAACATTAGGTTCCTGCAAGGTTTAGGATATGATAGAAGAATATGACATGTAGTTATTAATTGGCTTTTAAAGATATATAATTGTAAGATTACAAAAATACCCATGGCTCTATCAATCAAACAAACGTTGACTGGACAGAAGGGGTATACTGATGTGAATTGGAAAGGCTGAGGACTCAACCTAATGATCTTTAGAAATAGAGACTTAAACTGTCAGTCACAACAAATCACATAAACTCAAACCGTAGTTTACTCTTGTTTTTTTAAAGGAGTTCATCATCATCTTCATAACGTAGATATTGTTTCTTGATTTATCTATAATTATGATATAAGAGATGAGTAAGAAACAATAAACAATGATGTTACCTTTCATTTTTAACAATAGTTTGATTTGTTTTTCTTGTACTTGCAATATACAATATATTGCACATAAACCATCATGTATGTGTGTATAATATTCAAAGATTTAAAACCCTGGGCTTTGACTCAGTGGTTATGGAAATGAAGGAAGACTTCTGACCGTATGGTCTTGAGTTCGATTCCCGATCCACCCGGGTTTTACCGGCTTTGCATTGTCGTGCCCTCGGGCGGGTGCAGGGTCGGGTTTTTCCCGGAACTGGTGGCATGGTGGGCTAGGGGCTCCGTGCGTGCAGGTTGGGCTGCCGCGGGCTACCTTTCGGCCAATGGGTGCCGCGTATGGAGTACCCGACGATTCTTATGTTGGATGGTCAAAAAATATTCAAAGATTTATTTTTTAATTCAAGACAAATAAAATAAAGATAATTAATTTTTTTTTAACAAATGAATAAAGTATTAATAATTGGTGAATAACGTGTAACACATTTAAATTATAGTCAAACTATATAATTTTTTTTTTTTTTTTTGCATAATATAATATCAACTATCACATAATGTCATTATAACATTTTAGATGGTTATTGATGCAATCATTTCTCTCTTACAAACTTTATGAATTAGTTTGAATATTAGGTAATAATTTGCTAGGGTGACATGAAACTTGTAAACTCGAACCTTTATCAAATCAAATACATAAACTCATGTGAGTTTTTATTTTAAAATTTGTTGAAAAGTTTTTTTTTTTACATTTGTATTAAGTTTGGTCACATCATTGGATATCCCTTTCAACAATAGGCCTCATGTTCTATACAATCATTTTCATACAGAATTTCATTACAAAACCTCAATATGAATCCACTTGTTCCAAACGAGCCACCGTAATCGTTAGCACGGTCAAACCCCGTAAACGACATCTAGATATTTTATAGTACAACACTAATTGTTGGAATTATTCTTTTTAATTCATGTGTCGTTAAACCGACCATATAAATATAAGTCACATGTAATTTCATTCTAAAATAAGTTTGTTATAGACCGGGTAAACCAACAAACATATATGTTGGAATTTATACAGGATTGATTTTGTGCATAAAAAGTACCTTCTCATTTATTTATTTTATATATACAAAGTACATGAGGGGGAATGGTGCCACTTAGTTGTCGCCGACACTTCCCCATTGGTCTAGGCAAATTTTGCTTTTGTCTGGTTTAAATTTACAGTCATACCCTTGGTTTTTTTTTTTCTCCCAGCCATATTACGATTTTACCCTCAGTTCGAATTTACAGTTTTGCCATCGTTTTTATTTTTTCCTTATCAAATTACGATTTTGGCCACAGTGTAAAATTACAGTCTACCATCGTTTTCGTTTTTCTTTTTCTTGACGAAACTATGGTAATGTTTTATTTTAATTGGTTGACTCAGTGTAATTTCTATTTGTCTTGAAAAATACAGTTTTGCCATCAGTTTAAAATTATCGTCTTTCTATCGTTTACTTCTTCTTTTTTTTGCAAAAGTATAGTTGTGTTTTGTTTTAATTGGTTGACTTGATGTATTTTTTTTTTTTTTTGAAATTGTGGTTTCAGTAGTATGTACAAGTAACCGAAACACAGACGTACGTGTTACTAGAGAGAAATATTCCGTTTAGCGCTCTGCAACGCGAACAGAGAAAAACTAGTTAGGTACATAAAAGAAAACCCACACGTATCCTTAAAATATGAGAAAACCATTAACTTAAACTAAATCCAAAATTATTAGTATTGGTGTAACTTTATATTTAACTTTTTGAGAAAAAATGCCTAGATAGTCATTGTGTTTTGATGAAATTTTACCTACAGTCTCAATCTTTCTCAAATTACAGCTATAGTCTTCAATTTTTGCGTACTCGTTTCGGTAAGACACATGTCCATTTACATATATAATATTAATATATGTTTGCATTTTAGATACAAAAATGCCAATTACAAAATTCCAAACATGATTCTAGTTAATTTAGACATTAAAAGTATTCAAAAGTAAGTTCTTCTAACATTTAACAATACTTAGATTAACAAAAGAACTAAACAAGAGCATCTTCTAACATTTAACAATACTTAGATTAACAAAAGAACTAAACAAGAGCAAAAGCTTTCGACGTTATATGTGTTCGGTTTTTCAACGAGCTTGATCTATCCAATTTCATCTTATCATTGACCTAATAACATTTAAATCAACCTTAAATGTTAGTTATGAAAGGTTTAAACAAGATTTGCTTATAATTGAAACTCAAAGAAAACAAAATAATAACTTGGACAATCCCGCCGTTAGCTACGGTCCACAAACCGTAGCTTACGGTCTTGAACCGTAAGTTACGGTTTAACCTGCAGATTTTAAATCCCAATTTTGCCCTTAATACGAAAACGACCATAACTTTCGTTTCGTTTAAACTCCCGTTTCTTCCTACATGATCGTAACTTGATCCTCTATCATTTGGACTCGAAATCCAACATCCGCATTAACAATATTCTTAATTTATAAGCTCTCGGCTTTATATTTATTTACAAAATATTTGACCCGTTCATGTTTTATCAAACAAACTCATTTGTTTACGTTCAAATTCACATAAACGTCATAACTATAAATGTTTCCGATTATCCGAGGTTCTATTCACGGGTTTTATGCGTCCGTTATTCAACATATGTTTTGTTCATCGACCTGTTCAACTACAACAGTTGAACTTATTTAGCTCAATTCCCATATGCGAAATTGTGCATCTTTTAGTCGTAACTCACAACCGAGTCTTTTGACTATTAATCCACGTCCCGTTTCTCGGTTTACGCGATTATTTGCAATTATACCCATTATCCGAGTATCAAATCGAAGTCATTAATCATGCAACCATTCTGGTATGCATTAAGACTTCATTTTGACCCGTTTGGCAAACTTAGCGAAATCCATCGCTTTTATGTAACCAAACTTTTAATATTCTTATCATTTTGACCCGTTTGGTTTACTCAGCGACCCAAACCTTTAATATTTTTATCATTTTGACCCGTTTGGTTTACTTAGCGAAATCCATCGCTTTTATGCAACCAAACCTTTAATATTCTTATCATTTTGACCCGTTTGGTTTACTGAGCAAAATCTATCGCTTTTATGCAACCAAACTTCTCATAGATTCGTCATTCAACCCGTTTGAACGTTTTAGAGAAATCCATCACTTTCGAACATTCAAACTTATCGTTAATTCGTTATCTAACCTCCTGGTTCGTCCATACGAATTGCATCACATATGCACAAACCGAGTCTTACAACTAATATATGATAATCGATCATTTATTAATACAATTCAACAAGGAAATTCTACGAAGCATAAAGCTACGTACCTTTAAAGCTTTGCCTTCAAGCGGGTGTCCGCTCCGTCTTGACCACTTAATGATTCGCCCAATTTGCCTATAGAGTTCAATCCTATTTATCGTTTAGAACTCGTAATACGACATATGTCACGAAATTTGTCAAAATCTCATTTACGTGATTCTTTCATACATTTCAATCAATCCATGATTACTTAGGTGGTGTTTGTTTTTTCAGATGCAAAAGGTCTGCAGTATGCAGACCACATCTACAAACGTCTGCACGAGAAGAGGTGGACCAAATGTATGCGGAGTGTAATAAAAAGAGTGTTTGATTATCTCACCTCTTTACCCCACATCTGCAAACTTTTTTCCCTTTCCCTTCTCTCAAACCCCAAATCAGCCATAATTGCTAACTTCAGAATGTGTAACAAAAACACAATCAGTAATGCAGTAATCAATCTAACATCAATAACAAAACTAAGCTCATTGTAAGGAAATCAACCAACTGTGATTAGTCAACATTCCGTATTCGCATTCCATTACATGACACACAAAACCCTACAAAACATCCACATCTCATTAACCAACCACACAACTTCAATTCATCCATAAACCTAAACTCAACACCGACAAACTCAACAATTCGAAAGCTAGAAACAAGCTACAGTAATATATTCAACACGAATCAAAGCATCGTTCGTTGAAACAACCAATTCCGATCATACGAAACCGCAATTGCATCGTTATAAATCTAATTCGACTGAATTTTAGCATCAATTAACCGAAACCTAATGATAGATTGCAGTGATTGTACATTGAATTAGTCAGATTTGTGCACGATGTTCATAAGCAAGAAGAGTAAAGTTCTGACTTTTAATGTTCATAGTCTTCTCTTCTCCGACGACGAATCATCGAGATTGGGAGGCGTTGTTGACCGAACCCGCAATTCGATTGCACATATTTTGTTGACGGGTAGTTACAGATGGGTGGGTTTTGACAGGCGGTTGCAGGCACCTTCGGGGTGTGACAGGTGGTTGCAGGTGGGTGGGTTTTGACGGGTGGTTGCAGGTGTCACTGGATGTGACGGGTGGTTGCAGGTGTCACTCGTGTTCCTCGAGTGTCGTCGGAGTTTTGACAGTGACCGGCGATTGGGTTGATGGTGTTGATTGGTTGTTGGCAAGGAAGAAGGGGGTGGAAAGGTAGGGTTGTTGCCCTATTTGTGGGAACAAATCATAATAAATGGGCCTTACACACATATATTTATATATAAATTATCTTATTTGTTTATCATTAAGGGCAATTTAGTCATTTAACATTGACTTAACTAATTAACCTAACCTCCATCTACTTTAAGGACTATCCAAGTAACAAGTGAGCAAACCACAAGGAGTAAACATGCTATTTTGAAAAGGTGAGGACTAAAGATGAAAAACTGACAAACCACAAGGACTATCCAGGCAATTAACCCTTAATAATATTTAAATTTTTAATTAGTGTCATGAGCTGTGACATGAAGTTCCGGCGAAGATGCATACGAGAAACAGAAGGATTCGAGTGATTTGGTTTTGGGGTGAACGGTTAGAGGTTTTCAATTACGATGCATATTTATACTGAACTCAATGATTAACATGCCTTAATTCGCATCTTTGAGTCGGTTTGCATAAATTTCGAAACTAGAATATTTGGTTCGATTATAGGTTGATTCAGACAAATTTTATGCGTAGGATTTGTTTGGGTAAGTATCTAGATGCAGTACCAATAGTTTGGAAACTCGATTTCACGTGTTTGGATGAAAATCACGAAAGATCAGGAAGATCCGATGAGAGGATCGTGTTTAGTCCTTGGGCGGCAAGTCAAACGATTTGAAATATGAATCTTGTTTCGGTTTTAAAGAATTGCCATCTAGAGTATAACCCAAACAAGACAGGTGGTGGAGTGGTTGTGTGTGCGTGCGTTGGTTTATCTGGCCGGTACAGTCCCGTGGTCAGCTTTCTTATTATTTCCATTTTTAACACTTTTAAATTATGGCAGCTTTAGTCTCGTGGTTCATATCTTGGTTTATTTAACTTAATTAACTTATTTGACGATGTTCTTTATAATAACTAACGAAACTAAGTAAGTTTATTATAAAATTTCATATCTTTAGATAACTAATCTTAATATTAAATAAAAAGGTGATAATAAAAATCCTATTTTTTAATTTATGTAGAATCTGGTTTACAATGGGTCTGGTTTTTATAAGACCCGTTTCCAACGGATGTTACATCAGTACTTGTTTTAATAAAAATACCCATCATCTTTAGTCAATTTGATTAATAAATTCATAGCTTTGTTGTTTTGGTCATTTTAGGTTAACAGTCAATATTTCATCAATTATAACTTTGTTAATTAAGCTTTGGATCTTCAACTCTTAATCAGAATTGATCAATAACACATGCATCCATATTTTTGGTTAGGCCACATAATTAAAACCAAACCTAACCTACATGCTGTAGTTATCAAATGAGATATTTCCAAACTACTAGACACCACAAATATGACCAACTTCAAGAAGTAATGTGTTGGATGGGTTCAACAACTCACTTAAAACTTTATATCAAAGGCTTTTAACTTTGTCAAGATTGCAACCTTAGTCCTCCCATTGCAATTAAGTTGGACTTTAGTCACAATAGTTGACAGATTCACTTTCAACCCAATGCCATACACAAAAAAATGTAAGATGCTACATTGGGAGCTAGGTTTGAACATTACAACGTTAATGGACATACCATTCAACTTTGATCGAACTCATGGCACTCGATTAGCGCCGAGACAATGATGCCAAGGTAGTTGAGGAAAGCAAAAACTTCTATTGTGGAGTGGCAATAACATTAATGAAATTGTAGCTTATAACTGATAACAACCAAGCCTAATGTGAAATTAGCATAGTTACAACATTTAATATTTTACAAAGGTTGCTTCTTTACATGAGCTTATCTCAAGAGTTGTTGGTTTCATAGATTGGTATTAATGTCAAAACTAGAGTTAGCTTGAAGTTATAATTTATGACTTTCATACATACTATATCTTGCCTAGAATTCAAACCCCTCATTAATCTTAGCATTTACTATTAGTTATTAGTCTTTGACTATATACATTTTCTTTCTCAAAAATAATACAAAATAAAAATCGATCAAACCAAAAAAGTTAAAAATAAATTTCTTTTCTTAAATGAAATATTGATTTTCGAATATAACTTTCAATGATGTTACATAATAGTGGTAGGTAAACGGGCAACAAACTGTGCTGCAACCCCCTTTTTGAATTGTAAAACCGATCTTACTAGAAACAAAGCTCTGGTTCTTCAGAGTAGAGAAATTGTTGTGTATGACTCTCTGCACTCTCTTTAGGAAACCAATAGCTTCAAAGGAAACGAACCCAAAGGTATCAAAAGCAAAGAGAATGAAGGCATGTTGATTTTCAGCACAAGCTTGCTCATGCTTAGCGACTTTCTCTGATTCTACCTTCAATACAGCCTGACTAGCCACGAACCGACTGTCTCTAAACCCAAGATTCTTTAGACAAACACCGTATGGAGCTTTTAGAAGCTTCTAGTTTTAAGCTTTTAAGAAAAAACTTATACTCAATAAAAAACCGTGTTTGGTGAAGGAGCTTGAAGCTTTTAAGTTAGTGGCTTGAAACTTTTGGTTGAACGCTCCTACTAGTAACACTTAGAAGGAGCTACAAGCTTTTAGTGAAAAAATAACTATTTTAACCTCTAAAGATAATAAACTTTTTAATGCAAAAACTTTTTAAATTTTAGTTATGTCTATTTTGGTTATTTTATACATTTTATTAAAAGCTACAGCTACTCTGTCAAACATCAAATATATCTAAAAAGCTACAACTACTAGCCACCAGCCACTTTTGCCAAAAATACCCACCATGTACAAACACTATACATAGACCGTGTATATATGACCGTGTATTGACTGAAAGACCAACCAAGCTGGAGCTCATTGGCACTCCGGGCCCCACCGAAAGCTCGAAATAAGTAGCCACCCCCACCGCTTTAAATCGAGTGTGTTCTCTCTTGCCCCTTTTCACTTTTCTCAAACTCAAATCTCTCTTCTTCTTTTTCACATTCTCAAATCTCTGTTTTCTTCTTCTTCTTCTTCTTCACATCCAACACTCAATCAACATGAACAAGCAAGACTACATGAAGCTTCAGGTACTCATCTTCATCCTTCATCACCCAACCTTTGTTTTCCGACCATTATTTCATTTATTCACCGCTTTTCCTGTTTAATTTTGTTCCAGACATGTGTAATCAAACTCAACACACAGTGCGCCTGTGATGGATGCAAGCAGAAGATCAAAAAACTGTTGAATAAAGTAGACGGTTAGTCTCTATCTTCTTCCTCGCTCGCTCACTCGAACGAATCGTCATGAACTTTTGTTCTGTTTTGTTTAATTCATAATTAACCTACAGATCTTCACGATTTGAATCCCACTGTACTGTTTAATTCTTATCTGCGATGAAATTCGAGCCTGCAATTTCTAGTTTCACAGTCGGTTAGTTCATTAATGGCGGATCTACCGTTTCTTAACCGCTTATTAGCGATAAAATTTGTAGTTTCAGAGGCGGTGTTAGGTATTACTTCAACCTACGCTTGTTAATGGCGGATCTGGCGTGGTGGTTTGGACCAGCAAATTGTTGTTGTAGAGTCGGTGTTAGGTGTTACTTTAACCTAGGGTTGTTAATGGCGGATCTGGTGTTTGAATGAGTGGAGATATTTTTTTGGTTAATAAGATAACGTTTAAAAATGTAACGGAGTTGATGATCGTACATATGGATATTTGTGATATGACGGTACTTGGTCCATAGACTAGTCCTGCCGAAGCTACTGCGACCATCCCTGACATGACGTGTCCCCCCTCTCCACATGCCTTTCATTTTCTTTTACTTTTTATATTTTATATTTTTTATTATTTTTTCTTTTTACTTTATTATATACTTGCTCTGTTTAAAAAAGATCACAATATTTGTTTTGGTAACCGTGTCACAGGTTAGTTTTTTCTTTATAAAATATTCCAAAACTTAGTTTATATTGTTTTTTAACCATTAGAACCCGTTACCGAAAAACTCATACATGACGGATAGCGTTTGGTTCTTGTTTGTTTTCACTTCTTTCCTGACCGATGGGATCGGGTAAGAACGGGTCAAATAAATTATTTTTTATACACTTTGGTATTGTGTTTGTTTCAACAAAAATGGTGTGGGTTCAATTCTTGCAAGTGATTAAGGTGTAAAAATTGTTGTTTAAAAAGTATATTATTCTTTATATACACTCACTACAAAAGTACAAAGATGCAATGAAGTTATATTAAATTAAAAGAAATAAAAATAAAAAGAAAACAAGAGGGTGGAAGGAAAGTGATTGCTAGAGCTATAAAGTGGATTGCGTGTTGACATCTTAATATTTGCTTTTAGGCAAAAACAAGACGGTGCAAAGGAAAGTTTTGAAAGTGCCTTGCGTGTTTACACGCTTTGGTTGTTTCTTTGAAGTTTTGACCGGTTGTAGACTAATGTTTTTGTTTAATAATCACATGTAATTGATATATATATTTTTTTTATAATTATTGATGTGTGATTACTAAATTAATATTAATAATTAACAATTTTATGTAAATCTTTTGTATGCTAATATTTAGTAAAAATTTGAACAGGGGTGTATAAAACAAGCATAGATCTTGAGCAAGGAAAGGTCACGGTGTCCGGAAATGCTGATCCGGCCGCGCTTATAAAGAAGCTTAACAAGTCTGGTAAACATGCTGAGCTATTGGGCCCGCAAAAAGGCATGAATGTTCTTAATAACCAGTTCAAGAACATGGGTTTTGATAACAAGAATCAGAAAGGGGGTGGTGGTGGTGGGAAAGATAGTCAGAAGGATGTGAAAGGGCTTCAACAAATGCAAGCAGCAATGAATAAAGGGTTCAAAGATTTTAAGCCACCTAACAAGGACCAGAAATCGGTTAAATTTAATTTACCTGTTGGTGGCGGCGGTGGTGGTGGTGGAGGATTTGACGATGAGGATGATTTTGATGATGATGATAGTTTCGACGAGGAGGATGATTTTGATGACGAGTTTGATGATGAGGATGATGATAGCTTTGATGGGGAGGATAAGAAGCCCAATAATATGAAGGCAGGGCCCGGGGTGGGTGGGCATGGTCCCCATGGGCCAATTGCAATGATGAATGGAAAGAAGGGACCAGGTGCAGGGTTTGATTTGCCTGTACAGTTCAAGGGCAAGGGTGGAAATATTGATAATTCCAAAAATGGCAATGGTGGGAAAAAGGGTGGTGGTGGTGGTGACGGTGACATTGGTAAAAAGGGTAAAGGCGGTAAAGACAGTGGCAGCGGCGGGTTTGGTGGCTTTTTTGGTGGTAAGATTGGCGGAGCGTTTCTTGGAGGGGGTAAAAAGAAACACGGTGACTTGAGTCCCAAGGGTGGCAAGAAAGGCGCGGATGGCGGCGGTGGTGGGCAAGCAAAGGGTGGTAATTGGGAGAAAAAAGGTGAAGGAAAACATCACGACGAGGGAAAATTGAGTGGCGGCAATAAGCAAAGTGAGTTTCTCGAGTTCAGCAAGCCTCACAACGGCGGTGGTGGTGGGAGGAATATGGCCCACAATGGTGGTGGCAACGGTGGTGGTCGGAATATGGGTCATCCGATGGGTGGTAATCCGATGATTCCGCAAATGGGAAACTTTCCGATGGGCCAAATGGGCGGTCACCCAATGGGCCAAATGCCATCGGCACAAGGCTTACCGATGGCATACCGCGGTCAAGGAGGGATGGATAATGGGAATCCTTTCAACCAACAGCAACAACAGTACATGATGCAGCAACAGCAACAACAGCAGCAGCAGCAGTACATGCAAGCGATGATGATGAATCAGCAACGGGCAAATATGTACCCGCCGCAAATGATGTACGGGCATATGCCTCCTCCACATGCTGCATACGGGCCACCTATGGGAGCACCGGTGAATGATAACATCACCCATATCTTCAGTGATGAGAACACTGATAGTTGTAGTATTATGTAGTAGGATTTGCAGTTTTAATTTAATTTCATAAAGAGTCAGACAGGGAAGGGTAGAGTAGAAGAACCTGAAGCTTGTAGTTTGTGTATTGTTTATATAATCAAATGTATTAAGTGTTTATGTATCAAAAATCAGAAGTTTTGGCTCAAAAAGATCCGAGCAAGTATATATGTAAATAAGTTAAATTACTACTTTTAAATTCTAAAAAATCATCATGTAACATATTCTTTCAATTCATCCTCACACTTTCACGTCTGAACTCTCTTAAATTCTAAAATTTTCAACAAATCTTTGTTCCTTAACTGAGAATACCCCTAGAAGTCTTTAGTACATACATATATGTATCTGCTAAACATAAATAGTTAAGAACGATGATGATATGAAAATTTAGGTGTGAGTTCAAGTGTTTTAAATCAATTTATACGTGAATTTTAATGCATTTTTTTCGGGATTTTATATATTAAAATCCTATAAATATAGGCGGACCCTTTTGATGCCCCTTGTTTCTGCCCCCGATTTCGATTAAGAAGATAAAATTACAAAATATTCATATACATTATACATATTTGATTATGTCACATATTCATCTATATAGTCATGTGATATGCAATATCAACTCGTGTATGATGTATCTACTTTATTATCGTGTATCGACGGAGCTTCCATTAATGTTGATTTAAAACTATGTGACACACAGCTTTATATCACATATCAACTTTACACTTATATCACGACTTTATAACATAAAATGCCACATATCCCTCATTTTCTTTGTGTATCATACAGTTTTGAAAATACTATTTTTTTTTTTGGAAATTAAACATCTTTATAAAAGTTTGTTATTATAAGGGCATGCATTTGTGTCGGTGGCGAAGCTTGATATTTCTAACCGGGGGCGGAAGTCACCGAACCTAAAATTTCTATAAAACTAGGGGGTCGAAAACGTATATACCCAAAAATTTCTATACGAAAACTACATACTCTCCACTACTGAGCGAAAAGTTCGGGGATCGGCCGCCCCCTCCCACCTCTTAAAAGCTTCGCCCATTATTTGTGTCAATGTCTCGATGAGTATGAGGAAAAGAAACTAATTTAAGATAACAAACTAATTTAGACAAGAAAGTGTGCCTTGACCAAACATGAGAAAGCGTGTCTTGACAACCAACACATGTTTATCCCATTTGCTTTTTGATACTTTTGGTATCCTGGCGCCGATTGTGGACTTACTTAGTCTAGTTCAAAGGGTCATGCATAGTAATGTTATGACCCCGAGATCTATGGATGTAGTTTTTAAAAGACTTAGTTTTGTTGTTCAAAAAGGGTAGCGGTGCAACTTGTTGTCCGTTTACCATCTATCTCGATGTAAATTCATAACATTAATATATATGTACATACTAAAGATCATGTCCATTAATTCAAAAGTGTGAGAATTGTGAGAAATATTGTGGAGATGACATGTGTCCTCAATCTAAATCAATTCAAAATGGTAAACAAGTAATTTTTCTCATTGATTCAATTAATTGATTTTTTTAACAACAAATTTGAATCACTGACGGACCACTGGAGTATAATCGTGCCACGAGCGGAACCACCCGATCATATCCATCTCCACTAGGCATAATGCCTATACACCAATTCAGGAAGAAACCCAATAAATATAGGAAAAACCCCCTTTGTGGGAATCGAACCCAGGACCTATTGGTCCCAAATGTAAGATTAAATATATTACGTATTAATATTTAATCTATAGCCATTATAATCATTTACATTATAGAGATCAAAATATATTAGAACCTATTATTTAATTAGTTGGTAATTGTTGATGGACCATATTACCCTTAGTAACTAATTAGGTTTCCTCCTGGGTGCTTATATAAGGAGAGTTATGTGGAGGTTTAAGGGTTACTCAGTTACACAATTCATACACCCCATTAGCCATAACATCATCACGAAACCTCCTCTCCATAACCGATACCCTTTTCGGTTTTCTGAGTCCCCATCATCAGTCAGCACCCTAAGGAGGAACCAGATCAAGATGACAGACATGTCGAACTCCATTACTGGATTCTCCTCTGCACTATCTGCTGTGACAGGTATGTTTATATTGTTTTCCTTCATGCACAAACAGAACTGAACCAAACACCAAAGTCTTATCTCACCCCCAAGATGCCACTAGGATACGAACTAATCTACGAATTTGTATTTTTTTTTATCGTTCATCGATTATAATTTTCTGAAGATCGTAGAATGAAGGTTTTATAAAGTGTTATATAGTGATGGATGCAGAATGAATGTTTTATACAGTGTTATAGTGTTATATTTTCTGGTAGCAGAATGAAGGTTTTATATAGTGTTATAGTGTTATATAGTATTATCTTTTCTGGTAGCAATCTATGATGATGTATAGTGTTATATAGTGTTACATTGCGTTATATGGTGTTATATGATGTTTATATGGTGTTATATAGTGTTATATATAACAAGTGTTATATATTTTTAGTTGCAGTTACATGTTTCCAATTTTTAGGATGTCCGGATTTTCAGTGTTAGTTTAAAAATGGATCGCTAGAATTTAGAAAAGGTTACCTTATTTGAAACATATAAAAAGACACTATTACTCCCTACAATTTTCAAATCAACCCAAATAATTAAAACACAATTTACAATTTGGTCCCTATTTACAATGGTTTAAAACATTTCTTACACTTCTCACATTTCTCACACTTTAAGCCTTTTTTACACTATCCTTACCCTATATATATATATATATATATATATATATATATATATATATATGAGAAAAATCCGTTAGGAACCAATCTTTATTGCGAGAATCGCGAGAACCAATGTAAACACAACCAAAAATACATAAAAAATCTAAAACACACACAATTTTTTTTAATATTTTTTAATAAAAATCGCTTCTTTTCGTCAATAATATTTTTTTTATTTTTGGAGACTAAAACTAGCGATTTTTATTGAAAATAAATTCTTATGTGTTTTTTTAGATTTTTTTTTTGGGGGGGGGGGTTTAGGTTTTTTAGGTTTTTGGGGGGTGGGGTGGGGGGTTAGGTTTTTTAGGTTTTGGGTGGTGTAGTGGGTTAATTTTGTTCTGTTCACATTGGTTCTTGCGCTTCTCGCAATAAAGATGGTTCTCGCATGAACCCTACCACATATACACACACACACACACATATATATATATATATATATAATGTAAGTATCTATAGAAAACCCACTTTAATTTAGAAAACCCGGGAAACTCAAAGCTCCCGATGTTTTTTTTCTTGAAAAAATTTACACATGTTATATACATGTTTTTAAGGGTTTTGGGCAAAAAAAAAACCAAAAAAGCGCCGAGTAGATATTTTTAAAAAAAATAAACAAGTTTTGGTGTAACACATGTTACAAATATGTCAGATGAATGTAACATGTGTTACACCAAAACTTGTTTATTTTTTTTAAAAATATCTACTCGGCGCTTTTTGATTTTTTTTGCCCAAAACCCTTAAAAACATGTATATAACATGTGTAAATTTTTTCAAGAAAAAAAAACATCGGGAGCTTTGAGTTTCCCGGGTTTTCTAAATTAAAGTGGGTTTTCTATACATCCTTCCCCTATATATATATATATATATATATATATATATATATATATATATATATATATATATATATATATATAGGGAGAAGATCATGCGAGAACCACCTCTTATTGCGAGAACCGCGAGAACCAATGTGAACACAATCAAAAATGCCTAAAAATAACTAAAAATCACACAAATTTTTTTTTTAATATTTTTTATATAAAAATCACTACTTTTCGAAGCAAAAAAAAAATTAATTTTTTTTTGCCACTAAAAGTAGCGATTTGAGCATAAAAAATATTTAAAAAAAATTTAGATTTTTTTTTTGATTTTTTTAGATTTTTTTAAGATTTTTTTTAGGTTTTTTGGGGGTTTAGATTTTAGCATTTTAGCTTGGGGGGGGGGGGTTAGGTTTTTTTTTTTTTGGGGGGGGGGGTTAGGTTTTTTTTTTGGTGGGGGGGGGGGGGCTTGGGTTTTTTTAGCTATTTTAGGTTGTGTTCACATTGGTTCTCGCGGTTCTCGCAATAAATGGAGTTCTCGCATGAGCCCCTTCCTATATATATATATATATATATATATATATATATATATATATATATATATATATATATATATATATATATATATAGGATAAGGATCATGTGAGAAGTGATAGGCTAGTTGAGAAACTTGAGAAGCATTCTAGACCACACATTTTTCTAAGCCTTTCGTAATATACACATATGTATAGTTTAAAATTGACTATATACATATGTGTATATTATACACATATGTATATAGTCAATTTTAAACTATACATATATGTATATTACGAAAGGCTTAGAAAAATGTGTGGTCCAGAATGCTTCTCAAGTTTCTCATATAGGGTGGACTTCTCTTAGGATCCCTACCCGAAGCACTATGCTAATTGAGAAACTTGAGAAAAATTCTGGACCACACATTTTCCCTAAGCTTTTCGTAATATACACATATGTATAGTTTAAAATTGACTATATACATATGTGTATAATTCAAGATTTGACAATATACGTATATGTATATAGTCAATTTCAAACTATACATATGTGTATATTACGAAAAGGTTAGGGAAATGTGTGGTCCAGAATACTTCTCAAGTTTCTCAAAGAGGGTGGACTTCTCTTAGGATCCCTACCCTACATATTTATATATATATATATATATATATATATATATATATATATATATATATATATATATAGGAGTAAATTACAAAAATTGTTCTTTATGTATGATACTTATTGTACTTAAAAGACAGGAATTGTTTTTAAGGTAAATTATTGTTTTCGTCCTTTATGTTTGTAGCGAGTTGCAAGAAATGAGTGAAATCGGTGTGCAAGAAAACTGATTCGGGTAATCAGGTCGAGTCAATTTATGATTGTTTTCAAGATTTTCAAGAACTTGTGTGGTTCTTGAATTGTGGGTGCAAAAGACAGTATTTTAGTGTGTGTGTGTTTTTTGTGGGTAAAAGAATGGGGAACATGCTTGATCCGAGGATATGGAGAGACATGGGACGAGGTTGATTAAGGTTGTGGATTTTGTGGTTTTTTTTTTTTTTTTTTTTTTTTTTTTTTTTTTTGAGGGGGGGGGTGGATAGGGCAAAGATTGAAGCTTTCATAGGAGAAGGGTTTTTTAACCTCAACCACCATCACAAGTTTGCTTAACATCACCCACCATTCTCTGACCCCCGCAACCCTAACGTCACCTCCCTCATCTCTTTCTTAGTTTCCCACCCCTCTAGGTGGTGGTGGTGGTGCGGGTTGGTTTTGGTGGTGGTGACTGTCATAACAGTGGTGGCGGATTTGATAGTGGTGGTGGGGGTTGGTTGGAGAAAGGCAGAAGATAGGGAGATAGAGGTGTTTATTTGTTTAGATATATTATTTAACATACTGGTAAAATTACAAATGTACCCTCGTGTGCCTTGCATATGTCATAGTTAACTGAAAATTTTAACCAAGTTATGGTCAAAGGACTTAGCGTGTAATGAGTTTTACAAATAAAAAATTGTAACTGTAATTATTTAAGTTAAAGTGAAGTCTATCCGTTGCAATCCGATACACGAAAAACATAATTTACGCTTGTTTTTATCACAAAATACAAAGCATAAAAGTAAGGTAAAATTGATTGCCAAATTATGTAGTTAAGTCAAATACATAAAAGGACAAATCAGTGGAGACATCATGTCTGCAAAGAATCGTTTTTCTGTAACAGAAAATATCTTCTCCCCAATGCAACGTATCACTTGTTGTTGCTTTTCATGGGATATTTCACTTAATTTTTTCTGGAACACAATATATTACACTTAACTACCTTTTACAACTATGGAATTCCACACCACCCATACATTTTTTCGGGACCAAAGTGTAACATTTTTAATTAATGTTACAAAAACTTATCTACAAAAAATTAAACTATAAAAGTACTCACTCGAATAATAATTTATATGTATTTTAGTAATGGGTTGATCCTACTTATGAAACATCCATGTGAATGAGATAAAGTATAAGATTAATTAAAAGAAATATGAGTTTGAATAAAGACTTTAATTTTTAAGTGATATTATGCCAATAACACGAAATTATATATTGTTTACACATACTATATACTTGAAAAGTTAATCTTTATTTTTATTTCTCTTAATTTTTGTCTAGTAATGTTTTTTTTTATTTCTCTTAACTTTTGTCTAGTATTATTTAATTCTAGTACTTGTATTATGTGGAAAGTTATCCCTTTTTTAAATATATTTTTCATGATATTGTTTTCTTAGATTTATATCATCATGAAATTCATATATTTTAGACATATGAAATATATGTAATCTATCTATACTTTCTATAAAAGCAGAAATCCCAATGACATAAGAAAAGCTGATGTGTCAGTCAGAGAGGCTGTCCAACAAGGCTTTTCTTACGTCATTATCGCATCATAAACCTTAATATTAAAAGACTTTAAAATTCAAAGCTGGCCCATATTCAAATTCCAAAGGTCTGCCATCAAACCACTGCCCATCAACAAAATTCAACATATGTTAAAAATTCAAACTTCTGCAATCAAAACCACCGCCCATTCAAAATTTTGGCTCCAGATTCAAAATTCAAATCATACAGGTATAAATAGTTCTTTTAATACTTTCTTGCTCCCAAAGAATCAAAGCATACCATTAACGATGACTACAAAGACCAATCGATCTCCTTCTCATCAATAAAAAAGGAGAACAAGTCGGAGAAACCACACACCACCGGCTAATTCAGATCGGAAAAATAGTGATAACAATAAGACGGTGATAAACAAGAAGCCGAAAAAGATTATTCACAAAGATGATGATGATGCTGTTGCAAAGAGGAGTAGTTTTTTGGAATATTCTCTCTCTATCTCCAAATCCATCTTCAACCCGATCCTAAGCAGGTATTAAGCTCGATCTCTTTCACTTTTGGTTCTGTTTTGAATGAATCTGAATGAAAAGCCTGGAACAGGTCTGTAGAACCCTAGCAGATCCATTTAGATTTTGAATCATGTTCTATTTTTTTATCTATGTGAGTTAATGCTTTGCGATTTGTGTTCTACACTTAATTTTCTGTTGATGTTGAACATGTTACAGTGATAATCATATATCTGAATCTATCAACCTTTTGTTGAGTTAGGTTATGGAGGGTTATGAGTTAGGTTATGAGTTTTGAGAGTTAGGTTATGGAGGACGACGGGAGGCGAGAAGAAATACAAAATCACACAACAACAAAGCCTCCGAATTCATCTTCAACCTGATCCTAAGCAGGTATTAAGCTCGATCTCTTTCACTTTTGGTTCTATTTTGAATGAATCTGAATGAAAAGCCTGGAATAGGTCTGTAGAACCCTAGCAGATCCATTTCGATTATGAATCATGTTCTATTTTTTTGTATCTATGTGAGTTAATGCTTTGCGATTTGTGTTCTAAACTTATTTTTCTGTTGATGTTGAACATGTTACAGTGATAATCATATATCTGAATCTATCAACCTTTTGTTGAGTTAGGTTATGGAGGGTTATGAGTTTTGAGAGTTAGGTTATGGAGGACGACGAGAGGCGAGAAGAAATTCAAAATCACACAACGAAAAAGCCTCCAAATCCATCTTCAACCCGATCCTAAGCAGGTCTTAAGCTCGATCTCTTTCACTTTTGGTTCTGTTTTGAATGAATCTGAATGAAAAGCCTGGAACAGGTCTATAGAACCCTAGCGTATCCATTTTGATTTTGAATCATGTTCTATTTTTTTGTATCTATGTGAGTTAATGCTTTGCGATTTATGTTCTAAACTTAATTTTCTGTTGATGTTGAACATGTTACAGTGATAATCATATATCTGAATCTATCAACCTTTTGTTGAGTTAGGTTATGGAGGGTTATGAGTTAGGTTATGAGTTTTGAGAGTTAGGTTATGGAGGACGACGAGAGGCGAGAAGAAATTCAAAATCACACAACAACAAAGCCTCCAAATCCATCTTCAACCCGATCCTAAGCAGGTATTAAGCTCGATCTCTTTCACTGTTGGTTCTGTTTTGAATGAGTCTGAATGAAAAGCCTGGAACAGGTCTGTAGAACCCTAGCAGATCCATTTCGATTTTGAATCATGTTCTATTTTTTTGTATCTATGCGAGTTAATGCTTTGCGATTTGTGTTCTAAACTTAATTTTCTGTTGATGTTGAACATGTTACAGTAATAATCATATATCTGAATCTATCAACCTTTTGTTGAGTTATCTCTGGTACTTTTTTTTTCTGATCTCATATGAAATATTTACGTTTGTAAGGAAGGATAATAATTAACTTTTCTTATATTTGTTGATAAGTTTAAAAAAATAGAAATTTGTAGATGTGTGAGTTGTTGAATTGTTTGAAAGCCGGTTAGGTTTAAGCTTAATATAGTTTAATATGTTTGTCACACCCCGATATATCCACATATTACCGGTGGGCCCGGCCGGGAGTATCGTGACGTAGTTGATATCATCATTGTCAATACACACAATATAATAGCACAGCGGAAGGCTTGGTGAATAAACTATTACAACCATAATGTCCGAGTGTCATAAATAAAATACAAGAAAACAAAATAACAGACTTTAGGTATCTAGGGATTTGCAAGTTCCTCTTATATGACACCTAGTAGCTCCAGCCTATTTACGAAAGGTACCTGTCAATCAGTCTTTAGAAAATACGTCAGTTTACACTGGTAAATACAATTAACTGACTCTTTTGAAAACATTTATGAAAATTGATTTAAGTGCACAAGGCACAAATCATTTATAACTTGGAACAACTATTTAAAGATAATCTTGTATACATATTTACATGTTTGTCATACAATTGGGGCCGGTTTGGAAGCCGGTCATGATTAACCGATCACCACTTATAGAACCCACAAAGGAGTTATCCTAACATGTGGGTTTATATTTTAGCATTTGCATCTGTCAGGTGTATGCCTACACCCCGTGCATAGGTCGTGGCCATTTTCAAATGAAATGAGCTGAGGATATCCAGGACACGGTCGTATTAACCCCCAATATTCATGTTATCAAACAAGACAAATTAAAACGGGTTATATAAATTTATTAATCACAATCCGATTAAATGATTTCATACCCGACCAAGTGGTATTATTATAATACCATATCCCAAGCCCGTATAAGGGAAAATAAGTTAAAAGTATTTACCTGAGCTAAATGTGAAAGGTAACTCTACCGTATAATCCTAAAGCTTTATGATGATACCTTCTACTGGATGCTACTTAATCTGTATAGAAGGTTTAATAACCTATTAGGATGCTAACGGGTCTTTAGTTAAGTCAAAGACTTAGACCGGCTAGCTAGAAAGAAACTTTACGGTTCTAAACGCTAGATTAAGCGGAGACCGGAATAGAATGTGGTTTAGACCCGACAAGTTTGGATACTTGTATAGTATGGGTAAACTAAACACATTCTGGAATTTGAGGATTTAATGATAAGGTTAAACCCGTTTCGGCTATTTTACGTAAACTAGTCACATAAACCGATCCGAACGCATAAACGTGTAACGGGTAACCAAATGAATTATATACAGGTCTCAAATGTTATTATGCTTAAAATGTGTTATTACATCAGTAGGATGTTAACATATATGCCCAAAAAGTATTTAAAACCAATTTAAGTCCCGTAAGGGCATTTTGGTCATTTTAATGATCATAAAAGAGATTTTATAATAAACTGAGGTTCTGGTCTTTGGTAATCAGTAAAAATATTTATTTTATCTCATTACATCAGTAAGATATTACATATATGTGAGGTTTACCATTTAAGGCCAAACTATGTCCCGAAAGGGCATTTTGGTCATTTCACATATGCTTTTAAGGACATTCTTGGAAATCTGAGTTCATGACTTATACCTACTGTAATAATATTAAAATTTTTAAAAATTCAGTAGGTAACAAGTCTTAGGTGTTAAATATGGTTTAAAACCATACTATGCACCTAATTAGCGTAAAATCACTAATTGACGATAATTAAAGTGTTTTATGGAAATATGAGATTTTGATCAGTTTTGAATGCTCAAAATAATTTATTTAATGTATGAAATCGGTAGGAAAAGGTTTGGCATTCAAATCATTTGTAAATCTCATTTTATGCATGAAAAGGGTATTATCGTCATTTACCGAATTACACAAGAACTCTATGATTTAATCAGATTATAATCTGACCAAAAATCTTAAAAATCCTTAAAAATAATATCTTAACAATAGGTAATGAGTTTTGGTTCAAAATCCAAGTTTAACCATGTCTTATGCAAGATATCGCAATTTAATTAATAAAAAGCTTCTAATTACGATATCGAGCATAACTTTTGTTTAAGACCAAGAACTGATGTTAAATTTTCGGGACAAGCTTATATATCAGTAGCAAAGGTTTTTGTCCTCTCACATTTCTAAAAATCTCATTTATATGTCAAAAGGGCATTTACGACATTTATAAGCATATTAACAAACAAGAGCATATAATTCAAACTACTAAGGACCAAGCAATATAACTCCATAGTGTTATACTACTGTATAATATGGTCCTAATGGAAGCTTAAAACATGGAATAATTAAGCTTAAACGGGTCAGAACTGAAAGTCAAAGCAAAAGTCAAGCTTTTGCGACTTTCAGTTATAAACTTACCTTAGACTGATAATTGCCGGGTTAGACCTGATTAAACATGTTCTAATACTAATTACCAAGTCAATAGAATGTTAAAATATAATTTATAACTTATGTTTTATTAGTTTAAATCATTTTTAAAGTTTCTGTCCAGTTTGACTTTTTGACTAACTAGTTTGACCTGACAATTAACTAGTCAAACGAAATAATTAGGAGGTGCCCTTTTAAGGGTTAATCACCTACCTTAATGTGGTTCCATAGGCACTTTCATTTCGGTTAGTGGCTGGACCATTTATGATTTAACCGAAAGTCAAAGCTTAATTACGATATGTTTGACTTTTCGGTTTTTAAGCTAATAAAATGGACTAAGCAGGGACTAAGACACTTACATAAGGTCCTTGCTATCTTTTCTACACTTCTTAATCTTCTCCTAATGCTTGCTATCTCCAGAAATGAGTTTGAATGTTGTTGCAAGTGAATGAGCAAATGTTCACAAGAACTTAGAAACCTTTATATACAAATTGGCCATGCATTTGGATCTTTGCATCTGTTTTGGAGGCATCTAGGATCACCCCAGGTGTCCTAGGGGTTTAACAAGACCGACAAATAGCACATGGTATCACTTAGAATAAGTTAAAGTCGGTTTGGAGCTGAAAACCTGCACCTGGCAGGTGTTTTCTATGCTGGGCAGTTCTACGCGGGCCGCTTAAGACTCAGCAAGAGTCTACGCGGGCCGCGACGACCTGTAGATCAGGTTAAAACATTTTAAATTTTGGCAGATTCAGTCTCTGGCTATTTTAAACCTTATACAACTTCATTTTTGGCATATAAGGCCTTTGTAGTTAGTTTGTAGAGGTTCAAGGGAGTATATCCAAACTCCGTTATGCCCGGTTTCGTTAAATATCACCATAAACACAAGTTTCATCACATTGACACTTTTCACCCAAAGTCTTGAAAACTTGCTTAACGATCTCGAAACCACATGAAATTTATATCACTTATTCTTGAGAGTATATTTGAATATTTCGAAGCCTGGGGTTCGTTAAAAGGTCACTCAGAGGTAAGAATTAACATGTTGACACATTTAACCACTGTAGTTTATAATCTTCCGATTGTTTTCATAAACGGCTTCTTATATCCGATAAATCACTCGTTTAAGAATATATTCTTCACGTATGGTCATTTAGAGGCACAAGTTTGGCATGTTGACACTTTTAGTCCCTTTGCATACATATTTTCACCGTTTGTCAACTTTAGTCCTTCAAACTCAATCTTTCACACATTTAGAGTTTAGGACATGTGTCTTTACATAATTGGACACGTTTTTACGTGGTGATACATCCTCACCCCCTTAAAAGAAATCTCGACCCCGAGATTTACTGGAATAAGTGAGGGTACTTCTGTCGCATAGTGGACTCAACTTCCCACGTATATCTGAGGCCTCTACGGGCATCCCATTTAACATTCACTATAGGCACATGCTTCCTTCGGAGCTTTTTAACCTGACGCTCCTTAATCGATATAGGTCTTTCAACAAACCTCAGGCTTTCATCAATCTGTACGTCTTTATGAGATATAGCTAATGATTCATCAGCTAGACATTTCTTTAGATTACAGATGTGGAATACAATATGAATTCCACTCAGCTCCTCATGCAAGTTTAGCTTATAAGCTACACTGCCGACACATTCGATGATCTCGAACGGTCCAATATATTTAGGACTTAACTTGCCCTTCTTACCAAAACGCATCACACCTTTCCAGGGTGATACTTTCAGTAAGACTTTATCGCCAACCTCAAACTTTAGAGGTTTTCCCCTCTTATCAGCATAACTTTTCTGCCTATCCCTGGCAGCTTTCAGGCGATCACGAATTTGGACAATCTTGTCCGTCGTTTCAAGGACTATATCAGGTCCTGATAACTGAGCTTCTCCTACTTCCGCCCAACAAACAGGCGTTCTACATTTCCTTCCATACAATGCCTCAAAAGGCACGACCTGAATGCTAGTATGGTAGCTATTGTTATTGGAGAACTCGATCAAAGGTAGGTGGTCATCCCAACTACCTCCCAAATCAATAACACACGCTCGAAGCACGTCTTCCAAAGTTTGAATTGTACGCTCGCTATGTCCATCTGTCTGAGGATGGTAAGCAGTACTAAAATTCAAACGAGTGCCTAAAGATTGTTGGAAACTTTTCCAAAAGTGAGAGGTGTATCTAGTATCTCTATTAGATATAATAGATACCGGCACTCCATGGAGAGATACAATCTTATCCACGTACAATTGAGCTAGCTTGTCGGAGCTATGAGTCTCCTTGATGGGTAAGAAATGTGCTGACTTAGTCAGTCTATCAACTATGATCCATATGGTATCATTTCCATGCCTTGTTTTAGGTAACTTGGTTATAAAGTCCATAGTTACCATCTCCCACTTCCATGTGGGAAGTTCTGGCTGTTGTAGCAGACCCGATGGCTTTTTGATGTTCAGCTTTAATCTGAGCACAAGTCAGGTACTTAGCTACATGTGTGGCAATAGATTTTTTCAAACCTATCCACCAATAATTAGCTTTCAAATCCTGATACATTTTGTCACCTCCAGGGCGAACTGAGTATTTGGAATTGTGAGCTTCCTTGAGGATTATATCTCGAAGTCCTCCATGAATAGGAACCCAAATTCTTCCATTTAATCTGAGGATTCCATCCTTGCTAGGTGCTAACTGCTCAGCAGTTACACCTAACTTTTCGTCTGGAAGGTTAGCTTCCAAAACAGCATCTTTCTATGCAGCTAATAGCTTTTCATTCAGACTATTCTTCAATTCAATGCTCTTGGCATTAATTCTGATGGGTTTGACTCTCTCCTTTCAGCTTAGAGCATCCGTGACCACATTCGCTTTACCTGGATGGTAGCGAATTTCGCAATCATAATCATTTAGAGTCTCTATCCAGCAGCGCTGTCTCATATTGAGCTCTTTTTTATTGAATAAGTGTTTGAGACTTTTGTGATAAGAATAGATCACACATTTAGTTCCATATAAATAGTGCCTCCACAACTTAAGTGCGAAGACAACGGCACCCAACTCCAAATCGTGGGTGGTGCAATTCTTTTCATGCACTTTTAATTGTCGGGATGCATAGGCAATCACCTTGCCCTTTTGCATAAGTACACAACCCATACCGGTGTGTGAAGCATCACAATACACGACAAACTCTTCTACTCCTTCGGGTAAGGTCAACACCGGAGCATTGCTCAATTTCTACTTAAGAATTTCAAATGATTCTTGTTGCTTTGGACCCCAATCAAATTTTACATCCTTGCGGGTCAGAGAAGTCAATGGTGCAGCTATCCTCGAGAAGTTTTCAATAAATCTTCTATAATATCCAGCTAAACCCAGAAAGCTGCGAATTTCTGTATGCGTCTTCGGTGCTTCCCAGTTCATAATGGCTTCTATCTTGGCGGGATCTACTTGGATGCCACGCTCACTAACAACATGCCCAAGAAATTGGACTTCACGAAGCCAGAACTCGCACTTGGAGAATTTAGCATATAGCTTCTCCAGACGAAGCAACCCTAAGATACATCGAAGGTGCTTCTCGTGATCAACTTGATTACGAGAGTAAATAAGTATGTCATCTATGAAGACAATGACAAATTTATCTAAGTATGGCTTGCAGACTCTATTCATGAGGTCCATGAATGCTGCTGGTGCATTAGTGAGCCCAAAAAGCATCACTAAAAACTCGTAATTTCCATACCTCGTTCTGAACGCTGTCTTAGGTACATCTTTAGTTCGGACCTCGAGTTGATGATATCCGGATCTCAAATCAATCTTCGAGAAGAAGCTCGCCTCTTGGAGCTGATCAAATAAGTCGTCGATCCTGGGTAAGGGATAACGATTCTTGATCGTTACCCTGTTTAGCTCACGGTAATCAATGCATAAGCGCATTGATCCATCCTTCTTCTTCACAAATAGAATTGGAGCTCCCCAAGGCGAAGAGCTGGGTTGTATGAAACCTTTTTCCAGTAAGTCGTCCAATTGAGTCCTGAGCTCTTTCATTTCAGTAGGTGCTAGACGATAAGGAGCTCGTGCAATTGGTGCAGATCCTGGCAGAATGTCTATCCTGAACTCAACTTGCCTCTCAGGAGGTAATCCAGGTAATTCATCAGGAAAGATATCAGGATACTCGGAAATAATTGGAATGTCTTCAATCTTGGGTTTCGGATCATTCACTGTCACCTGTGCCATGTAAATAACACATCTGTTCTTCAGAAACCTTGATACCTTGCGAATAGACACATTGCTGGGCAGACCCTATTGTGTATCTCCTTGAATAGTGACAGATTCACCAGAAGGGACTTTGATGATAACTTGCTTTTTATCACAGGCAATTTGGGCTTGGTTATGCGACAACCAATCCATGCCTAAAACTACGTCAAACCCAGCCGATTTCATTGGTAAGAGGGATAGCGGGTTAGAATTATTCTTAATGGATATAAAGCATCCATCAAGAAGAGTTGAAGCTGTTTCTAAGGTACCATCGGCAAGCTCTACCTCATATTTTATGTCTAGAGTCTTAATAGGCAGATTCAGTAACTTACAAAACTTATGGTCTACGAAGGACTTATCAGCACCTGAATCAAATAGAACTCTAGCATAATTATTATTAATGAGGAAGGTACCTGTTATGACGTTCTCGTCATTCACCGCCTCCCTTGCATTCATCTGAAAAACCCTAGCAATGTTTTTCTTCGCCTCCTCGGACTTCTTAGCATTCTTGGGGCAATTGGTCTTGATGTGCCCCTTTTCGTTACAGCCATAGCAAGTTGCATCTTTGATGTTTCGGCACTCCACAGACTTGTGCCCTTTCTTCTTGCAAATCCCACATGGTTTAGCTTGTGGGTCCTGGTTGCACTTCCCAAAGTGCCTCTTGTTGTAAGTTTTGCACCTGAGCTTGTCACCCGATTGTCCTTTCTTGGAACCAGAGTTCCCTTTGTTCTTCTTGTTCGACTGATGGGAATGGTCTTCTTCCCTCTTTCTTTTCCCATCATCAGTGGTTTTCTTTGCCCTACTCCTCACAACGTCAAGAGTAAGGGACAAAGACAGATCTGCAGCAGATCTGTAAGTAGTAGGCTTAGAAGCCTTCACATTTCCTTTCACTTCTGGGGCTAAACCACCGATAAAACACGCAATCCGTTTGGGTTCTGGGGTGACCAAGTATGGTACAAGCCTCGACATCGAGTTGAAATTGGTCACATAGGACCTGCAATCCAAATCCTTCATCACCAAGGTGAGGAAGTCAGTCTCTATTCTCTCGACTTCATGTTGAGGACAGTAAGTGTCCTTCACAAGATCAACAAACTTGTTCCACGAAAGGTTATACAGAGGAATCTTTCCAGTGGATTGCACCAATGCTTTCCACCAAGTGAGGGCGTCGCCCTTGAAAGATTGAGACACAAACTTAACTATGTCTTCCTTAGCACATTCACTGATGTCAATCACAGTCTCCATTTCATCTAACCACTTCATGGAGTCGATTGCTCCCTTTTCTCCTGTGAAATCCCTCGGTTTACAGGAGACGAAGTATTTATAGGTACAACCCTTGGTGTACCTGGGAGTCGGTTCGAGGACAACCTGCCTCTGTGGTTCACTTCTTTGATTAGACGAGTGTTGAGACTCGTCCTTCTTCAGTGTATGCGAATGAGATAGGGGCTTTGTGTGAGTTTTGGACCGAACATCACTTGGTTCCTTAAACTTATCATCCACAGCCTGCGCAACTATTGCGGTTATCATTGCTTGTAATTCAGCACCAGTGATATTAATCCTGATATTATTGTTTCCTCCTACGGGATGACTGTTTGCTTCGTCAGAGCCAGCCATGATTTGAGTACTAAATCAAACAATAATTAAGCATTTAGATTACATAACAAATCATCGCATTGATGATTATATGGTCATGGTATTACTAAACCATATAGACCATTTAAAAAAATCAATTTAATCATGATTTACCTAGGCTACAACTGAACCATTATAAGCAATCAATAGGATGTAATCCTTTATTAGACAAGGGATATAAATCACAACTGTCAATGTCATGAAAGACATTTTATATAGCACAAGGCTCGCTTCAAAAGACATTTAGATGGCACAAAAGGCCTTGTCACAAGGACAATCAAAATATAATCATTGATCTCTTGGATCAGTGATCTTTTAAGGGTCGAATATAGTTCATCGCCTTTTTGACAAGAAGTTTATAAAACAAAACTATCATTGTATTTATTACACCTTTGCTTATAAGCATACATCTCAAATGGATGTTTTGGTGTATACATCATATTGATGTTCATTAGCCATGATTCACATTGATCATATAGGTTATGATAGTGACTTGGAAAGATCCAAGTACATTTGGAAGTTTGTGTGGTTTCTCGAATCACACAATTAGGAATGCTAACATGTTTTCAGATGTTAACAGGGAGTTATGGTCTTAAAAAAGGTTGTACCATCATAGCCATTTAATATTTTGGCTAGGTTATACCTTTAAGAATTTCTTTGGCAGATCAATTAAAATTTGAAATGATATAGCATGAGGATGTAAAAATACATATTAAAATCCAAAAGGAAATTCCATTAAACCATTAAACTATTACAAGAATGCCCTAAACGGGACTTGAAATAAACACACTGCCCATACAGGGGCTACAGAAATAGAAATAAGTCCTTACAGGGACAAGGTACAGAAAATAAAATGTCCTCACAGGGACTTGATTGAAAAATACAATACAAAATAAAGTAAACAACTTTCTATTTCTTTTTGCCTTTGATGAGACTTGTTGGTTTCATCTGCTTTTTGCTCAACCCTGTCCAACCTCTGTAGAATCTCCTGAGTTTGCTCCTGCTGGGGAGGAGGAGGTTGCTGATATGGTGGGTATTGATACCCCTGCACCGGATATCTAGTTGGATAAACTGGAGGATTAGAAGAAGGATAAAGTGCATTGTACTGAGTTGCAGTAAGATATGGATCTTGGACTCCATATTCCGCAGTGGTTGGATACCCAGATGGGTTATACCCAGACGAACCTGGGTATGTTGGTATTGGGTTATCAAAACCCATTGGCGGTGGCGGTGGTGCATAAGAAACTGGCGGAGGATTGTCTTCCGGCACCGCATGCGAGGGTCCACCCATTTGGGGGTCCTCGGGAATCGGAGGGTACGAGCTTGAACCTTGAGGGGAACTGAACCGTGGTCCCCCTTGCACGGATATTCGTGCATTCCTCCTTCACCTCGGCGGCTCGGGAGGTGGTTAAGGTGGTTCCTCAACAGGTAGAGGTGGTGGAGAAACTGCTTGAAGATGTGGCTCATCCAAAGGAGGTTGAGCGGGAGAGTTGTGAAATGAAGGGGTAAATGTTAGTGCACGGAATGTCTGTTGACTTCGTCTACATCAAGTCTTAGGTCAATATGGGTCAACAGGGGGTCAAAGTGTAAATATTGAGTGAAATAGAGTTAGGACCGCTTATGTGTCAATGATACATTGTGGACCGCTTTTGTGTCATTGTGGACCGCTCTTTAGTCATCTATCTGGATCTCTCATATGTCAAGGGATCTGGATCGCTTATTTGTCATGACATATGAGCGGCCCTGGTTCATTATAAATAGGCTGAGCGGTTCATCATTTAAAAACAAGTGTATGTGTGTGCTACAGTGCTGAAACTCTGCCAAAATTTAATCAGAAAGCAATAAAAGAGAAGTAATTAGAAAGGACAAGCTGTTGTTACTTTACTTACGTTGATTCCGCCTTCGTATGTGAAGATGAACTACTTCGACTGACTTTTCGGGTCATAGAACGGTCCTACAAGTGGTATCAGAGCTAGGAGCTCGATTGCTTGATCAAACACATCTTTTCGTACCAGATTTCAGCAGAATTTGATCCGATTTCGTCGATTTCTTCATATTCTACTCATTTCTTACGTTTTTTTCTAAAAAACGTCAAATTGAACAGGTTTTCACGGTCCAAATTGTCTGATTTTTGGATATGATGTGCGTTTAGACTCGATCTACAATCCTACCAAATTTCAGCTCAAAACTCCAAGCCGTTTTGGAGATATCGCGATTTTTTGGTCCGATTTTGCGTCATACGATCAGATCTGACATGAACCGCTTATACGAACAAGTGTTGGGTCGCTCATTTGACACTGGTCCGCTTATTTGGACAGTATAGTTTCGTTTATCTAATTTTAGCTTATTCGGGCACTGATAGTTTCTGTTGAGAAAAATTGTTTGATTGCACAAAATTTAGCGAAAATGTTTGATGAGCAAGAAAACAAGAATCTTGAAAATCTGAATAACTGGAAAAAGGAAGCTTGGAATGAAATGAGATATGATAAAGATGTTTATATAAAAAGATACGAAAATTTCTTGTGTATGAAGGATGAATCGATGGAGATGTTGAAAGAAAGATTTTGGGAATTAATAATCAAATTAGATAAACATAATGTTTGGTATTCAACTGATGATAAAAAATTAAAATTTGTTGAGGCGTTACCTTTGGAATGGAACAAATTTGTGAATAATGAACTAAAACGAGATTCTAGGTTATCACGCATTGATCTAAGAAGTCTGCTCAACACAGTTACAAATCATCAGTTTCATGAAAATGCAGATAAAAGGAAGTTATTGGAGGAACTAAAAGAAGAATAAAAAAATATTGATTTGAATGTAATCATCGAAATAAGAAAACGAATTGATATGTGTCTTGCAGCAAAAAAGAATATGAGATACGATATTAAGAGGGGTTGTTATATTGATAAAGATTCGAATCCTCTTGATTTTGTTAAATTTTTTTGTGCAGGTACATATGTAAAGATGAATGAAGATGGTTTGAAATGCGAAAAATCAGAAACAGACAATGTCAAACTTCTGAAGGATGTAGAGAGTTTGACATTGGAAAACAAAAATTTGAAGATCGAGAAGAAAGCTGATGAAGAACAGATTCTGGGTTTACGTTCAAACTGTGAAAAATTGAAATCTGATAATGACCAACTTTTAAAGAGTCTTGAGAGTTTGTTATTAGAAAACAACAACTTTAAAAAATTGGAAAATGATTTCAAAAGTCAAATAAAGGCTTTACAAGATGAGAGAGATATTTTTGGCAAGAATAATTTGGAAAAACAAAGCGAAATAAACTCTCATCTTGCTAAAATTATTCGACTTGAGCATGAAGCTGAAGATGCTCAAAAGAAAATTGCTGAGTTTGAAAAAGATTTTGACGGCAAAAGAAAATCTTCAGAAAATGAAGATTTCTGGATAAAATTAGAAAACAAAAATTTAAAAGAGAATGATACAAGATTTCAAGAACAGTTAAAAGTCTTGGAAAATGAAAAATCTGTTCTTGAAAATCTTAAAATTGAAAATGAAAAATCAATTAAGTCTCATCTTGAGAGAATATCTCAGCTTGAAAATGAAGCTGGAATTCAAGGATCAGGATTGATGAACTTGAAAAGAAGTTGAAAGGTTTTGTGACTTCATCAGATAGGTTGAATTTTCCCTGTCCAAAACCAATCAACTCTATTCCAATAAGTGACAAGGTCACAAATTTTGACAAAGTCAAAATTGAAGATTGTGATGATGTATCTGATGATGAAAAAGAAAAAGAAAAGAAAAGAAAAATATTTTTAGATTTAAAAGAAAAATTTAAAAATACTGTTTTGCAATCTACTGAGAAAGGTGAATGCTCAAAGCAAAAACCTGTAAAGAAGATTGTGGAACAGAAACAAAAAGATAAAAATTTGAAAAATCCTAAGAAAGAAAATAAAAGCTCATCAGATAAGTCATCCAATCATTTTCAAAAATCAGAAAAATTTAAAAATGAAAACTTACAAAGTGTTGGTAATAAGTGGTGCAGGTTTGACCACAGTGCTCAAATGCCAAATCAAGGATACAAGAAGAGAAATGACTACCACAAGGCAACTCAATGCTATGATTTAAGTGTGTGGTATGAAAATGGTATACGATATGAAAGAGAGAAGAGGTATGATAACAGAATGTGTTACTCTTGTGGAATTAGAGGTCACATTGCTGTTAACTGCCAGAATTGGAGTTATGAAACGCGAAGATGCTTTAACTGCCAAATTCGAGGTCACATTGCCAGAGATTGCCCGAGGAGATCAATGGGAAGATCGAGGGCTGAATTTCAAAGTAAGGCAAAGAAACCAGTCAAAGTCAAGCCCAAAGAACAGAAGGTTCAACAACCTAAAGTTCAGGAAACAAAAGTAAAACTTTCTCAGGGGCAAAAAGACAGACTGCGTAAGAAGAGGAAGAAGGCGAGAGAGTATCTCGAAAGGATTTTGTCCTCGGGTTCTTCAGTTGGTAAGAATAAAAGTACTAATGAATCGTTTCAATCGACTGCAAAGTCAAACAAGCCGAGTTCATCAGTTACAAATTTGAGGACAACAGAGAAGAAGAAGAAAAAGGTAGGCGATGAATCTGACAGGTCAAAGTCAGACAAGCCACCTGCAGGCAATGATTCTGGTTCGTCAAAGCCAGAGGAGCCACTGGTTGAGGTAAAAAAGAAGAATTCTGGTTTAACAATGGATGAGAAAAATTTTCCACCATTGATGAATAAGAATTCGAAATCACCCAAGGACCGTCAGACTTGGGTGAATCTGTTTAAGTAAAAAAAAAAAAAACCTGACTTGCCGGAGTTCCCAGGTTGGTAAGTGTGGAACAGGTATCGGCATCTTTCTTGAGAAATTCACAGGTTGGTAACTGTGATATTTCGAATTACAAAAGACTAATCAAGGACATTAAGTTGTACTTGATTTCTCTTTCCGTCAAGTAACTAAAGGAAAACAATGTGATGAAATAACCCCGAGTTTATGAAACAACACACAAAACTAATTTTCCGGAAAAACCATTTTGATTAAAACAAACTTAAGTGTTTTGAAATCTAAATGGGAAAATAGTTTGTTGTCAGGGGGAGTTCTGATTGTTTATGCCAAATGAATGGCGAATTGAAGTGATTCGATATCAGTTTGTCATTTTATTTGTACAGTTTTCAAATTTTCCTTGAAAATCAAAATTGAAACATATTTTGATTTTAGGGGGAGAAAAATTTTAAAAAAAAATTAGAAAATTAGAAAATTCCAAAAACATTGAAAAAGCAAAAATGAGTTTTGTTGATAAAAGAGGAAATGATAGTAAATCAGTGGACTATCACAGCATGCTAAGGAAATGAAATGTCAAATGTGATAAACGATCTCACTAAAGATGTGACGATAGGCTCAGCTAGACTAGTATATTTGCGATAACGATACAAATATAAATGAAAAAGCCTAGTTCTAGTGGGAAACATGGTTGAAAGCATAGTACTTAGTTTTGTCCTTCTTGACTGTGTGCCTGCTCAGTAATCGCTGATTGTCGAAAGACATAAAACTGGTTAAGTTTGTGAACTTTCACTACTTTGCTGAAAAATCGCTGTGATTGTGCATTTCATTTTGCAAAGATTTAAACTTGTTTGATTTCTTTATTTTGTTTAAGCATTGGACATCCTCTGCGTATACGTGAGTATCGACCTGGATGTTGTTGCCTAAATGTTCTGCTTTATTTTCTTTGGTGTTTCGTTTAAGCTTTGGACCTCCTCTGCGTATACGGAAGTATCGACCTGGTGGTTAAAGCCTAAACAACTTCAACTTGTTTTATTTTTCTTATTTTGTTTAAACATTGGACTTTCTCTGCGTATACGGAAGTATCGACCTGATTGTTAATGTTTAAACATTCTGCTTTGTTTTCGCACAAATCACAGTTGATGAAAGTTTAAAGGCATTATTTGAGTTAGTGTATTGCATGATGAGGGGATATGCTGAGATCGTGGGGTCCATAAGAATTTAGTGCATAATTAATATACCTTAACGTATCAGTAAGCATTTTGAAAGTTTTTAGATTGAGCTTAAGTGGACAACAATATCGTCAATCAACGTGAAGCGTTTAAAACTTAAAACGATTAGAAGCTTAACGGTGTTAGTGATGTGTCTCAAAAACTGATATGATCCTCTTACACAAACTCACAAAAATATTATCTGTATATATTTGTTTACTGCCTTTCATTCAAAATCAAAAATCCAAAAAGATTTTCGTCAAACTGATGTTGAAAAGCTGATATTCAAAATTTTAGTGCTAAACATGATGAACAGGTTTGAGAAATTATGTTAAAAACTTTGAATGTCATATATAAATTTGATTGAAAGATTGTGTATTTTGGTTAATCAAGGCCATTTACTTGAACTTGATGTAACTAATATGTTAGTTGAAAATGTTGTCTACCAGTAAGTTTATGGGAACTAATTGGTCATAAATTTGTGAAACTTATAGTGAGGTAGAGAATATGCAGGAAAAACAGGTTTGGACGATATTTCCCAATGGAGGCAAACTGCAAAAGCTTGAACCAGATATCTCAAGATTCCAGCAAACTGAGAGGGGGAGTCTGTGAAAGGGGGAGTCTGGATCAACAGCTAATGGGAAGCTTGTAGATAAAGCTAGTAGACAGTCCTGGAACCTGTGAAGAGTGCTTGTGAAGATAGACAGAGTTGGAGAAAAGATAAAGACCGAAGACTCAGGAGCTGAAGATTGCTGAAGACTACGTCAACATCCAAGGGGGAGTCTGTTAGTGCACGGAATGTCTGTTGACTTCGTCTACATCAAGTCTTAGGTCAATATGGGTCAACAGGGGGTCAAAGTGTAAATATTGAGTGAAATAGAGTTAGGACCGCTTATGTGTCAATGATACATTGTGGACCGCTTTTGTGTCATTGTGGACCGCTCTTTAGTCATCTATCTGGATCGCTCATATGTCAAGGGATCTGGATCGCTTATTTGTCATGACATATGAGCGGCCCTGGTTCATTATAAATAGGCTGAGCGGTTCATCATTTAAAAACAAGTGTATGTGTGTGCTACGGTGCTGAAACTCTGCCAAAATTTAATCAGAAAGCAATAAAAGAGAAGTAATTATAAAGGACAAGCTGTTGTTACTTTACTGACTTTTCGGGTAATAGAACGGTCCTACAGTAAATGCCCATTCATGTTGGTTCCACCTTTCGGAAAAAGAATCGGGACCATGATACAGCGATCCCTGGTATGGAGAACCGCTAGAGATGTTGATAGGGTGACCCAGTGTCCCGGTTTGCAGCTCTGGATCGGGTCGTCATCCATTTCCATCTCTTGGGAGAAGTGGTCTTCGGGTCCCATAGGATTGAAACCCAGAAAATCGTTGACATAGTCGTTGGGGTTGAAGTGAGCTGGGGAATAAGTGGAATCCGAGTGATGGAAAGAATGTGAGTGTAAGGAATGGTGAGATTGGTACGAATGGTGAGAGTGGTGATATTCACCAATTTATACATATTATAGTCCCCCATTTTATCCCCATTTTATGCGTTTTCGGCCGTAAAACCGTCATTCGGATACTTAATCATGTATACTTTTGTTTATAGGCCTAAAACAGCATGCCAGACAAGATGATAGTGAAAACGAGGACTTTCCGGGCGAAATGGCTGAACTGCGAACATTCTGACCGGGGCAAGTTGCACCCCCTTGCGGATGCGACAACAAGGCTCAGCTTGGCGTTGCACACCCGGTGCGATCAGGGGTGCAACGAAATCCCGGGAACGCACCCCCGTGCGACTGGTGGCACCCCCGTGCGGATGCGACAACAAGGCTCAGCTCGGCGTTGCACACCCGGTGCGATCAGGAGTGCAACGAAATCCCGGGAACGCACCCCCGTGCAGCCCATGGCACGCTCGTGCGGGATCGAAGACCGGTCAAGATCTGATGACGTCATGCGGTATGGTGAACAGTAACTCCAATAATGCAAAAAGTGAACGGTCGTGCCAATAAAGTGCACGACCATGCGATCGCAAAATGTTATAAAAAACAGACAGAAACATTCTGTTCGTAACTCTGGACATTTTGGAAGCGATTCTGGCGATTTTCAAGCTCCGGAGGCGTTAGCTTTCACCCGGATTCAAGCCACATTATGCCGATTAGCTTCGTTATCTTCCAGATTCTTAATCTTATGCTTGTTTATGGTTTGGTTTTCTAATCTTTCCATGATTTTGTTAATCTTTCAAGCATTTAGATTAATGTTTATGTATTATTGTAGCCTTTGGGCAAAACAAAACCATCCCTTGCTTGATTATAGCCATTAGTATGTTAATCTTTGTTTGTAATGACATTTGGAAGTATTTTCTATGTTAATCTTTGATGATTAGTTTGCAACCTTGTTCTTGATATTGATTTCTTGATTATAAGTAATTGCGTTGGATGATTGGTACTTGGTTAGTTGAGATAGTTGAAAAATGAAGCTTAATTAATCATGTATTAGTAAACTTTAAACTTGGTTAACTAGTTTAGCTTGGTTAAAATGTGGGCACCATGATACTAGAAATGGTTAGTGGTTTAATAAAATGTAATTATTGTTAATCAAGAAAGCTTGCCGTCACGTAAGGACCTTAACGGGTTAAATGGTGTTGTTATGAATTCTTGCCATGATTTGTTAGCTTAGTTAGTAGTTTAGGCCAAAATTGCTATCTTGGTGAATTTATGTGCAAGATTTGTAAAATGAACTCGGTTGTGATTTAATCTAGTTTATGCTTGTCTCGGTGGTTGCATTGTGTTTAGCGGTGTCGCTTTCCTTGTTTAAGTGAGGTTAGAAAACTCCTAACGGATGACTAACTTATTTTTAAGAGATTTTCTTAGACGTTTATCAATTGCACGTTAAAGAACAATTTTAGGTGGTTAAAGTGTGTTTATCGTTTTAGCTTTCCGAATGATTGTCATGTTAGGATTCCCGAAAGGGATACTAATTGTCTTAAAAATGGAAAATTGACCGAATGCTTCTAGTGCCAAAACCGACTTAGTTGACATGCTTTGGTTGTGTATTAAGCAAGGCTATTTTTCTATTTTAGTATTTGAAATCTACTATGTTTTATAAGTATTTGTTTATGCTTACTTTAGTTTATTAAAAATCAAACAACTTATGTTTTTACCGGTAGTTTAGTGACAAAGGTCTAGTATTATTTCTCCGCCCATTTCCTTGGATCGATACTTGGTTCTTACCGATACTTTACTACATATATGACGGGGTACACTTGCCTCTTTCGTGTGTGTTTTGATGTAAAAGTAATAATCACTTTTATAAATTTAAAACCAAATCGTGTGTAATCTCATTGTAAAAATATGTGTAGTCGCGCACACGTCAAGTTTTTGGCGCCGTTGCCGGAGAAATGGCGAGCTTTAGGAACGACCCGAGTATTTGTTTTATCGGTGTATATACTTGTTAATATTTGTGAATATTTTCTTGATTATTTATCTGTTTATTTATTTGTTAATATTTCTTGCTTTTCATTTAATTTATTCATTTTCAAGCTTATTTTAAACACTTGTGAATTTTTTTTTATTATTCCATTTATTTGTTCGAATTTGGACTCATTATTCATTTATTCTTTGAGTTTTCGGCTCCGAAAAAAATCATTTTTACACTAGCCGATTCGATTATTTCCATTGCTTTAATTTTTATAAAATTTCGGGCCCATTTTCGGATTTTTATAAATTTTTCAGCCCATTTAAAATAATATTCTGTTTCTTTTCAGCCAAAAAAAAAACAGAATTATTATAATAATATAATATTCATGTGTGTTGGTTTTTCGTTTGCGGTTGATGTCCTCAACCCCTACAACCGCCGCTGTAGAGCCTTCCGACGAACCCGAGCGTGATCTGAAGAGACGTCTTCGCAAAAGATCCCGTGCGGTGGCAGCTGTGGACGAGCCGATGGTACCCGCTGAGGCCGAGGGCTCAGCCGACGCAGGGAACATCATCATGGTGGACGACGAGCGGCCGCTAAACAAGTCGAACCAACCCGGAGGTGCGGACCGACAATAGTAGCACCTAGTTTTGAACTCCACACCCCACATGCGTCTTAAGTGTGATGTTGAGAGTCTACGCTACTGACTCGAGGACCAAAAATGTAGCAAGAGCGTCTTTGTCGCTTTAGGGGTAAAATTGTCTGTATTTGTGTTTTTGTTGTCTTTACGTAATTTTGGTGTGTTTGGTAGTTTCCGTAGTCGTGTACAGTTTTTAATCATACCGAGTGAAGGTTCTATGTTAGACAAATGTTAAAACAGTTAGCGTGTTGCAAAAATGGCGAAAAACGGCCAAAAAGAGTGCCGAAACTGGTTTCTGCAGCAAACAGACACATCTGCAGATTTGGCATGGCCGTGCCATGGGTCGCACGCCCGTGTGATTTCGGGCTGGCCTGCACCTCGAGTCGCACCCCCGTGCATTGCCTAGGTCAACGTGCAAGAATGGGTCAACATCGGATCCGCACGCCCGTGCGAAAATCCGCACGACCGTGCGTATGGTCAGGGGCATTTTGTCATTGTTCCATATAAAAGCCCTCGTCTGCATCCACTTCTCACATTCGTGAAACCGTACTGCACTCTCGTTCCTGGCCGATTTTTTCCCTAAAATCGCACCATTTTTCGCACGGTTTCTCAGATCTTCTCGCACGGTTTGTTTTTTTCTTGTCGATTTCCTGTTTTTATCGCTTTCTAGGGTTAGATTCTCCGATTTCTTCAAGGCTTTTCAGGGTTCCCTTCATAAACAAATCGAAGCCCTAGCCCTTGCAAGAACTTCACAAATCATGAACACCCTGCTAATTTCGTAACCCCCTGTCACTAGAAACTTGAAAAATTTCGAAAAGATTTGACTGTTCTGATTCGGGGTTAAGAATCTGCAGAAAACGGGATCGCATGGTCGTTCTGTACATGGAACGGTCATGCGTATGCGGGTCGTTCATGATTTTTAACTGTGGTGCCGGATATGCACGGTGATGCGACCAGTCGCACGTCCGTGCAATCCCGTCATGTTCCAATAATCAAGACCGCACCACCACTGATCTAGGTGACGCATGACCATGCGTCCATTCGCACGCCCGTGTGAAACACCCAGATCAGTTTGACAGAATCTTCATAACTGTGTGTTCGGCTGAGCATGAAGAGGAGGAGCAGAATCAGCCACCACCCACACCACCACACCAGCAGTTCCAGCAACACCAAGATTGGCCACCCGGCATCCCATCTTATCCTGATTTGTACCAGCCATTTCAACAAATGCAGCTGAACCAGGAGCAGCTGCGAGCCAACTAGGAGGTGGTGCTGACGGTGATGATGAGTAGCTGGTGGTGGTAGTAGCATTTCAGTACTTTATATTTCGGGTGTTCATTTTGGTTGTTATTTCAACACCCTCGGTTATGTACTCTTTATTTTCAGACACTTTAACTTTTATGTCTTCTCTTTGTTTGGATTTTAGTACTTCTATTTATGTATATTATGGTTTATTTGGTTTATTTGTTTCTGTTCTGTTTTTCTGCACCTTGTGACATACTTGCAGATTTCGGCTATCAAGTCTTGGACCGGAAGCACATCACAGATACAGCTTGGAAATCTCGTTGCATAAAAATCATCTTCAGGGGAGTATTATTCTCCTTTATCTCTATATTTCGGGTTTCGCATTGGGGACAATGCGAAGTTCAAGTGGGGGGGGGGGTTTAACTTGTTAACTTTGTTTGTTTTTTTTTTACCTTGTTTGCCCTTAAAAAATCAGAAAAATCAGAAAATTCAATAAAAAATATCTGTATTTTGTAAATATTATTTTTAGTAAATAAACCGGTTGGTTGTGTTTTAGAAAGCTTCGGACATGATAAAAACTCGACAAGCAAAATAAATTTTGAAAAAGGAAACCAGAAAGCGTGACAAACAAAGAAAGACTTGCATGATAGTTTTCACACTTTTACCCATTCCTTCCGTTACGTGAGCATATTTGAGCCTTGAAATTGTTATATATTTGTTCATTTCGGAGTAGGAGTCAGTCGGATGTCATGTGTACTTTAGAACTTGTCACTAGCATGCTTGTTAAGACCATGAACTTGCGGAATTGTGTAAAAGTGATAGAGGCACTTAGATTACCCCTTTGTTGTTAGCCTTGTTCTTTGTGTTGTGTTTCCCGTAAACCTTACATTACCTTTAGGATTAACCATGTCGAGCCTTCCCGTTTACCTTTGTTTACCCAACATAATCGCCCACTTAGCCAAATTTAGCCTTTTTATGTTTTAAACCTTTTAGTGTTGAAACTCGGTCAAAATAATCGTTTAACTAGCGCTTGTTATAGTTTATTATTCATTGTATAAATCCATTAGTTTGAAAAAAAAAAAACAGAAAATAAAACACCCTAAAATAGGGTGAAGTAGACAAAAATCGAGCAATTTTGAATGCTAAAATGTTAAAATGTCGTTGATAAGCTCGATTTCGCAAAAGTCGCCTTTTTAAGGCATTTGTATGTATAGTTGTATTGTTTGTTGCTAGTTAAACGCTACTACCGAGTTTTAACCATTTCGCCACTTTAAATATCCATTTCCATACCCTTCGCCCAAGCCTAACGTTAAAACCCATAAAGACCTCTTGATTTACAGTTTTTCGCATGTTAGTTGGTGGAGACGAGATCTTATGACAAGCTTATGATATTACACATTTCATTGACATGGTATTGAGTGTTTGCACGTACACATTTTATGTATGTTTCACAAATAAAGCCGAGTGTATGTGAACATTGTGAGTTGTGTGAAGATTAGCATGTTAAGTCAATCGAAAGTGAAGTCACGGCTTTTTGGTTATCACCATATATTTGCATATGCTTGTTTGGTTTGATTCATTTGATGTTTTCTTTCGAAAAACCGGCTAACTGTTTGTAGTTGTTTCAATAAATAGTTTGTAAATTATCGTTCTTGTTTGATTCTATCTTTTATTGCATTTTAGTTTAGCTTGCTTGAGGACAAGCAAGGTTCTAGTGTGGGGAGATTTGATATTCACCAATTTATACATATTATAGTCCCCCATTTTATCCCCATTTTATGCGTTTTCGGCCGTAAAACCGTCATTCGGATACTTAATCATGTATACTTTTGTTTACAGGCCTAAAACAACATGCAAGACAAGATGATAGTGAAAACAAGGACTTTCCGGGCGAAACGGCTGAACTGCGAACATTCTGTGGAAAATTCTGACCTGGGCAAGTTGCACCCCCGTGCGACTGGTGGCACCCCATTGCGGATGTGACAACAAGGCTCAGCTCGGCGTTGCACACCCGGTGCGATCAGGGGTGCAACGAAATCCCGGGAACGCAACCCCATGCGACTGGTGGCACCCCCGTGCGGATGCGACAACAAGGCTCAGCTCGGCGTTGCACACCCGGTACGATCAGGAGTGCAACGAAATCCCGGGAACGCACCCCCGTGCAGCCCATGGCACGCCCGTGCGGGATCGAAGACCGGTCAAGATCTGATGACGTTATGCGGTATGGTGAACAGTAACTCCAATAATGCAAAAAGTGAACGGTCGTGCCAATAAAGTGCACGACCGTGCGATCGCAAAATGTTATAAAAATAGACAGAAACATTCTGTTCGTAACTCTGGACATTTTGGAAGCGATTCTGGCGATTTTCAGGCTCCGGAGGCGTTAGCTTTCACCCGGATTCAAGCCACATTATGCCGATTAGCTTCGTTATCTTCCAGATTCTTAATCTTATGCTTGTTTATGGTTTGGTTTTCTAATCTTTCCATGATTTTGTTAATCTTTCAAGCATTTAGATTAATGTTTATGTATTATTGTAGCCTTTGGGCAAAAACACAACCATCCCTTGCTTGATTATAGCCATTAGTATGTTAATCTTTGTTTGTAATGACATTTGGAAGTATTTTCTATGTTAATCTTTGATGATTAGTTTGCAACCTTGTTATTGATATTGATTTCTTGATTATAAGTAATTGCGTTGAATGATTGGTACTTGGTTAGTTGAGATAGTTGAAAAATGAAGCTTAATTAATCATGTATTAGTAAACTTTAAACTTGGTTAACTAGTTTTGCTTGGTTAAAATGTGGGCACCATGATACTAGAAATGGTTAGTGGTTTAATAAAATGTAATTATTGTTAATCAAGAAAGCTTGCCGTCACGTAAGGACCTTAACGGGTTAAATGGTGTTGTTATGAATTCTTGCCATGATTTGTTAGCTTAGTTAGTAATTTAGGCCAAAATTGCTATCTTGGTGAATTTATGTGCAAGATTTGTAAAATGAACTCGGTTGTGATTTAATCTAGTTTATGCTTGTCTCGGTGGTTGCATTGTGTTTATCGGTGTCACTTTCCTTGTTTAAGTGAGATTAGAAAACTCTTAACGGATGACTAACTTATTTTTAAGAGATTTTCATAGACATTTATCAATTGCACGTTAAAGAACAATTTTAGGTGGTTAAAGTGTGTTTATCGTTTTAGCTTTCCGAATGATTGTCATGTTAGGATTCCCGAAAGGGATACTAATTGTCTTAAAAATGGAAAATTGACCGAATGCTTCTAGTGCCAAAACTGACTTAGTTGACATGCTTTGGTTGTGTATTAAGTAAGGCTATTTATCTATTTTAGTATTTGAAAAACATAGTAGATTTCAAATCAACTATGTTTTATAAGTATTTGTTTATGCTTACTTTAGTTTATTAAAAATCAAACAACTTATGTTTTTACCGGTAGTTTAGTGACAAATGTCTAGTATTATTTCTCCGCCCATTTCCTTGGATCGATACTTGGTTCTTGCCGATACTTTACTACATATATGACGGGGTACACTTGCCTCTTTCGTGTGTGTTTTGATGTAAAAGTAATAATCACTTTTACAAATTTAAAACCAAATCGTGTGTAATTTCATTGTAAAAATATGTGTAGTCGCGCACACGTCAAGTTTTTGGCGCCGTTGCCGGGGAAATGGCGAGCTTTAGGAACGACCCGAGTCATTGTTTTATCGGTGTATATACTTGTTAATATTTGTGAATATTTTCTTTATTGTTTATCTGTTTATTTATTTATTAATATTTCTTGCTTTTCATTTAATTTATTCATTTTCAAGCTTATTTTAAACACTTGTGAATTTTTTTTATTATTCCATTTATTTGTTCGAATTTGGACTCATTATTCATTTATTCTTTGAGTTTTCGGCTCCGAAAAAAATCATTTTTACACTAGCCGATTCGATTATTTCCATTGCTTTAATTTTTATAAAATTTCGGGCCCATTTTCGGATTTTTATAAATTTTTCAGCCCATTTAAAATAATATTCTGTTTCTTTTCAGCCAAAAAAAAAACAGAATTATTATAATAATATAATATTCATGTGTGTTGGTTTTTTCGTTTGCGGTTGATGTCCTCAACCCCTACAACCGCCGCTTTAGAGCCTTCCGACGAACCCGAGCGTGATCTGAAGAGACGTCTTCGCAAAAGATCCCGTGCGGTGGCAGTTGTGGACGAGCCGATGGTACCTGTTATGGGTGATTTTCTGAGTATACATATCCTGACTAATATCCCGCTTTTAATTGTTTATTTGTGATCAGGATACTGGACGGGGATATTGTTAACATCCTGGGCAATATCCTAAGGTTGAGTGAATTAAACACGTGCAGGTTAATGGCTGTAAGTTACTAACGGTCATCAGGACTTCTTCTCCTCAAGACTCGGGCGTATTTGTTATAAGGAAGCCGTTGAACCAGAAAGACTTAGTCCTCAACGTTCGAGTGGGAATATTCGCTGGATCCCGGAAGTTTAGGATAGTTTTTTACATTCTCTTTACTATAAATAGATGGGGGCGGATCAGTTTAAGGCATGCAATTTTACACTTACACTCTCGAACACTTTTACTCTTTAGCTCACCGCAAACACCACACTCAAACACTTGTATTCAAATTACATTGTAACACATAGTCGATCCGCACCACATCCTGCACTGTATCCTGATATTTGAAGCAATAAGAAGAACAAGGCAGCTGCGATTGTCAGCTCCCGAGGTTTTATGCCGGCGATCTAGATTGATCAAGGGCTTTCCTCGTACATGATGGAGAGTGTTAAACCCGAGTGTTAAAGTGTTTAAATTACTTGTCTTATTGTGTTTTAAGCGGTTATGTGTTGTGAATGTGATATCTATGAGTTTTTGTGGTTTTACAGGTTAACTGTCTAAATCGACGAAGTTAGAGAGTTTAGTGATGAAACGGGACAAGCACGGATTTGCATTAAGAAGATATCATGTTACACGAGACTTGACTCGGGTCGAAAGATAGTTTGGATGCACAAAGAACACAAGATATATGAGAGAATAAAGTCTAGGGGGCTTGTGAGTAATTAAATGAAAGTTGAAATCAAGTCTTCAGTGGAGTCACAACAAGTAACGTAGCCTACGGTATACATTGTGTCATCTACGGCCAAGAATAAAAGAAAAGAAACAGAATGTTTAAACCATAACCTACGGTTCAGGACCCGTAGGCTACGGTTACATACAAAGGTCAGCGCACATGATTTTTGGTGGGAAGGCAATTAATGGTCAAAACCCTAAAAAGAAAGGACATGCTGGACGTAGACATGGGGAGTTACAAACAAATGTGGCCTAAGAGGAGGATTATTATATTGCTAAAGGGATTTCAAAATAAAAGAAAAGGAAAGGCACGTGCAAGTCCAAGGGAATTTTGACAACAATTGATCATTATCTTAGACATTAGTGAACTTCTAAAGTAATATCATCATCATTGGCAGCAAGTGGACATGCAAAGTTTTATTGGGTTTAAAACCCAAACTGACGGCACATGTGGGCCTGAACTAGATTGGATGGCGTGGACTTTTTTTTGGCATAAATAGATGATAGTTGGCCGCCACACATGGGGGAACATGACATCAGCCAATAATCACACATATTTGGGCCGCACATGGGCCGACTTGAGGCGGCTTGACTTTGGATTCGTGGACAGCATCATAAACAAATAATCATCTTCAACGGCAGAAGGGTTTTTTCAACGATGGTTCGAGCCTGTGAAGATCGATCAAGCAACATGAGCGGCTAGTCTTCTAGTGGTTTCCTTTGGATGGAGGGTTTTTGTAAGTTAGACAATTTTTTGTGTTTGTGACAATCGTATAACTTGGTGATCTAAGCATTCGATGCTTTTCACCTTGATTTGATTTGATTTATTGGTTGTAAAGAATTGCATTTATTTAAACCTTAATTTCTAAGCATTCAGTTCCCGAGAGTTCTAGTAATTGGGATATATTTGACATGGGGTTAGGGTTTGTAAATTGTAATTGATAATCATTCGATAACCTCCCGTTATGTATTGACCGGAGTACTTAGTCGTTGGTTATCACAATTGATGAATTAAGTTAAGCACTTATGTCTATGTAAGTGTTTCGATTAAACACATAATTGAATCTAGCTGTACAACCTGAAATCTGGAGGAACCATTGTTCTCTCTATTGATTTAAACCTCACTTTTAGTTGTAATTTTTATAGAATCAATCAAACCCACAATAAAGTTTTATTTTTTTTCGATTTAGTTAATTAACACTTAGCATCATAACACTTTCCACAATCCTCCTCTGGTTCGATATCCGACTTACTCTAACTACTAGTTTATTTCGGTTTTTGCATGTCACGAACGACAGACATCAGTACATCACGTGTCAACCTTTACTTTTTTGCTCATTGTTTGATCATTGATATAGCTCTATATCCCGGGCTGTATCCTGAAACTGTTTTCATATCTAATTTGGCCAATACATTTTTCACATATAATTTTAGCACACTACCTCACCTAACTAATTTGGTCACTTAATTTCTTAGGTAATTTTTGACCAAAACAATTTGGCGCCCACCGTGGGGCAAGTGGTGCTACTTTTACTAAAAATCTTTGTAAAATCATTAATCGGTTTTCTATTTTCAAATTTTTTTGCCACATTGTTTACAATGGCCTCCAGATCAAACATGAGCTCTTCCACTATGTCTGCTACGACCTCTGCTACTACTGGTTCGGTGCTTCCACTACCTCCTCCAAGGATGCCGTTTTCTTCACAATCTCAAGATGTTATCCCTACTCGGAGTGTCCAGGGATCTGCTCCCGTTTTAGCCTCTAACGATGAAATTTTGACTTTATTTGGAAGTGTGCAGGAACAAATGAGGCAGCAACAGGAGACTAATCAAATGCTGTTAAGAGAAATACAACTCTTAAAAGCTAGCTCGAGCAGACCTGTTGAGGAAACTGTCACTCCTATACAGCCCAGGGCTTTGAACTTCAGTTCCGCAGTTTACACTGAGGATAATAGGGGGAATATCGTCTCAAGCCATTCTCAGAATCATACCCCTGAGATACCCTCTTCGGTCAGGATATCGACTGTAAGAAGTTCAGGATATGCTTCAGGATATGGCCAAAATCCTCAGAACGGTAATGTGTCAAATAATAATACTCTTGCTACTAACAATAATGGCTCTTTGCAGGATGCAGGTATGACGTCAACATTTACCAGGGAGCTCCAGAAATTGAAGGACGTGATATCCAGTGTACCTGGAGTGGTCCAGCCAATTCCGGAAGTATCACAAGACAGCCACAGGATATCCTGCTTTGCATATCCTATCTGTGATGCTGAAATCCCAAAAAGATTTCAAACTCCCAACATGAAGCTGTATGATGGGACTACGGATCCTGAAAAGCATATTGCCCAGTATAGGGAAAGAATGGAGATTAACCCTATCCCTCCGGAGCTCAAGGAAGCATGCTTATGCAAGGGATTTGGTTCTACTCTGACAGGATCAGCCTTAAAATGGCTGTTAAACGTTCCTCCTCACTCAATTACTTCGTTTGCTCATTTGGTTAATTTATTTAACAGTCAATTTTCTTGTAGTCGGAGTTTTGAGAAACTAACCAGTGATCTTTACAGGATAACTCAAGGGCCTCAGGAATCCTTGAGGGATTATGTGAACAAATTCAGTCGAGAATCCTTGGATATCCCGTATCTTGATGTTGCAACAGCTGTGCAAGCTTTTAAGATGGGGTTACAAAAGGATTCTCAGTTTTATCAGCATCTTGTAATGAATCCCTGTAGGAATCTTGACGAAGCTCGTAACAGGGCTTTGAGATATATCCGTTTGGAAGATGACAAGAAGATGCAGGAGAGGATGAATTCTACCTCAACCTATGAATCAACTAACAGGAAATCAGAAACCTCATATAAGCCATATCGCTCCAAGCCATATGGCAGAAATGATAACAAGAAAGTAAATGCTGTTGAAGACGAGGATCCTGAAGAATATCCTGACTTATCTGAATACTGCTTTTCTGTTAATATACCTGAGTTAATGTATGCAATGCAGGGTTTAGGGGACAAAGCTAGGTGGCCTTGAAAGAACCAGCAGAAAGTTGATTGGAAGGATAAATCCAAATGGTGTGCCTTCCATGAAGACTTCGGACATATGACCGAGGATTGCATTGCTCTAATGAAAGAAATAAGTTACCTGTTAAGCAAGGGGTATCTGAAGGACTTGCTGGGAAAAAAGAAGAATAAAGGGCAGGATCCCGAGAAGGATCCTGAACGAGCAGCATCACCCCCAGCAGATGCCAAGATAATTAACTTTATTTCAGGAGGATCCGATATTTGTGGAACTTCGTATTCGGCGGCCAAGAGACATGCAAAGGAAGCTAAGAGTGAGAGGGGAGACAGACCAGTCAGGATGACTACCCTCACAACTGATAAAGTGATCACTTTCGATAGTGATGACAGGGATACTGTTCAGGATCCTCACCATGATGCTTTGGTAATAACATTATATGTGGCTAACCATTTTGTATGCAGGATACTGGTAGACAACGGTAGTTCTGTCAATATAATTCAGCTGGAAACATTGAAGAGGATGAATGTATCTCCGATGGACATTACTTCGAAGTCCACTGTGCTCGTTGGTTTCAGTGGAGAAGCTAGGAATACCGTAGGGGAGATAAAGTTACCAGTATATGTTGAAGGGGTCAACTCCATACAACGCTTCTGCGTGATGGACTCCTTATCCTGCTATAACATCATACTGGGAAGACCATGGATTCACGATATAAAGGCTGTGCCATCAACATATCACCAATGCATCAAGATCCCTACCCCTTGGGGAGTTGTCAAGGTTGAAAGTGATCAGCAGGAAGCGAAAGAATGCTACTCATCCTCAATGAAATCCTCAACTAAGCCTAGTGCAACATAGCAATTAAAGATGCGGGCCCAGGATATCGTGGAGGATTCGGAGCAGGATGTGAAGAAAATTATTCTGGATCAGGATAATCCTGATATCTCGATGCTCGTAGGAACCAATATCCCTCAGGATATTGAAGAGCAGTTAACTAACTTTTTGAAATGCAGGATGTCAACATTTACATGGAAGCATGAGGATATGACAGGCATATCCAAAGACATTATCACTCACAAGCTTGGAATTGACAAATTATTCAAGCCTGTTCAGCAAAAAAGAAGAAATTTGCTCCTGAGCGGAATAAGATTATCCAAGAGGAAGTTGAAAAATTGTTGAAGTCCAGGATGATCAGAGAAGTCAAGTTTCCAAGATGGCTAGCAAACGTAGTTGTGGTACAGAAGAAAAACGGGAAATGGAGAGTCTGTGTAGACTACAAGGACTTGAACAAGGCTTCTCCTAAAGACCCATTTCCTCTCCCTCATATCTGTTAGGGCTGGATTTTTATGATATATGATCCTTACATGTGATCCTAACCAGTGATCCTTGTTTCTTTAGCAGATAGTGATCCTCAGCAGGACTTCAGGATCAGGATCATGGACCATTACAGGATCCTCATGCTAACAGTTACCTTCATTGAATTAAATGATATTTTGCAGGAACATCTAGCAGGATCCGCTCTTAGCATCACTATCAAGGGACGCGTCTTTACAATTATAGCATGTGCTTAATCGGAGATGGACGTTGCAAAGGATATGGAAACTTGGCATGATTTAAGGGCGATAATTTAGGCTAGATTTACTTTTATTTCTAAAGGGGTAATGAGCTGATTATTAGTCTTTTTACCTAAAATAGGTCACCTACACTTGTATATATACCACTCTTCCCCATTCGGAAGAACACACAACACAATTCTCACACGCTTAGACACACATTACGATAGTGATCCTTGTACTCAGCTCATTATCATCCAAAGTTGTAACCATATTTTGATATATTGAAGTTGGTGATCGGTAGTTGCCATCACCCGAGGTTTTTTATGCCGGAGGTCATACATTGATCAAGGGCTTTTTCCTCGTATAAATCATTGTGTCTTTGCATATTTCACACTGAAGTGATCCTTTACTTTTTCTATAAACCAAGCATCATACCCCATTTACATAAACTTTGGTTGCATTATCCTTGTGTGATTTTTGACCAAAACAGTTTGGCGCCCACCGTGGGGCAAATGGTGCTTCATTCATAAGAAAACCTTTTGTTCGAAATCATTTCAAAGAATTACATGGCTTCATCATTGAAAAACATGTCCACGGCGATGTCTGCAGTCACCTCGTCTCAGAACACTCTGCCTCCTCCACCGGCAGGATCCCAGAAGAATGCTGAGAAGAGACCAACTCCTACTAACTCTAAACCTCCATCTTCTTCTGCTATGAATTCTTATACTCCCAGTACTAGTGACGTATTTACTTTGATTTTGCAGATGAAGGATCGTATGCAGCGGCAGGACGAAACTAATGAAAGGATCCTCAGGGAAATTGGAGATCTCAAAAGACAAAAGAAAACGGCAGAGGATCATTCCCCACTGATGCCCAAATCCTTGAGCTTTGATACTCAAATGATCACTTCTCAGCCATCGGAAATTCCAGACGTGCAAATTATGGGAGAATCAAGAGGATTGCACCTCGGATCGACAGCAATGACTCAGGCATCAGTCTCACACTTTCAGCCGGCAGGATCCTATCCCCAGCATATGGGATCCTTCATGAATTCGGGAGCCTATCCGGGAGCACAGCAGTTTCAAGGATCCTACTTTGTTCCAGGATCATCCCAGGGTCAAGGATCCTCCTTCGTTCCAGGATCATCCCAGATACCAGGATCCTTCCAGATACCAGGATCCTTCCAGATGCCAGGATCCCTAAAAAGTTTGCAAACAGGAAGTCTAGATGTCCATCAAGGGGACTTCATTCCAATGCAGACCATTGCTTCCACTGGTCCCTCCGTTATCCCAGAATCCCAGCAATATGGATTCACTAACTTGGGAGGTAACACTTTAAATAATTATCTTACTACTAACCATGGATTCATGCAGGATACAGGTATCAATCATGCTATGGCCAGGGAGTTGCAGAAGCTAAAAGATATGATCTCAAGTGTTCCAGGGGTAGTCAAGCCTATCCCAGAGATTGCAGATGGAAGCCATAAGGTATCTCGCTTTGCACCACCAATTTGTGATGCAGAGGTACCCAAAAGGTTCCATATCCCTACTATGAAGCTGTATGATGGTACAACGGATTCTGAGGAGCACATAGCACAATACAGGGAAAGGATGGAGATCAATCCAATCCCGGAAAAGCTAAAGGAAGCATGCCTATGTAAAGGATTTGGATCCACTCTTACTGGATCAGCTCTTAAATGGCTGCTAAGTCTTCCCCCTTACTCTATCACTTCATTTGCTAATTTAGTTAATTTATTCAATAACCAATTCTCTTGTAGTAGAAATTTTGAAAGATTAACTAGTGATTTGTACAGGATAACTCAAAATCATAATGAATCATTAAGGGATTATATAACTAAATTTAGTAAAGAATCCTTGGACATTCCCAACTTGGATATGGCTACGGCTGTTGAAGCCTTCAAAATGGGACTGCTTAAGGATTCATTGTTCTATGATGATCTTGTTATGACACCATGCAGGAACCTAGATGAAGTAAGAACCCAGGCACTCAGGTTCATCCGGCTAGAGGATGACAAGAGGATCCAGGAGAGACAAGTAGGATCCTCAAAACAGGAGAAGCAAGGATCCTCCTTCAAGAACAACAAATTCAAATCCTACCATAGAAATGACAACCAGAATGTGCATGCTGTTGACCAAGAAGAGGATGATGAAGATTATCCTCCAATCTCAGAATATTGTTTTTCCGTTGATAATCATGAACTAATCCTTGCAATGCAGAATCTAGGTGAAAAAGCTAGGTGGCCCAGGAAGAATGATAAACCATCCGGGACTAAAGACAAGTCAAAATGGTGTGCATACCATGAGTATTTCGGGCATCTAACTGAAGAATGCATAGCTTTAAGAAAAGAAATTGGATATCTGTTAAGCAAGGGGCACCTAAAAGAATTGTTGGGAAGAAAAAAGCAAAGGACTCAGGATCCTGAAAGGATCTCTGAAAAGGCTCCAGCACCTCCGGCAAATGCACAAGTGATCAACTTTATTTCCGGAGGATCAGACATCTGTGGTACATCCTTCTCGGCGGCCAAAAGGCATGCAAAGGAGTCAAAAATGGATAATGGAGAAAGGCCTATTAGAACATCAAGTGTCTCAGAAGGGAAGATGATAACGTTTGATGAGGATGATCGCATTAACATTCAGGATCCTCATCATGATAGTTTAGTTATTACTCTCTTTATCTCTAACCATTTTGTCCGCAGGATCCTTATCGATGGAGGAAGCTCAGTGAACATTATCCAGCTTGATGTTCTGAAGAAAATGGGTATTCCAGAATCAGACATCACACCAAGATCCTCCGTACTTGTAGGATTCAGTGGAGAAACGAAGAAAACTCTGGGGGACATCAAACTCCCAATCTACGTGGAAGGATTACATAATTATCAGAAATTTTGTGTTATTGACTGTTTATCTTGTTGCAATGTTATCCTTGGCAGGCCTTGGATACATGATATGAAAGCAGTCCCATCCACCTACCACCAATGTGTGAAGCTCCCTAGTGTAACACCTCGAATTTTTGTGTCCAATGATGTGTTAACACGTGTCATTTGTTTACACGTGGCATCTATAATAAATAAAGGACAAATTTTGACAAACCTTGAAAGTATATAAATTCGAGGGTTATAAATGTCAACAAGGGTAAATATACTGTATAGTAACCCTAAATAAATGCTTGTACCTTCAAACGAATAAATCATAAATCATACGGAAGCAAAACGCGGAAGAAAGTGAGAGATTACGAGCTACAGGGGTTAACTGTGTCAACATGTTTAATATTACCTCTGAGTGACCCTTTAACGTTCCCAAGACTTCGTAACAGTATTATACGCTCACTAGAATATACTGTATAAATTCCGCGAAGTTCCGTCTTAAAACGAAAGAGTTATACTCAAATTCGTATAAGAAGGGTTAAAAGCGTCAACAGTGAAAGTTAAGGCTTTCCAAATAAATAATAAACTAACAGGGGACTTTATAAATGCGGGTAAATAACACGAGGCCCCTATCGGTAAATAACCGAGGGCCAAACCGCAAAGTTACCCCTTCAAAACCGAAAGGTCAGGTAAATCATTACGAAAGATTTCGTTATTAATTACCAGATTCTGTAATCATGACAAAAGATTTAAAATTTCTGAATTATAAACCTCAGGCGGCCCGCGTGAGGTTTAGACTTAAGTTGAGGCAGGCCGCGAGCCACCTCAATTACGCGTCTGAGTTCTTAAACTCAGGCGGCCCGCATTAAAATGGCATGGAACTCCCATGCGGGCCGCGTGGGACGCCCAGATGCAGAAACATTGTAACTACTTGACCTTTGGACCATTTGAACGACCAACAACCAATTAATGGGTCATGGGCACCCTATACTCGACCCATAACCCTCTAATACACCTGCCATTCATCCAAGGGCACTTGTAGAGTTGTGTGTAATGATCTTGAGCCATGACATTTGCTATAAATAGCACTAGTAAGTTCATAACATTCATCACACTCAAAAACACATTCTCTGGTCATCTCAAGAGCTAATAAGCATCCTTCTCTGCTCCATATTCAAGTTCTAACTTCTGTAAGTTACCTTGATCATCCGTAGTTCAGTTTATGCTTAGTATTTAGCTAAAAACCAAACCGTCGTAAAAACGGTTTGACTTTAAATTATGTCCATGATGGTTCTGTCTTATGACGAATCAAAGGTGGTTATAAGTTGGTATCAATGGAGGTAATAAACCCCTAAAAGGGTTCCCTCTGATCACCACTCTAACTATGTCAAATATCGAGTCAAACGTACGGTTAAAAAGTCAACAGAAAGCTATTTTAGCGATTTATGCATAATCTGTAATATATATGTTATGAAACCTGTTTTGACACTTATAAAACATGATATTAAGTATATAAACTTGTTTGCGCTCGTTTGAATCGATCATTTGCTATATTGAACCGGTTCGGAGCCGAATGTCGCAAAAGTTTGACTTTTGCTTTGACTTCAGTTCTGACCCGTTTTAGTGAGGTATAAATATACCTTAGGACTCTCTTAGGGCCAGGTCACATGTTGGTATAAACCTCTGTGGTCGGTTCATGAGTTATCCGAGTCTTTTGCGCATTTCCGTCATTCGCCTAAAAGTTGACCGTAACGGCCTTTTAAAATTAAAACGAGTATTTCGGACACGTGAACGGACCAAAACCTTGATTATTAAATTATAAGCATGTCCTTAAAGTTTCACATCAATCCGAGGTCTAGAATGAGAGTTATGCTAATTAGCGCAATTTAAATAAACTTTTGTAATAAACGGCGCAATTAGCATAACACCTATCTAAGCCAAGATTTCGTCACCAAAACTTTTACCCATTGTATTAAAATAATATTTTGGGAATTTTAAAAATTTTTAATAATTTTTACCTCGCTCATAACCTGCGGTTATGGCTACGGTTCGGTAAATACCGAATATACCCTTTTTGGCCAAAACATGAGTTCTACAAGGTCTTTTGACCCGATTCCAGTTGCTACTGGTTTTAAATAATAAATAAAGTATTTTAAGCTTATTAAGCTGTTCGGGAAACTCAGATTTCCTGTAGAACTCGAAAAGCCCTTTTAAAGTCTTTAAAATGACCGAAAAGCCCCTACGGGGCATAATATTAACTTAAACTCGTTAAGGGCGTCACGGAAGGTATCCTACTGATACCACAAACCAATTAAGGCATATTGACTTAGGAAATAAGCGTGCGACTCTCATAGTTAACCGTTTCGCCTATTGCGCGCACGGTTCGGCTTATGAAACTAGTTTTCATAATTTAGCCGATACGGGTCAAAATACATCATTTGAACCCCAAAATCTAGAGTGTGAACCATTAACCCATATAAAACAAGTCTCTGAACTTGTTGGGTCAGAATCACACTCCATTCTCGGTTTTCGCCTCTTCGCGCGATTTAAACCATATCTATAAATATCGGAACCAACCGGTCTAGGCTACGGCCATTATAACGACCCGTTAGGATTCTAAGAGGTTAATTAAAACCTTCGTTCCAGATTAGGAGCCCCAGTAAAAGCTATCGGTGATTTAATCCAAAATAAGGAAATATACTTGCAAAGGTAAATACTTTAACTTATTTCCCCTATATGGGCTTGGGTTACGGTATATTAATACCGCTTGATTGAGCATTATATAATTCCATCGCTTAGGTGGTTAATTGATTAAATATGATCGGCTCATTTAAACAGTTTTGTTGCTTATAAGCCTTTTGGGGGTTTAATGACCGTTGTCCCGGATATCCTTGGCATCATTTTACGAAATGGCCACGACCATCGACATCCCGGTGTAGGCGTACACCCGGTATAAAGTGTCGACATTAAAATTAAAAGACGTAGCCGTTGGTTTTTATACTACGGTTTTACGCAAACGTGGTGTGTCTATAAATCTTTAACCCGGCACGACCCGGGCTACTGAACGCATAAAAGAACATGTAAAACGTTCACAAGATTTTATTATAATTTTCCCAAGTTATAAAAGAGTTTGTGCCTTGTGCATTCAAATCAATTTTAATAAACATTTTCAAATGTGTCAGTTGAATGTATTTACCAGTGTAAACTGACGTATTTTCCCCAAAAAGATTAAGTGCAGGTACCTAAACGTAAATTGGCTGGTATTAGCTCCCTAGCGTTGGAATAAGTCTCGCAAGCTTGATTGCAGTATCTGATGGAACAATACTTTATGTTTATTTACGATCCACTGTGGATATATATTCAACCCCTGTAATACATTTTGATATTACAATCAGAGGTTGAAATTTATATATTTATCTTATGCTTCCGCTGTGCATTATATAATTGTGTGGTTTGACTATATTGTTGCCAACATCGTCACGGTAATCCCCCACCGGGCCCACCGGTGAGACACGTGGAAAACGGGGTGTGACAGGTTGGTATCAGAGCCAACATTGAGTGAATTAAACACTATCCTATTGTGTTTAATCTCAATGACACAATTGCACATACTCGAGTCTAGACAATAACTTAGGACAAATTCGGATTATTACTCCTTTTTGTCTTTATATTCGATTCAATTTTTAATAAGTTTTGGAGCAGGAAAATGCCACCTGTTATATTCCGAGGAAGAGGAAGGGGAAGAAGAGGCCGAGGAGAAATCGTGACACATCACGATAATGAAGCTGGACCATCTGGTACAAGACATCCTTCGATGACACGGAGCGAAGAGCCACAACGACGAAGAGATCTTTACGAACCCGCGAGGCATTCCACTTCGCACAGCTCGACGCCATCCTACCGGCACTCCTTTGGGCCAGATTCAGAAAATGATCCCAACAACCCACAACCTTCCTTCATACCTCTACAACGTTCGGTTTCGCACCGGAATTATGACGACCCTACTCCATACTACATAGGTCAGTTTAATCCGGCTGACTACATACAGGAACCTTCAGGTTTTGTTCCACTAGGGCCACAAGACCACTTTTCTGAAGATCCCATGGAGGAAGATGAGGATCCTACTGAACCAGCTCGTGGTACGCCCACGCATCCGATAGAAGTTTCTGATGGGTCATCCTTCCATGGAACGCCCTATCAAGGACCAGACAGTTTCCAAGCGATGTTTGACCGACATGAGTGGTACTACACACCACCTCAACAGACATCTCAACAACCGAGACATCCACAGGATCCCTCTGAGGATTCACGCTTTGAGGCAGTTACGCCACCACCTCCGCCACCGGCACAACCAGTAATACCTGATCCGCCGAGGCGTAGGAGGACAAATGCTCGTATGTCTACACGAGGAGGAGGGGGTATCCACTTCAGCACTCCTCGACATTCTAGTAGTAGCCACTATCCGCCGCTACAAGAAGAAGGACCTTCAAGTCCTATACAGGAGGCGAACTCCGCACCAGCTGCACGAAATTCGCCACCATTTGGGTATGACCAACCCATACCAGCTTACACGGGTCCAACGGCTTACAACCCGTTCGAACCGTCACAAGCACAATACAACTACGGCTATGAGCGCGACCCATATGTGGTGTCGGCTAGATATAATGCGCGCTACCCTGACGGAGCACATGGAAACATGGGACCACCGGACTACTCAGCTCATGGGTATCCAATACCTCCCAGACCTCCAGTTCCGCATCAAGCGCCACAACCGCGTTTCTCTCCTCCTGAACAGGAAGAAATACTCCATCGACTAGATCGTGTGGAGAGAGAGTTCGAGGAAGAGAAGAAAAGCCACCGAGGATTTCTCAAAGGCTTGGCGAATCTACTAAAGGGCAAAAAGAAGAAACGCGACCATTAGCCCTTAATAGTTGTACTAATGTAATTTCTACTTTGAAATAAGTCCCTGCGCGGACACTTATCGTATTTCAGTCCCTACGTGGACTTATCTTTAGTCCTTGCATGGACACCTATCTTGTATTAGTCCCTGCGTGGACTTGTCACTTATTTTAAAACCTCTATGGAGGTATGTACTATTTGAAAGACCCGTTTAGGGCAATATGTAATTGTATTTGAGATTTTGGAATGTATGTTATGAGTTTTGTTTTAATATGTATAAAATATAAATCAAAACCATTCCTTTTATATTAATCTGCCTAAATAAAGAATCTTAAAAGGTGAAACCTAGCTTGGTGTCTTTTAAGATCCAGTCAAGATGGTACGACCTAATTGAAAAGATTCTGATTCCCTGTTAACCTCTGTACGCATGTTAACAATCATGGCAGATGTGATTCGATAAAATCACGCACGTCATTCTTATACAATAATCCTTTAAGGATTTCGAAACCCAACTAAATGATTTATGAATCGTGGGTTAAATCACCAATAAAGGTGATCAATATTATTAAGACATCCATTAGTGATGTAGTGCCTACGGGCCAATATTATTCAAACATCCATTAGTGATGTAGTGCCTACGGGCCAGTATTATAAAAACATCCATTAGCGATGTAGTGCCTACGGGCCAATATTATTAAAACATCCATTAGTGATGCAGTGCCTACGGGCCAGTATTATAAAGACATCCATTAGTGATGCAGTGCCTACGGGCCAATATTATTAAAACATCCATTAGTGATGTAGTGCCTACGGGCCAACCTTATTAAAAACATCCATTTGAGATGTAGTGCCTACGAGCCAACTATATTTAAACATCCATTAGAGGTGTAGTGCCTATGGGCCATAATAATTGTCTTATAAAGACAAAAGGCAGTGGTAGTCTATGACTCCCTGTCAGAAAAAGATAAAAGAACTACGGTTCAATTTTCTATGTCTTTGATTCTATGAAATCTCGGCTAATATTATAAAACATCATCATGATTAGGCTTTATGCCGCCAATACTATTTATATAGCTGAAATAGGATATATTCAAATCCTAATATGTAATGAAATAATAAGTTAACCAAATATGGTCTCTGTACCATGGTTGACAAATTGTCATAAAAGACAATTATATAATAATCGCCTAAATAAAATTTTGTTATCTTCTGTAACAGATTCAAGTTACAATGGCGGATCCCAATGGAGAGAACAGCCACATGAATGAAGATGACTATGACAATGCGTTAGTACATTTGACAGGCGCACAACTGAAGGCTCGGATTGACAATGCTGTTCAGGCAGCTATTGATCGTCAATATACTGAGTCCCAAGGCAGAACTGTGTCAAAACCACCCTCTAAACCAAAGACACAATCCAAACCACCCTCTGAACCCAAGAAAGATGACGACAAACACTCGTCCACTGAGCACAGCGTTCATCGTGATAGAGAATATACTGATGCATCCAGTGCTAAGGGTTGCACCTACAAATACTTTGTATCATGTAAGCCCCGCGAATTTACAGGGGAGAAAGGTGCGGTTGACTGTATCACCTGGCTAGACGAGATGGACACGATTGTGGACATCAGCGGGTGCGCTGAGAGGGACGTGGTTAAGTTTGTGTCCCAGTCATTCAAGGGCGAGGCCCTGGCGTGGTGGAGAGCTCTGGTGCAGGCTTCAGGTAAGTCTGCCTTATACAAAATGTCATGGGGGGGGTTTATTGCCCTCATAAAAGAAAACTACTGCCCTCAGCACGAGGTTGAGAAGATTGAGGCGGATTTTGTCTCACTAGTGATGACAAACTTGGATTGTCAAGCATATCTGACCAGCTTTAACACCATGTCACGCCTGGTGCCATATCTTGTGACACCAGAACCTAGAAGGATTGCCCGCTTCATTGGGGGCTTAGAGCCGGCGATCAAGGCCAGTGTGAAGGCCTCTAGGCCGACGACCTTCAGGTCAGTTACTGACCTCTCCTTGTCTCTTACACTTGATGCTGTCCGTCTGAGGGCACAAAGGAGCAAGGAGGCTGAAAAGCGAAAACGTGAGGATGATACCTCACGAAAGTCTGGGAAAAAGCACCGTGGAAACGGTGAGGGCAAGAGAGGGTCGGAGGCAAAGAAGGAGGGGCAAGCTGATGGAAGACCTCACTGCAAGGTCTGCAAGAAACCTCACTCCGGGAAGTGTAGATTTGCGTCTGGTTCACAGTCGCAACAAAAGACTCCATCCTGTGGGCTATGCAAGTCCAAGGATCACAAGACCGTGGAGTGCAAAAAGATAAAGGATGCAACCTGCTATGGTTGTAACGAAAAGGGGCACATAAAGAGTAATTGCCCAAAGTATGCCAAGAAGGCGGAAGAGACTAAGAAGTCAAATGCGAGAGTTTTTCGCATGGATGCAAAGGAAGCGGTTAAGGACGACACTGTGCTTACAGGTACTTTTCTCGTAAATAATATATTTGCAAGAGTACTATTCGATTCTGGCGCTGATAAATCCTTTGTAGACCAGAAATTTTGCCAACTACTAAATATGCCAATCAAAACCCTTGACGTGAAATACGAAGTAGAGTTAGCAGACGGCACGATCGAAACCGTCTCTACTGTTCTAGAAGGATGTGAAATGTCCATTAGGAACCATTCTTTTCCTTTATCTCTACTTCCTTTCAAATTAGCGGGTTTTGACATTGTGCTAGGCATGGACTGGTTATCCCGTAATCAGGCCCAAATCATTTGCGGCAAAAGGCAGATAGTCTTAAAGACTCCGAGTGGTGAATCTCTTACCATTCGAGGGGATACGCATTACGGATTGCCCGAAGACGTATCTATGCTGAAAGCTTCAAGGTGTTTGAACAGAGGCTGTGTAATTTACATGGCTCAGGTGATAATAGAAGAACCTAAGCCGAAGATCGAGGATCTTCCTGTCATTTCTGAATATCCCGGGGTTTTTCCCGAAGAACTACCTGGTTTGCCACCAGATAGACAAGTGGAGTTCAGAATAGACATCATTCCTGGAGCGGCTCCGATAGCAAGAGCACCTTACAGATTAGCTCCGACGGAAATGAAAGAACTGAGGACCCAGTTGGATGAACTGCTGGCGAAAGGTTTTATCAGACCTAGTTCATCTCCCTAGGGAGCTCCTGTCCTAATTGTAAAGAAGAAGGACGGATCGATGCGGTTGTGCATCGACTACCGAGAGCTAAATAAAGTTACCATAAAGAATAGATATCCTTTACCAAGGATCGATGATCTATTCGATCAGCTG